>NC_132791.1:119048000-119367750 GCF_048418805.1 Vulpes vulpes | reverse complement strand
TTACAACGAGGGCAAATTTATAGTACATTTATTTTATGTGGTCAACAACAACAACAAAAAAACCAATCCCACGTTCTTGCAAACCCAGTAAGTGTGTACGGCCTTAATGGTCACTCTCTAGCTGTTTTATGAGTATAATCAAACAAGGTATCCAAGGGCAGGCCCTGCACTATTTGAAAGATGCCCATTTCACTAAATATTGACTTCTCAGTCTCCCAGCCATACAAACAGTTTACGGCATCGTATCTTGAATAAATTAAACATCACCTATATTTCATGTGGCAGTATAAGATATTTAGAAAATGCAAAGGCTCTGACAGTGTGGGAGATTAGAGACAGTAGCCATTTAACCAAGTAACCAAAAAACTGAACTAAAACTAAACTAAAATAAAAAAATTTGCTGCACAAGAGGCAGCTGGGCAATATTTAGTTGAAACAGTCATGTGTAAGCTCCACTGTGGCACATTCTAATCCTTTCATATGGATTCTCTCCAACTTAGAATTGTTCATTGAGTGTGACAGACTGGAGGTTTAAAACTAATCCATAAATTAGTCCGTGGTCTCAAACACAACGGGCGCCATAAATGAAAATGAAAATCCTAGAATAAAATTAAATTCACAACCTTAAATACTTTTTCTTTTCCAATTGCTCTGTGGTGCTCCTGCTTTCCAATGCAGATTCACTGCAAGACTGCATTTTGGGGTGTGTGCGAGCAGGGTGTACATTAAGAAATGCACAGTGTAATAACCCAGAGAACCCAATCTGCTCAAAAGCAGGGCTTAATTGTAAAGAATTTAAATTCTCCCATTTTGATTGTCATAAGCTTAAATGAAAGCATACTAAGCAGTCCAGACATATTTTAATACACTTTCCCCGAGTTTATTTTCTTAACTAAAGTCAATAAGGAGCCAATGGGTTTTCTTAATTGAATTCCCCTTCAGTTTGTGTTACAGAGCTGCTTTAAATCTAGACACTAGGGCAGGCAAGGAATTCCCCTGACAATTTTATTTTCCAAGTTGTGTTCTGCCGGCCAATATATATTAAATATAGTTTTTTTTATTCTTTTCTTTATTTATTTCTGACTTATTTAAAATCTATTGAAAGCAAAAAATACGTGCTGGCAAATTAAACTTTGAAATTTATTTTCTACTGGGTTCCCGGTTCATTTTCTTTCCAACTATGTCTTGCTTTAATTAAACTCCCATTTCTCAGGGACTGGAGACAGCGGACAAGAATAGAACAGAGGCTAAGAGGCCCAAAATAAGAGTCACGATCAAGGTCTCTTCATTTCTTCAAGTCCCTCTTCCCCTCCCCTTCCCAGGAAGAGATGGGGCACCACAGAACAGCAGGATGGAGAGTGGCTTGGTTTTTTGTTAAGCAATTTCAAGTTTTTGTTAGTTAAAAGCTTCTTCAGAATTGTTCACTAGGGCTGCTGGGCCCCTGAGATCTTTTCATTTGCAAACCAGATGTTCTGAAAATTATAGGAACCTGTACACTTGTCTTTTCCTTTCCTCTCACAGGGGAAAGGACTTTTCTCCCCTGGGGTGGGTGAAGGCTGTGTGGAAGGAGGGGCAGAGCGGGAGGTAATGCTCTCACCTGGGAAGGCACAGGTGAGGGCATTGCAGTGAGGGTGAAGGTGGGGAGGGACGGGGCTCTAGAAGTAGAAGCTTCTAGTCATCTCTGGGTAGATGCTGGAGGGCCAGGTCCTTCCAAGTCTGACCTTTCCCACCATCAAGATGGTCACTTTCTGAGCTCAGGAAACCCATATAGATGACACTAGTTTTCTGCACTGTGGACAAATCCTTACTATGGAAACAGGTAAAATCTTTATCTCTTGGATGATTTTTAAACAAAGAGCATAAAAGTATGGAAATTATGATAGAAGCAATAGAAACATAAAAATATCAGTTCCCAATTCTCATTTCCTTTTTTTTTTTTTTTTTTTTTTTAAAAAAAAGGCAGAATCAGAAGCATGTGGGTGGCTGAGTGATTGAGCATCTGCCTTTGGCTCAGGTTGTGATCCCGGGGTCGGACATTGGGGCCCCCACTGGAACCCGCTTCTCCCTCTGCCTGTGTCTCTGCCTCCCTCTGTGTCTCTCATGAATAAATAAATAAAACCTTAAAAATATATTATTACTAATAATATTCTTATCAGGCATATTGGGCTATCAATAAGTAACTATTGAATAAATGTGTGACACATAGTCTAAATGGAGTAGAAGCCAACTCTAGAAACAAAAGCTAGAATGAGAGATGTGTATTTCCTAGCAGCAGTGGCTTCATATATGCTCAGAACATATAGAGAACATACACACATACTGAAGACAGATGCTTGAAGTCAAGTTGGGCCTTCAGGCTTAATTTCTGAAACACCGTCCTTATCTCCCTTCTCTCCATTCCTTGATGGCAGACCAAACTACTTCTCCTGTGATGCTCTCCCCGGTCCTGTCCATGCCACCTGGTCAGCCCTCACAGCAGAGTGGTGCCTGCTATTGAGATCCAGTGTGGAGAACCTGTTCCCCAGACCCTGTTTTAAGGGTGTCAAGGAATTTTGTCTCCACAGGCATAATATGCTGTACATATTACGGGTGCTTGGTATTTGGTGAATGAACCCCTAAAAGCCAATAAGCATATGGCCCTTACACCAAGCAAATCCCAATAGCACCAAGCAGGTATCATTAAGCTAAGACCTGGCTATTATCTACTTTATGTGAAGCTAGGCTCCCTACTGTCACTTTGAAGGTCCTGTAACAGTTTGCCATAAGCACAGGTGTACTTCTTTCCTTTCTATTTAAGGAACTGAAAACATGTGCCACGGTGTTGGGCTTCCCTCACTTGGCATACTCTCTGAATATCTCTGAAGGATAAGGCTTGCATTCACATTTATGGGATTGGATACATTTTATACACACAACAGCTTGTGATACCGCATTATGAAAACCAAAATAACGATGTGGGCCTGGGGGCAGGACACACTTTCTCCAAGGTACACTGGGTTTGGAGTGCTTAGGTATCAAAAGAAGAACACCACTGTTTTCTTTTCCAAGAAATACAAAATACTTAATTGGATACATACTTTAAAAAAGAGAAAAACTCATTTATAAATGACCTATTTCGTTCCTGCGAAAGGATTTTTAAATATGTTTCAGATTTTGGCCCTATAGCTATTCATTTCTTATTCCAAAGTGATTTTAATGCCTTAATTTATGACAGTCACATGTATAGTGTGACCAACAGTCCCTGAATTTCCTATGGAAGCTGCTAAGGGTGTTTATAACCTACTGCTATGAGCTTCTAAGGCAGACTCTCATTAAGCATCTAAGGCAGGACAAGACTGAACAGAAACAATATAATACCCACATTATCTAGGGAGGGAAACACAAACTATTTTCCTAAGGTGACTATACAAAAAAGCTGGACCCAACTATCAGGCAGGATTTAAAGCTACCAGCCCAGAAACAGGTCATTTTATATACACCTCATACATAGAGTCAACTAACTTCAAAGAAAATTCAAAACAAAAGCCAAAACAAAAGAGCCCCCCACCACCAATAGGGCAGTAGGCTTTTCTTTGATTCTAATTTCAGGAAGGAATCTATATGAAGGACTCTGAACTCAGATGATGGTTTGGCTGGCTCTATATTTTAACCGAGGGTTCAAGGGGCAATTTAATTATGTGGTTTGCTCTTCAGTATCCGTGAGTGAAACCACACGGACAACTTGAGATGAAAAAAAAAAAGAAAAAGGAAAAAAGAAAAAAAGGAGTGGGGAATTGTCAATTGCAATAGTTGTATCAGAAATATCTGATCAGAATATCAGTGTGTATGAGATAGAAGAGACACCCAAGAAACTCACGGCAAATCACAATGAGGCTCTGGATGGCTCCTGTTTCAATTCTGTCCCTCAAAGGGTTTTTAGGAAGAGATTCTAATGACATTAATGGCCTAAGACTTGTAGAGCAGCAGTGAGGTTGACAGGGCAAGTGACATTCCTTTTAGTCCTCCAGAGCCTTCAAAAATTCCTCCCCTAGAAGCTACCGCTAGACGTGTGCCTTCACCCGAAGCTCAGGGACCTGC
This sequence comes from Vulpes vulpes, assembly GCF_048418805.1. Taxonomy (NCBI): domain Eukaryota; kingdom Metazoa; phylum Chordata; class Mammalia; order Carnivora; family Canidae; genus Vulpes; species Vulpes vulpes. The sequence goes on along the minus strand of NC_132791.1, from coordinate 119,363,673 downwards.
TCCATACACATTGGACAGGAGTCAGAGCCGCCCAGCTCCTCCCACCCATCGGGTCTAGGACTCGGGATGGCAGCATCACATTGGGCTGGGCTCACAATTTTTCCCTTCCCGGGGTCTCCGGGACGAGGCTTTAACATGCTTTTGAAGGAATCGGGTGACTGGGGACTCCAGGATGGTCTGCCTCCCTAACAAGGGGAACAATTCGATTATCCTGGTTATGGAAGATAAAAGATAACGCTGAAGCACTTCCTTTCAGAGAAATCAGAAATCAACTATGACCTTCCGAGTTTAAAAATATTTTTCTATTGCATTTGTACATTTTCTTGTAATGAAACTGTGACCTGGGGAATGGGTTTCAGTTATTGCATCTGAGTGGGAGAAAAGAAATGGAGGACTATGGGCTGCTTTTCTTTTTTTCTTTCCTTTCTTTCTTTCTTTTTCTTTCTTTCTTCTTTCTTTCTTTCTTTCTTTCTTTCTTTCTTTCTTTCTTTCTTTCTTTCTTTCTTTCTTTCTTTCTTTTTAAAGCTCAGGCTTTATGTTACTGTCACTGGATTTAGCTGTTGCAGCTTTTAAGGCTAATGGTGGCTGTAACGTAGCAAACGGTACAAGAGAGAAGAAGAGTGGAAATTAATTTAGCTATCCATTTGTCAAGATTCAGTCTGGAAGATTTTTTTAGGAACCAATCTAAATCTCGGGGATAGCCTGGACCTTTAAAATGGGACACACGATCATTCAGCTCCATAACCTTTAATCTGTTTGAAGTAAGGAGCAAATGTTAAATTCCACAAGTGTACTTTCTGGGCAAGATAAATATATGTAAGACTGCTTGTTAAGACACGGCAAGCTGAGAAGATCATGTCCGTTAAGGCAATGGATCCTACAATGTTGTTTTAGAGGCAAAATTACTTTAACTACTCTTGGGTGTGCCACCGAGAGATCTGGGTGTTTACGGCCATGGATGCCTTCTGTGTGTGGACAGGGTTCAAGTGCTGGCGCTGAAAGGCATTGTGCACCTGTGAGCTCATTGTTGTGTCTCAGGGTGTCTCGGGCTGGGAGCAGAGAGGGGCCAAGACAAGCCCCTGCTTAAAATCACCTTCGTATGGGTAGAAATACAGCATTGTTTGTTTCAAGAATTTCTTCTTGAATGGAGTCTGTCTGCTGGGAACTCTGAGGACAGTGAATTATAGCTGCTGGAGGACACAAGAGTAGCTTTAGTCAGGGGTAAAGGCTTAAGGCTGTGAGTGGAGGTGCCTCTTCTGTGTTGCTGAGAGTTGGGGTGGGAAGGGGGAGTTCAGGGAGTGCTAGGAAAGGTCTTCAAAAACAAAATGCAAAAACCAAAAGTCAGCCTCAGCTAGTAAGAGGCCAGCCACAAATGAAAAGTGTTGTTCCATGTTATGGAGAAATGGAGTGTTTCTAGAGAGCAAGGAAGGCCTCCACTGCCTTAAAATAAAGACCTAACTAGCCACAGCCACCTAGACGGAACCTTTTAGAAGGAGAGGGAGTAAAGGGCTGGCTCATTCCTGGGCCCCTTCTGCAATGACAGACCGACTACCTGTACAGGGCAGCAAGGGGGTTGGAGGTGTGAGTTCCCAGGGACATCCAAAGGGCCGTTCTTAGGAAATTTCACAAAAACTTGTTATGGAGAGCTCAAGCCTAATTCAGTTTACAGCCTGGATAAGCAGCAAGAGAAATCACGAGAGGTCAAAACCTGGCTCCCAGTACAGAAAGTTGCTAGCCCGACCACCTGGAATCAGAAAGGAGCATGTTGGCTGTGCTTGGGAATGAGGTGGAAAGGGCGGGGGGGTGCAGGGAGGAGGGGTCTGTGTACTCTGCTCAAAGCTGAGTTTACTTAAGCAGCAGAAGGAACTGCAGAAATACACACAGACAAGAATTTAGGAAGCAGCCCGGATGGAGCGGAGTTCAGAGTGAGACATAACCAATTGATGGATTTTCAGAAGATTTTAAGTGCAGGCACTGATGTTTTCATAAACAACAGTCAGAAAAACCCTCACTGGTGGCTTTCTCTAAGGCTCTCTTTGTCCCACCGTGAAGGGTTAGAAAGGTGAAGAACAGGGAGATTAGCTGATCTACTGTCCTATCTCATCAACCTCCTCTTCCACGGAACACTCTGGATTTTCGTCATGCCTGTCTCACCGACTCCTGTGAAAACTGGAAACGTATCCAGACAGTCAGTGTAAAGGACAGGTGCCCTATCTGGGGTGCTAACGAGGACCTCCACCGAAGAATGATGAATTATATATTCAGTGCTTTAAAAGAAGTCCTGTATCCCGGGGTGTGGAGCTCAGAGAGACCTTGCAGTCTCCTGGGATAACAGAATGAAGCAGGAAAGTTAACTTTTAAAGAATTTTTTTTTTTTCCTCAGAGAATAATTACTTTTACTCGTTCTGGGGTCAGTACTCCTACACATGGTTGGGGAAGCGCTTACCTAAGGATGTCTAGTAGACATGGTGCAACCATAACCTTTCCTGCCACCGTAGGCAGAGGAAGCGCCAAGGCTCCCAGACAAGCAACACCAAGTGGTATGAGAGCTGCTGGGTGCCAGCAAGGGGATGGATGGCACACTTCCTCCCTCAGTGATAGAAAATCAGAGACAATGAACCTCATTTTGAATTAGTTTCGGCCAGTCCAAAAAAGATAAAGCCACAGAGTCACAATGGCTGTGGCTGCCTCTTCCACACCTCCAATATTTAACTGAGGGCTGTGCAGGGTACGTGAGTGCTCAGCTCAGAGAAGACAAGTGACTCTCTCTGACCTCCTGACCCAGGCAACACAAACAGGTGGTCACTTTGTCAGCAGGTACTCTGGGGCAGGAAGGATGGAGATGTACTTCAAAACATGGCCCGCATGGGCCTGTTAGAGGGTGTGTATTTTCCTTCATATGAATTAAGATGGAATTAAGACAAGGAGAAGATCCAAAGCCAGAATACTTACCATTTCATCAACCGTGGCTAAGCCTAAGCTATCGGCATGTAATAGCCAGGCTGCCACTTTCTCTAGCATTCTGCTTTGAATAGTGATGCTTAAAAAAGAATTCTCTTAAGTGTAAGCTGCAAAATATCTGATCTACTGTTAAGTGCCTGGATGTTAAAGATTTTCTGGGGTCCTTAAGATTCAACTTAAGAACACAGCAGCTAATGTCTTTGAAGTTCCAAAATAAAGGAACAATTAAATTCCAAGGATTTCAAGAGAACTTTTCGGCTTCTTTGCATACATACCAGAAAGACAATATACATTCAGGACATTTTCAGTGGTAATGAAGGTACCGTACCTGTGATGATGGTAAGGATGATGGTGGTGGTGGTGGTGGTGGTGGTGGTTGTTGTGGGAGGAGGGATAGTTGTGGGGGGATCTGGATAAAAAAAAAAAGGAAAATCAAACCCACAATGCTGAACACAACAATGATCAGTAATGACAAAACAAAGGCATGAGGACATTGAGATGTTTGTTTGATGACATCCCCCTCTGAAACCAAAAGCTTCCCCGCCTTCCCACCGAAGATCTGTGTCTTGTAATCGTAACCCAAAAACCTTAGTTGGAAAAGCTAAGAAAGAAGAAAAGAGATTTGTATTAATGAAGCGAACTAGGGATGAGGAGATGTGAAGGAGAGAAGGGAGGAAAAAATCAAAATAGGATACCCCTAGCCTAATCTGATTTCAAAGGTGAGAGTAAACCAGCTCCATGCCCAAGAGTCACTTCATTTTATACTATTGCAGATGGGATAAAGGAAGGAGATGACGCTGCTCTATCAAAAGAGCTCCTATCGGCCAAGGATGAGTGTGCTCCTGCTCCCTGCTCCCCATGAGGGGTAACTTCATTATTCCCCATCAATACATCCCAGCGGGAAGTAAAACTACTTCTATGCTTGTAATAAATACAAAGAAGAGAGAATGTCACCACTAAATATCAAGTTCCAGGCATGTGAGATTTTACTGAGATTTTATTTTTTTTAAAAGTCAATAAATTTTACAACCTATAAATATTAATACATTAGTTGCGTTTGCTCACGCTAAAAGCTTGACCTAAGTGGATGGCGAGGATAAGACCAAAAGCCTGCCTTCCATCTTGTAAACAGGATGAAATATAAACGAGGTTTGACCCTCAAAGCCAGGAATCCCAGAGGGAATCCTGCGTTAGATGTTTGATATACTGTATATTCTTCTATCATCTCAAAAATTATTTGGGGGACAAGGGAAGGGCAAATATGAAAGAGAAAAAATAAAATCCTGAGCCCAAATGATCAAACTGAATGTGTTAAATTGTCAGCAAGACTTTGAACTAAGCAATCATTCTGCTATAATAGAGCATAAGACGATTTGAAGGCTTTTGATTTTAAATTTTATCTAAAGCACGTCAACTTTCTCTTCCTGACACATCTGGTGTCCTTTTATCTCCAAGTGAGCTCTCAGATTGTCTAATTAATACATCAAAACTTTAATTATATACTGCACCTTTATTGGCTTTGGTACAACTTCCTGAAAGTTTATAAAAACACTATTTTGGCGCCTGGTTGTAAGGTCTGCTCAAAATGATGCCTACTATTGATCAATCCAAGGTTTTAATTTTCCTCACAAACTTCTCTCACACATACAGAATGTATGGATTTGATGGGGAAGAAGCAGCAGCAAATTGTTCTGTTTTACAGGAGACTGTGCTCGTTCAAAGTTGTGGACATGAGTGCTTTAAAGCAGCCTCACAGAGAAATCCAAAAAGGAATTAATAATAATAACCCCCCCCCACACACACAAAAATCTCATTCTCCTCCAAGAAGCAGAGATGGTTTAAATTAGTAATTTCAAACTACCTTTTTAGATGGATAGGCAGTTATGTTCAGTCTTGCTTCTTGGACACTTTCTCACGGAGGCCCCAGGTAAGGAAGCATTCTGTGACCTGGCAGGTCACATGGATGCACCCACGCCTTGCTGCAGGCACTGGGACAGATACAGATGAGCAAGGTGCACTGGCCTCCGAGTTGAGCTCCGATGACATCCTGCGCCCTCTACTACCTAGCTCAACGGTACCTGGAGAGGTGCCTGCTGCCCAGCATGTGGGCAGCTAATGTGGTTTTCCTGTTCTGGTTCAATTACAATATTTATCACTGGGAAGGAACATCTGTGCCTGGGAGACTTCCCCTGAATATAGTCTAATGCTATTTCTGTACCTCTCTCTCTCAAAGTATTGGCACAAAATGTGGGATAGCCACAATACAATCAAAGGGGAGCTGAAGGTCCGTTTTTGAAATATGATTTGAAAATACGATTATGAACAAGGGGTTGACCAGACTAACAAGGGCAGGGACTTCAGAAAAAAGGTCACCAGTGCCTTTCGTTATGTGAAAATCACACACTTTCAATTATTTTCATCACTACCGGGGTAACTGTTGTCCTTCACATCTGGCTCAAGTGACCTGAATGAATTAGATTCCGTTAACAGATATAACCTCATCGCTCAGATCGTTTCTAGCAATAAGAGCAACGTGAGGCCACTATTTAAGAAAATACAGAGTTGGAGCTAATGAGCTGTGTTTGACACATGGAGGCTAAAAGAACAAAACCAATCAGGGTTCAGGCACTAACCAGCTAGATTCTCCAAGTACAGGAGTTATTTCCAGAGAATTAAACATTTTAAAAGCACGTGAATGCTTAGTTCATAAAGTACTCTGAATGCTACTGCAGTAGTACAATAAATCACCTTTGAAAAGAAAACCTACTTGCCATCTTCTCAAGTTGCAAGGATATTTTACTAACAGACTAGCAGTACCTCAGGCTGGTGTTCCAGCCTGCCATTCCAAGCACTGCTACTGGCACAGCTTAAGGGAGGCAAGTAGAATAATGCAGATTGAACAGATCCCTAGACGAGGGCAAGTGCACCATCCTGGGTTGGGGAGATGTGTTTGTGTGTGTGTGTGTGTGTGTGTGTGTGTATGTGCTTGTCTAAACAGGTAGGTTGCTATGTTTCTTGGCTTTCAATAACATACTCCAGCCCAGCAAGTGAATTCCAAAAACAGTCTTATGTTTGGTGGGAACTGTTCTACTGGGAAGCAAGAGGCGCTCCAAAGTAAGAAGTAAGACACAAATGTCCCCATGGACTTGACTCTCCAGGTATCTTGGCTCGGAAACAGAGTTAGTGACCCTGTGAACTTGGGCAGCTTAGATGACCTTTCCAAGCTTCATCTGTCATCTGAAAAGTGGGACGAGGATAATGCATACTTCCTGGTGTTACTGTGGAGAGGTGGTCACTCTTGTGCGACAAAATGAGCGCCCAGCAAGTGCCAGCTGTAAGCTGGCATCCCAGATTACCGAAACACCTCGGTGTCCATCAAATCCACAAAACATTTCTTGAGACATGGGAACAGTAGGTACGATAAATCACAATTGTTTCTCCGGAGATAACTTAGTTTCTGAATCAAGGAAGCATATAGTAGATTGGTGAGAATTTACCACCATTGGGACCCACCGCTGACCAGTGGCAGCAATGGACAGGGCTTGCACGAGCGTCAAACCCTCATGGACAGAGGGGGATTTACCTTCCACCCCCTGGCATCAGCAGACTGTGAACAGTCTGAGGCACAGGCAGCTGTGTACTATCACCTGGAAATGGGACATGGGGCAGCCCCTGGCACCTACACGGGACCGCCATTCCCTTCACTTGGATCTCCTCAACCACTGGAGAGAATTAATGCTATTCCATGTGTGGACTACAGACAACATGGGTGGTGTATGCAGAAAACAAACCTCAGAAGTTTACAAACCAGGTGAGTAGATGTGATCCTGTAATTCTGCATTTGTTAAAAGAGTAAAAAAATCCCAAAACTTCAGGATTAGATGATAAGGATTATACTTAAATACCCATGTAGATATGGTGTAAAGCATGTTCTGATGTCCTCAAAAAGACAGTGACTCCTGTTTACTTCATAAGGAAAGTGGTCAGGTTCTAAAACATAATGATGTAAGTATTCCATAGGTATAGTTATGTGTGTATAGGTGTATATTCACATACACTTATATTGGGATTATTTACGGTGCTAACAGGAAGAAATAAATGTGTACACACATACCCATATATTTGTAAGACGCTGAGATTTTTCTGGCCTGTGGTTACTCACTACATGTAGTGTCAGTTCATGACTATGCTTCCTGGTATAAAAAACAACCTAGAGACATCGACTGGACAGAAGAGACTCAATCTGTCATCCTAAGACTAGAAAGGCAGTGCACTCCTCAACTAAAAAGAGAATATTCACTAGACACAAAATTGACATTAAGATATAAATGGGAAAAAAAAGTCTATAATGCCTGACACGTAGTAGATGCTCAATAAACATGTGTTGGTTAAAGAATGCAATTCATGATAATATATGCTTTAATTATCCTGTAAAAAGATATTAAGAAAACAGACAAATTTAAAAATAAATACATTCATGTCTGAAGGAGTAGCTATGAGTGGTTTATGCAGCTATAAGGACCTTATATATATATATATTTTTTTCCCCCAAGTATTTACCAGCTTGCAACATCTTCCAGAATGTAATAGCTTCATGTTGAAAACAGGATACTTCTGTTCATCAAAGCAGGAAAAAGGCTAGCTGAGGTATCACAGGAAAATACCACTGGGAATAAACTTTCTGAGCTAAATAGCCATTAATTGGGAAGGCTGAATTTTGCAGTCATTATTTCTAACATAATCTCCACTGCTTGTGCCTGAGGATACAGCTTTCCTGCTCAGCATGACCAGGGACTGTGATCTAGCGGGAACTCCCCACGATCAGAGGGAGAGAAGAAAAGTCACTGCCCTCCCAGGTGGAGATGCTGGGGTCCACCTCAGGCCAGGCTTCTTTACGTTCTCGAAGAAAACAAACTGGCTTTTGGTTTTCAACTGGACCAAAAGCTCTGGGAGTGAATCACAAGCAGCAGCTACGCGTAAATGAGTCTAGGGGAAGACTGTTTTAGCTTTCCACGTACCGTAAACATACAGCATATAATCCGAGTGAGCTTTCCCCACTATGTTAGAGGCTTCACAGCGGTAAGTACCATTATCTGTTTTGTTTAGGTTATTGATGAACAGGTTGGGCCCAGACAGGACAGCGTGCTGAGGCATCTCGTCATCGACTCTAACCCAGGTCACCATCACCGGCCTGCAGAGTAAAGAGGAGGAACACAGGCTGCTTTATTATTTCCCACCAAGTTGCCTGTCTTGGCTTCCCACCTGTGTGTTACAGGAATCGCATGCAGGGTGACACAATTAAAGAGGACCTGCTGGACGTGTTTTAAGTTCACAGAATTACAGTCGTGAAGTCCCCTCAAATCTGTTTGGAATAAACTCTTTTTGAAAACATTATCAGGTGTTGAGAAACTTTCAACAGAACACATGCCGGAGTCTCATTATTTCCAATTCATCTTTAACAAATCAGCAAATAAACCAGTGCTCCCTATTTTTATGCCCTGCTGTGTGGTTTCACACCAATTCAGACAGGACAGAGCTCACCCATCGTTAATCATCTCATTAATTAGGGGGAAAACATCACATTCTTGGCTAGTGATACATGCATTAATCTGATGGTTACTGATACACCAAGACCCTTGCTTAGAAGCCACTTGTAATATTTGAGTGGATTTCAAGTTTTGCACAAAGAAATGGACTTTTACACCTGAGTGCTGCTATCTTTTGACCTCTGCTGTTGGAAAAACCCACTTCTATTTATTCTGGAAAGATGCAATCACTTCTTTTGCCCTTCACTCCTACCCATAACCTGCCTCCCCCAACTCAGTCCACTTTCTCTACTTGTTCCTGGGCAAAATGCCTTGCTTTGCTGGCTCTCCAAGTGCCCCATGCTGTCACTCCCCTCCTCCCCATGTGCACTTGCAGGCCCTGGGCTCAAGGGCGAGGCTCTGGGGCAGTCACCGAGGGGCACAGCTCCACACGAGCTCCTTGTGGCACTTGCACAGAAGCATGCTTGTGTTAGGGATTTCAAGTACCACATGTGCATCCATCAGGGAAAAGCAAATTTCACAAGATGCTCCAGAGCCCAAATCACACACACATCAAGTCTTTCAAACTCACTGAATCTAAAACTTGAGTTCTTCAGGCTGGTCCCCTTAGCCTCCTGTGACACCAGGGCCACATGGAAGATTGTGCCTGAAACTCTCATTTTAAAAGAAGGGCAGCAGAGACACGAGCACAGAGGTCACTTCCTGTCGGTCTACAATGCTGCCCAGGAGTGGCGACCTAAGACCTAAGACACGTTGCTTAATGATGAGCAAACACCCAAGTTAGCCCTGTCGAGTAGCATTCCAATTTTCAAATGGAATGTGAAGTTACAATTTTTCTTTAATTACACATGGGTTTGTCATCACAACCCAGTAAATTATTTAAAAATTAGTCCTGCATATGTGCTCCTTGCAGGCAATGGCAAATGGGTCTGCCTGGCAATCAGATCTAATGTCCTGCTGCTTGACAGCTGAAACAATCAGTGGGGGTAAGTGCTGAGAATATTCACAACATTTAATGGCAAGTTAAATTACCATTTTTATTGTATGCAATTTCTTGAGAAAATAAATAGGTAATATGCTAGAAGGGACCGCAGCGGAGTAACGCGTGCTTGCTCCCACGACCACACACCCATTCCGATTTGAGAGGAGCAAACAAATACCCTCCTGGCATAAATGTCCTGAAGGAAACATGTAATTTACTGTCCCCGTGGCACATTCAATTGAACACAGTACCTTCCTTCTTCAGGGGGAAAAAAAGCACAGAAACAAAATATAGGTTAGCAAAGCCATATCCTATAAATGTGGTTAATGTGGCTGAATGCAGGTATTGCAAGTGGCGAGAGGCCTGGGAGAATGTTTTTCTCCAACAGGATTTTTTTGGAGGCAAGGCAAGCCACTCAACAGGGCATAATCCAAACAGTTTACAAAAAGAAAGATCTGCATCTTTTGCAGGTTTCAAAGGAGGAAAACAGCTCTGCCAAAGCTTGAAGCATTTCAAATCAAGTGACTGTGAAACACCAGAGGAAAAGCAAAACAGAACCAAGCCCATATCCTACTTCCTAATGGTCTTCTTTAAAGCTCCAAATGGTTAGTAGGACAGAAGCAGAGTCTTGTCCACAGAAAGGGAAGGACAACACAGAAAGGGCTGAAATGGGAAGAGAGCAGACAGCCGCCCCTCCGTCTGGCTCCCTGGTCTCCGTCAGAGATCACTCCTTAGCTGTAAATGGGGAGCATGCTTTCCAAAGATTTGGGGGCAGCTTCCTTAAGATGCTCAGAGCATGAAAACTGTGACAGTGAGGCTCATTAGTAAAACTCTGAGTGGGGGGGATCATACCACAGGGACAGCAGAGGGAGCTCAATGCTGGCGTTTTTGTTGTTGGGGATGGACCACTCAAAGTCTGAACGTTTATAATCCCAACATTGACACTGTTACATCTTAGGATTCCACAAATTGTTTTTTTCCATAAGAAAACAGTCTTCACTGTCCTAGAAAGAGGAGAGTCTCTACTCTCCCCAAATAAAACTGAATGAGGTTGACAGTGGCCTTGCTGCATGGCTTTTGTCCTGTATCAGTGATGATGTATAGCAGTTTCCCTAATTCACTTTCATTCAGCCAGGAAGCAGCTTCTTTATACTTTTCAATCAAACAAGAGTGTTAATAGGTTCTTTCTCTTATGCAATGACATATATGTTGTATTCCATGATAAAAGCTCTAGGACCATTCCTTTCTAACAAAAATATTTCTAGGAGTCATTTTTCTTTGAGAGAAGGAGAAGCCAAATCAAAGGTAGGGCAAATTCATTTTCCAACGGCTGGCCCTAATCACAGCGGCTTAATTTAAGTCTGAAAACCATCTTCCTAGCAGCTTAAACATTAACACAGAAGGTAGCAGATATATCATTAGATTATGGGCATACCAAAAATTTATTAGGATTATTTTTTGTAAGAGAAGATAGTTCTGACAATCATGTTGATGATAATAAAATAGAATTAGCTGAGATTTCAATCTTAGCTGGCATTTCACTTTTCTTCCAATCCTGACCATTAAGAACCAGCCACAGATATTCATTCCCTCTTTCACTGACTATTCCTTATTTCTTGAAAAATCTTCCATACTTTACAGCAAGAGACAGGTGACAGGCTGGTGACTTGTGAATGCACATTTCCGTGTTGTGACATTTACTGCTCATGACCCTCTGTCAACCTTGGCCTTCAGAACTTACTGGGGCTTCCCGATAGCTTCGCATGTTAACTCGAACGCATCTCCTTCCCGGGTTAGGCCTTGTACAGGATAAGTCATCTGAATATGCACTTGAGGCTTATCTGTGTGACAACAACACAAAGTATAATGTTTAGCAAATGATATCAGGCAAAAATCAGACTTGCACGTTGCCACAAACCCCATACCACCAGCACTCCCTCTCTCCCTGTCCTCATGCCTTCACTAACATCCTCCTAATTAGTTAGTAATCCTGGCATTTGCTCAAATTAAATTGACTAATAACTCCAAGGAGTGAACTGCGAACAGATAAGAGATTCATAAGCCAACTGCGCCACATCAAACATTTCCTGTGAAATACATTTTGTTACATTGAAGTTTATCTCCAAACTCACTCAAGCTAAAGGAAACTCATTTGCCTTCATGCTGAGGTGAAGCCACAGATATTTGTGGTGCTCAGAATTGATACACTTTATCATATATCATATATTACTATGTGACAATATGTTGTGACAATGCATATTAATAAGTTTGCCTCTTGTCTACGCTCTTGATTTCAAATGGGAAAGACAAAACTTCTGAATTCCACTCAAATGGCTTTAAGAATAATGAAATGGGAAGTTCTGGTGGTCCCAACGAAACTTTTTGATGTCTCAACGTATACACATGAGAAGGAAGGATATGGACAGGTACTGAGAGCCTACTGTGGTAGGAACTGTCCTTGGGGGTGTAATGAGCTCAGTTTTAGGGATGAGGGCAGTGGTATCAAGAGAATGAAGTAGCCAGTCCAAGGTCATAGTGATAAAGAGAGACAGCCCCGAAAATGTTGGGGTTTCTGGTTCAAATCTGCATTTCCCAGTGGCAATCCATAATTAAAACCATGTAGAGCTTCTTTAGATGGTCAAGTACTTAGCTAACGGACATAGGTATTCCTGTATCTATTAGCTACTTAAAACCCATGGTTGGAGTTTGTGGGGGTTTGGGTACAAGGGATGAATGACGAGAGGTGTGGGGCACAGGGAGGGAACCAAGAGGGAATGGGATTAACTCAGATACATATACAAATACATTTACAAATAAAACCTGAATGGAATTGGGAGATTTTTTTTTTCCATGTTAAACTAACAAGCTATTAATCCCCAAATCAGATTTCTGATTTAATTCTGTGGCTTTGTAAATGTATATTTTTGGAAATGTACCCAAGAGTAATAAATGTGAGAGGGCAAGACATCACTTGGCTGAAAGGTCAAAACAATTTCCATAACTTTACTTTCTCAGACAATCACACCACCTAAACAACAGCCCCTTGGCCTTTTACAAGCACTGCTTAGCTCATTAACATTCATCCTATGGACTGCGAGAGAAATCAGAAATACGGCAGGGCTCAACAGATCTCAACCTGCACGCGGCTAAAATAAGCTGCACGAGGGAGTCCTCTCTGGGGATAGCTGCTTTCCAGACACATTTGTATAGTCTCGTTCTCATCACAGATCTTTCTCTTATGTCTCTGAAAGCCACGTGGCATTCAGAACCTCTTAAGAGAGCCTTCTTGTACACCAGTGTACACTGCACACTGTGAGCTGGTAACCCTTTCTGAGAAGCTAAGTCACTTGCCAGAGGACCTAACTTAACAGGCCCAAGAGCTCCAGCTGACCCCTGCAAAGTTATACCGTTCTATTCTCGGACTTGCTAGTGAAGGAGATGTTCAAAAGCAAAACGGTGTGGAGGTTTCCAGGTACTGGTAACTGGACCGGGAAAGTAGTCACTAAAGAGAGGCAGAAACGGACAGGATAAACAGGATGACCTTGAATGAAGACTGGCTTGCTGGGCAGAAGCAAGGGCTCCTGGCCACCCTCCTTGGAGAGCTCCGGACTACAGCTTACACTAAATACAACCACTGGGTGACATATGCAAATCTATTATTTTTGGTGGTGTAACACATAAACACAGAGCTGGCCAGTGAAGTTTATTACAAACACAAGATACAAACAAACAAACAAATCAATGAAAACAAACGCCAGGAGAAGGTTATGTGACTGAAAACATAGACAGCCAAAGATCTGTTCCCTTATATTTCACATTTGGAAACAGCAGCACTTACAGGGTTCCTGGTTGGGAAACCTCTGTGATTTTTACCTAGGAACCATTCCGGGGTGAGGATAAATTTAAAGCCCCAAATCTGGGCTGAAATGTAACATTTGCTTATAGGTTAATCTCTGATCCATGGAAGGACTACATTTTCCATGCACTGCTGACTTCTGCCCATTAATTAAGGAGAAGCAAAATGCCTGTTGGCCTATGTGGAAGGTTTTGTTTTTTTTTTTTTTTTCCCTTGTGTCATTTACAAGCACACGGAGAGGGTCTATTTTTTAGCACAGTGCGCTAGGGGTTTTACATGCTCAACTTCCATTAATAATAAAGAAAGTGTTGAAAATCTAATCCACTCTTGCCTCTTTTCAGTACCATGGACTTTTAGTTAAATGCTTTTTTATGTTACTAATGGCTGTATCTCGGTTGCCAATTACTCAAAGAAATTAGGAAGAGCAAGCTAAGGATTGACTATACCTGGAATTTATATTAAAAAAACACACACACAACATACTAAGCCATAGAAAATGCACCTTCAATTTTGATAACTGATTTTCCCAATTTACTCCTCAGGTTCCTGGAGAAACATCTACCATCTACTTATGGGTACAGCTGCCACGGTTACCTTAATAGCTAGTTGAAAAGGTAAACATTAATCTTGTTTGTATTATACAGAAAAATGTCCTCCTCTGTTGACACATGCAGTATTTATAGGCATATTATCTGACTGTGGGGCAGCTGAACTATCTTCATGCCCAGCCTACAAACCACTCTGGCAGTCTCCATGTCAAGATCGATCCCCTTCGTTTGCCCTGAAAGAGCTCAGGTATGCTCAACAGGTGGACTAGACATTTCTGGGATTCCAGTGGTGCCTGTAGAACTCAGGGAGGTTAAATCTTCCTAGGAAGATCCTGACTACAATGTGAGTATGTCAAAATCCTGCACAATCCAGATGGCTGACTGAATAGCCCAAAGCTCATCATTTATATTTTAATTATGTTCATAAATCAAACGTTATAACCCACCAAAGCTTTTCTGAGACAGACCCAGACTCTAAGATTTATTTTTAAGTAATGAGGTAAGGCCCAGTACATTTTCTGGGTGATCGTTTTATGCCTCGATTGGTGTTGTAAGGCACAAGGCTACAAGCCAGATGACACTTTCTACCCAAGTGCAATAACTGCCCAGAAATGTATCGCCCAGAATGGCTTAATGTCATTATAAAATGGAACTGCTATATAAAAATAAGAAAAATAGTTAGGTCTGTGCACTTATGGAACAGTATAGTTATAGAGATGGCATCACCAACAGCCAATCAATTAGGTCGAGGGATCTGAGGTTTTCATAATAGTGTAATTTCTAAAAAACCCTATGAAAGACATTTAGCAAGACTCTTAGAGCAGACAAAATTCATTCATTAGTCAGTAGCACAGAGGGTTAAATGCCAGGAGGCCTTAGGTCACACTGCAGGAGCAACCAATTAAAAAAATAATATTAGAAAGACATTCCAATTTGATGAGACTTTCTTTAAATGTACTTTGCTCTCTCTATAAAGGGAAAAATATATATAAAAGGAAACTCTTAAAGAGGTTAGAATGGCTTGCTGGCAGATTACAATTGATTTCATGCCAGTCTGACCTTGTACCACGTTCTGTGATCTTTCCAGAAGATGAAGCTCGAGACTCTGTAACCTGTATTCACTTGCCTATGTAAATGAAAAGTCATCATCTCCTTCTCTCTAGATCACAACATTAATGTAGCAGGTTTTAAAAATTACTTATTAAAAAAAATAAGAGGGGACTTTGCAATTTCCTTTCACCTAGGAGGTCATTGTTGCTTTTTCCTAGACAGGAGTAGAGCTGAGGCAGGAAGAAGACACCAGATATCCCAGCACGAGACTTATCCCAGGGGCCCCTGACACTTCCCCAACCCCACTCCCACTCCCACAAATTTCTATATCAAGGAATGCGGACATCCAATGTCCTTTGATACATTGACTGCAACTAGACCCAAGGGTTTGGGTGCAAATTTGTTCCTGCAACTGCTTTCGGGACACAGGGTCTTCAAGGCCTTCATTGGATTCTGTCCAATATTCCAAATATCTGTTAGAGTGGACTGGATGCCTGTGTAGCAAATGCTAATGGGCCCCTACCAGGGAGAACTCAAAGGTAGAGAGCACTCAGATGTATCAGAATGGCTGAGAGAAGTTTGGGTCCGGGCCTGTACATTCAGGTGGGGAAAGCATCAACTGGAGAGTCTTTGTCAATCATGGGGAATTACTGCAGGTTGGAGGAACATGACAATGCAGAGATTAACCTGAGATTTGGTGAGTATTAGTTTTTGTTTTTTTTTAAAGCTCAAGGCAAGAATCGGCCCCGCGTCATATGGCTGTCTGGATTGCTGGGAGAGGCCAGCTTTACACCGAAGGAAGACAGTGTCCAGTAGCAGGAGGTGACTGGGTCTGGTTCGAGAACAGTCACACCGAGCTTTCAGAGGAGTTCCACATCCTGCAAGATTTATTTTCTAATGTCATCATACATTCACGAATAATTTTCACTACCATTTATTTTGTTTGTTTGCAAGGTGAAGGACCTTCTGCTGTTATATCTGTTGTCTGAATCTGAGCACCACCACCACCGCAATGCAATTGTGCTTCTAGAGGAGGGTAAGCTATTAGGAGCGGGAGGGGTCAAATCTGGTGGGAGATGCAGGACCAAAAAGCACGTGCCACATCACTTCAGTAGAACGCAATTTCTTCCTGTTGCAACTTGCAAGTAGTTTTGTGGATACTGAAATTGCTGTTTACCCAACAGAATCAAATTTTATTCTGTGATGTTGCAACAGAAAGTTATGTCTCCAGTGCTTTTGAAATGGGTGGCACACTTACAGAGCACTCTTCCCTATTTTTGAGAAATCTTTAAAATTTGAAAGTGAACACTGGACAAGAAAAGCCTTCTAGCATGATTTTCTCCATAGGAAAGTTAGCTTTGTAAGAAGCAAAGTTTTTTGTCTTTTGTATCCTGGTCCCTGGGCACATACAGTAGGCACTCAATACTTGCTTACCAAGTGAATGAATGCATAAGAAAGTGGGGAAATACCAGAGGGGCATGGACTCCTATTCCAAGCGTGGCTACTGACTTAAAAAAAATTAGATCATGAATATGTCTTAACCTTGTCACAAGATAAACTGGGCACCTTAAAATTTTTGAGAGTTTATTTGAGCATTCATGGATTCAAATAGGGCAACACCAAACTGAAAATGCTCCAGCCACAGGAGCTAGGGGCAAGGTTTTTACAGAGAAGACAAGGAAGCAAAGCAAGGGCTATTATTTGATTGGCTATGGCTTAAGTAGTTGCCTCATTTGGGGAAAGCCTAGCTGGCTGTTCGTAATTGGTGGTGGCTTCAGCTTCATTTTCTTGGGAGCCTGGGGACTCTGGTTGAGGTTTTGGTTTGCTCCCGTAGGCGACCTGAGGCATAAGAGTCACCCCAGTCTCCTGGCCTCCCTGTTGAATCACTTCAACAGCCCTTAGGGCAAAATATAATCATACCATTCTTCTGGAAGGTCAATCCAGCTCCCAAAATTTGAGGTTCAGCCCAGGTGTTCTGATTTACATGCTTCCATTTCACTACGCATTTATTTAGTATTTCTGGTGTATCTCTAAGGTGGGATCTTAGGGGAAATCATAAAGGATGTTGTCTGACCACTCATTTTAGATTTTCAGATTTTAACTTCACAACCATTTAACCTTCCACAGAATTGAAATATGACCTTGAGTTAAAAACATTAGGAGAACTAGTTTCACAGTGGAAATGCTCAATGTCCACAGCCACAGAGACGTATCTTCCCCAAATACATGAGGTCAGACAGCAGATGTGGACAGACTGTCCTTAGTAAGGGGCCTCTATCTACCGAGAGTGACTTCAGAAGGTAGGGATAGTGGCTTTCTCTTCCCTGACAGCTCGTGTCATTCAAACAGACACAGCCTGACACTCACTCTTTGAATATTGGTCCCTAAGCCTCCTGCCCCACTGGTGCTGCAGAATGCTCCACGAACAAGCTATGGAGTCAATAATATCAAGAATGTGGCCCCGCCCCTGCTCTGTGATAACGCAGCAAATGACAGCTTAAACATTCGTTTCAATCAGGGGGTCTCCATGAGGAATAACAAATACTGAAATAACTTCCCCGAAACTCAATTCATGGCTTTAAAAAAATAAAAGGAAGGGAGAGTGGGAGGAAGAACGTATTCTGTTCAAAGGCGAGACTGGAGATCAGAGAGAAACAGGCCAAGTCGGGAAACACCAACTATTATGCTTTGAAGAATACAATCTGGGAAGAGAAATGATGGGGGGAGGATGGATACGGGAGCTGCTCTTGGAAACGATGTCTCATCCTTCACTCCAAGCAGAAAGACTTTCCTATTTCCAGGTTTTTCTCCCTCCTTCACTGCAGGGCACTGTCGATACCAGAGAAACATTTATTTTGGCACAGATAGAAAACAGGTTTTGATCATCCCCTCAATGCCCAATTTCCCCCCAATTGAGGGAATGAAAGACAAAATCTAGTCTTCTCTGGACCCTGGATGAACAGGAAAATGGATTTACAAAATATCTGCTTATATGAAGTCAATAAAACTCATTTTGAAAATGAAGCCTATGTACGCAATTAACCATCAGATGAATAATCAGAGGAGGGAAGGTATTCAAACATCCATCTCTAGAGTCTTTGTTTTCATTCTCCCTTTCAAAACTCATCTCAATCTCTCGTTTTCTCTCTCTCTTTTAAACAAACATGCACACACACAAAACCCTCACAAGATGAGGATTTTTGCACAACATTTCAAAGAGCAGGGCTGTGATGGGGGCGAGCAAAAGACACACAGCAGCAATTCAAGAGCTTCAGATTCACCTCAGTCCAGAGTGAGGCTTTTCCCACTTTGCACAGCAATCTGAATTCCATACTGAGGGTCACAGCTCTTCTTTGAATTCCCAGCTTACGTCGCTATGTGTTGCCACCTTGATGCTATTTAAACAGTTTTCTTTTAACGCTCAGACAGTGAACTGTTCTCCTTTAAACAGGCTTTTATTTGACAAGAGTACGTTCCTTCAGATCTGAAGCTCCACTAACCATGCTACAATTGTACCACGCTCTGCTATAATCAACCATGTTGTAAATTTGAGCAATGCTACGTACACAGACACGCAGAAGGAAAAAAATGCACAGAAGGAATTTAGGGTTATATAGCTCAGAACATTAAAGGCAAAACTGTTCTCTGCCTTGCATCTGAGGCACAAGAGCTTTGAATTCTAGCTTCCGCGCATAATTATTTTCTGTTTTAAACATTTAGCTGTGTGCTGCCGTAGCCTTGCTGAGCCTCACAATGAAAGCTGGAAAACTAAGAGCCCTACTGTATGTTCTTCATTCCTAGCAACGTTCCTATGAGAAAACCTTATTAATGAGCTTGCAAACGAGCACCCAACAGGGAAATGTCACAAACAAGAGCGGCTAATGCCCCAGAAAATCAAATAACTGAACACTTGGCTGATTGTGGTGCTTTTCATATTTATAATAAAAAAAGAGGGGGGGCTTTAATTCACTAATTCTGAAGGGGTCAACACCTTGCTGAACAAAACAACTCATTTATTTATGTTCAGAAATCTCCAGATGATAAATTACATTGATGTTAATCACTTCAATGCATGCTACACAATTAATATCTGTACTCACCAAGAACTTAAAGATTATTAAAAGTATGACAGCATACACATCTGGCTGATTTTTCACATAATTGGGCACAACAATTTCTCCTGGTACCACAAATAAGGGTCCTCACAAACAAACACTGCAAAATTCTGTGTTCAATTAATTAGGACTTAAATCCACAAGACAAAAGCAATTCCAAGTTGTAGCTCAAGCCTTGTCTTCTAGGCAGGATAGGAACACTCCACTTCACAGCTCATCCTTTCCCCGGCAGATTTAAGGTATGCTGTTTAACGATACACAATGAAGGTCTCCGTTGTTTCCTTTTTAAAAAATATCTTCTCAAAACAATGTAGTTTAGGGCATCTGGGCGGCTCAGTGGTTGAGTGTCTGCCTTTGGCTCAGGTCATGATCCCAGGGTCCTAGGATCAAGTTCCCTGCAGGGATCCTGCTTCTCCCTCTGTCTATGTCTCTGCCCATCTCTGTGTCTCTCATGAATAAATGAATAAAATCTTAAAAAAAAAATAAAACAATGTAGTTTATACAGAACACAAATTCACTATCTGTCACTTAACCCTGTTCATGTCCTGGTTAACAGCCACTGGTCTTAGATGAGGCAGAAAATGGTTTCCAGAAGGCTTCATGGAGTCAAGTGGGCCAGGACTGAACCAAGTGGGTATAATGAATAACCAGTTCCATCAGGTTAGAGTTCCCCCAGGGTAGTCTTATTTACCCAAAAAAGAGTTGTTCTTAATCTGAGGTTCATAGACGAGTTCAGTATTTTCTGGTGATAATCTAATGCTTATAAATGATATTATTAAAAAAAAAACCTTTTTAGGTAATATACAAAAGGACATTAAAAATAAAAGCTATATATTTATTTTGATGTTTATTAAACATAATACACAGAGCAAAATAAAATTCCTAATTTGATGTTTTTTCCACAGGTCTTTGTTAGGGAAAAGCAATAAAGTGACTTAAAGACAAATTCTAAATTAGTTCACTTAACTCATTTAACTGTGTGGACAGCCCATGGATCTGGGAAAACTAGTCCTTGAATAAATGGAGTTAGAATAACTCTGTAGGATAAACAGACTCCTTAAATTGGAAGTAAAACATGGTGGCTACGTGATTCTGTTCATCTTCTTCAGATCTATGGGACTTTTAAACGGGTTTTAAAGGAGATTAAGATCAACTGATGCTAAGGGTTTGGGCTAATTACAAAATGAGGGTCTAGTGCTCCTCACAGAGTACCCAAAATTCCATCTCCACATAGACTGCTAAATCTCATGTGTTTAAGGATCTCTCCTCATTGCCATCAAGACGTGGTGCTGCTTGTCTGCAGAGAGAGTGCGCCGTGAGAGGGATGGAATTGGAACCACTGGCGAGGGCCAATGACCAACAAAGCCCTGGTGCCCAATGCATGAGGCTTTTTTGTTATTGCAAAGGTGTTCAGGAGAGTACTGCTGGTGGGAAATGATGTCGAGGACCCCAGTCGTGTCTGGAGGAGCTACTTAAAGAATTCCTAGTTGAGTCCATCATGTAGTCAGTAGTGCTCCAGGAATGGAGGGTAGTGTGAACTATCAGGTAACTTTCCTGAGCACAGAGTTATATTTAAGATGTCAAAGAAGACTCTAAATTCCCATTCAGATTAATATAATGGTTGGTAATTCTTGACCCTTTTTTTTACATAAAAAGACTTTCTCTTTATGCACATTCTGAAAAATGAAGTATCAAGAATAAAATACCCGTGTGGCTCACTTCGGATAAAAATACCAAAAACACAAAACAGTAGTCTCCCATAAAAAGGTGCTGAGTAAGGGACAGGTGAGACTAGGTAGAGAGAGACAGGTAGGGGGCTCTGTTACCAAGCTCACAGAAATCCCAGATGTGCAGAAAAGTTATAGACAAGATATTAACCAGAAAGAAGGGAATATAACAAATCTATCTTGTTTGTTCTAAATACAGATAAGATACTGTCATAGTATTTACAAATCTACCTTGTCTTAAATGTGATAGATGAGATATTTACCAAAGTTTCCTGGTTAGTTTTCTATAAAAGACCGACCATAAAATCCTTTCGTGGTAACCCATCCTGGACCCCTCTCACTCTAGAGGGCTTTCCTTTCTGTTCTCACCTTCCCTTAATAAACTTTCACTTCATTTCACCCTATTGCCTGTGAGAATGAATCTTGGATTCTGTGAGACAAGAACCCTGCAACAGTGCTGTGTTAAGAGTTAAAAATGATCAATAGGTGTGTCTTTGTTTTTGGAAGGCATTGGTCACTTCCCTGTGGCTGAAGCAGAACTCGAAGATGCAGATGGATTCAGATATGGAGCTTTATTCCTTTTTCTTAGAAGGACAAATCTCTTGAATCTACAGAATTTGGAAGACAAGACTTAAAAAAAGATCATTATCAAGTCTTCCAAGAGGTATGAGGTACAGTATTTAAAATATTTTACATTTGGAAGTGAGTGTAACTTCAAGGTGGGTGGGGCTATCCTATGTGGAAGATGCTCTGGGGACACTGGAAGAGTTTAGGGGTGGGAGACTGGGTGAATGTCTACTCAGGTTTCACAAAGGAGTTAATGTATTATTAAAGCTAATGGGCCCCTACAAGGAAAGTTAATGGATATTAAGTTTGCTTAAATGAATTACATATTAACAAAGTCACAAGAAATCTACTATCTGCCAATTTAGATAATATCTGATCATTTCTGTTTTCCCATTATAGGGACATTACACCACAATAGTTTTAGTGATATGAAAATTATAAGCATGATGCCCATAATGAAGCTACATAATGAAGGAGATGAAATGAATTAACAAGAAAAACCTGCATTATGTAATGTTAAATTGAGCCAAACTCACAGAGTAAGAAAAGGTTAGAATGGGACTGGTGTCTCAGAAGCAACTTTTTACATTTAATTTTAGTCAAAAGGTGGAGAAGCAATTAGAAGCCACTGTTTACACCTTTCCCTGGCCCCTGTTTTGCACAGGCAATGTGCTTCACACATGTGCTGAAGACTATAGTGGGCTGAATGGTGGCCCTCAAAAGATATGCTCACTTCTTAGCCCCGGAACCTGTGAATATAGCCTTATTTGGAAACAGAAGTCTTTGCGGATGGCATCAAGTTCAGGATCTTGAGATGAGACCATTCTGGATTAGCTGGGACGATGCTAACTCCAACGGTAAGTGCCCTTATAAGAGACATGAAGAGAAGAGAAGGCAAGCCCGTGGTGAGACAAAGCAAGAGACTGGAAAGACATGGCCACAGACCAAGGAATATCTGGGACCCCCAGAAGCCAGAAAAGGCAAGGAAAGCTCTCGTCCTAGAGCCTTGAGGAAGTGTGGCCTTGCTAACCCCTCAATTTTAGTCTTCTGTCCTCTAGAACTATGAGAGAATACATGTGTCATGTTAGGCCACAAAGGTCGTGATAATTAGTTATGGCAGCCCTAGGAAATTAATGGAAGAATTCATAGATGCTAATGCTTTGCCTTTGTCAGATACCCTGTGGTTGCCTTTCCAACCAAATTCTTCCAACATTCCCACTACGCACACTCAAATATCACCTCTAATTTTTCAGAGGCTCAGTTACAGAAGCCTTCTGATAAAAAGCAGAGACGTTGGCTACTTGGCCACGACTCTGCTGCAAGGATGGCTTTGTGCAGAAAACATTTTGGCAGGCCGTAGAGTCCCGAGAGAAAATAAGGAGAGTGTCTTTACTTCATTGGGCACAGTGAGGACACAACCTCACTCACCATGATCTAGCTATTATTGATGAAGCCATTGAGATTGTGGCACTGATCCCAAAGACTTCCACTTTTAAACTCATTGCTATACTTTAAGCTAAAAATGGAAGAGAACTGCAATTTAAAACAAAATGCTGGTATAGAATGGGAATAAAAGCCCCTCTACAAAAATTAAAAAAAAATTGGTACTTCTGTGGGGCCTAAGAAAGTGTCAGGGACTACTCTAGATTGTGAAGTTGACATAGAAATGATTATACTCAATATTCATAAAATACAATTAAGTCATGTGGTAGAACAGATTGGAATCATTTTAAAGTTCTACAGTTGGGTTAAATGTAGTATTTTGAAAATCCTCATTGGCATGCTGTAATATGGCAGTGTTTCAATAAAATAATCCTTTGATTATTTTACTACTAAGACAACAAGATATAAACTCTATCTATGCTATATAAAACATATGTATTCAATAAGTGGCTTCTGAAGTATTTGTAAGCCACTGCTACTCTATGTCCTCAGGATAAAATACTCAGGTGCTGCTATGATTTGAATGAATGTTTGTGTCCCTCCCTCCCCAAATTCCTATGTTGAAATACCAGCATCTGGTGTAACGATATGAGGTCGTGGGGCCTTTGAGAGGTGCTCAGGTCATGAAGGTGGAGCCCCCATGAATGGGATCGGTGCCCTTGTAAAGCAGCTCTGGAGATCTGTAGCGCCTTCTGCCCTGAGAGGACACAGCATGAAGGCAATGGCTATGACCCAGGAAGAGGGAGGGCTTTTTCTAGAACAGAACCACGCTGGTACACCTTGATTTTGGACTTCCTAGCCTCCAGAGCTGTGAGGAATCAATTACTGTTGCTTATAAGCTACTCAATCTGTGCTGCTTTCTTACAGTAGCCTGACCGGACTAAGACAGGTACTCACACTGTACTTCAAGGTACCGCTGAGTCTGCAAGTTTCCAGTGACGGCAGGGTGCTCCACCTGACAGATCACTGGGACCCCGTCATCCTCCTTATGCACCTTCAGCATCAGCTGACTGGTCACAGTGTACATGTCTGACCACTCCTCCACCTCCGATTTGCCTGGGGAACACAGAATATACCAAGAAATCAGAGTTAAGTGAATCTCTGTCACTGTTTCTACAGACTCCTCTCCCCGCCCCAACAGAGCTATTTTAACAAGATGATGGAAGTCACTGGGATAAGGGTAAGCAGTGGGTAGATAACAGACAAAATTATAATTTTTTACTTTTCAACCTTGTAGAGGATATATGTAAGCTGTATTTCTACCCCACATAATATATACTATTTTTATTTAAATATATTACATATGTTGTCTTCTATCTTAAAAACCTCCCACAAAAAGGCAGCTGAAAGTTGAACCACTTTGCCATCTGACTGCTTATGGCATTCTGGAGGAGGAAAAGAGAAGAGCTTTTCACCCCTACCACCATCTGAACTTGAAACATCTAGTAGGCTGTCATGCGGTTTAAAAATTCCAGGACATCATCCAAATCTCCAAAGTAATTCAATCAGGAATAGAGATATAAACAGCCCCCTCTGCCCACCCCCATCAGAAAAAATTAAGAGGGAAAGTAACTAAATGGATTTACATAATTGAAATCGTAATTGAAATGTTTAAACTCTGAGACTTTTGGAAGACCACAAAAAACACAGTGGCAGCGGGTAGAGCAAAGTAAGATAGAGGCTTCAGGCCAGATGGGAGACATGTCCAAGAACACCCAGAAAAGGAGGGAGGAGGCTTCCGGATAGGATGAATAGGCCAAGGCGGCCTCTTTCCTGAACTCGGCACTCCCCGGGACATGGTGCACCATTAACTTTCTTTTAATGTTTTGTACTTATCGGTACACATCTAATGGTTCAATTCACTTAGAAAAGCAGAGGGGAAATGAGAAACTCCTTCCTTCTAAAACCATACCTAGGAAATAGGAGATTAAAACAGAGCAAGCTTTTTGAAACTTACGCTGTTATATATAGATTTATCTGTTTCTAGATATAGATTTTTATATCCCCTTTCTAAAAGGCCTTCTTCTTGTCTTCCTGGCACTCTTGATTTATTCCACAAGCACACAGAGCACTTACCTTGGCCCAGATACTCACTACGTGATTTACCAACATTCATTCACTCATTTCATCTTCCTAAGAATCCCATAAAATCTGTAATATCAATATCTCCGTTTCAGCAGAGATTGCTAAACACAGCTGGCATTCCTGGCAAATGACCAGAGTGTTTGGCCCCTGGTACCACTTGCAAGGCAATCTTGAAAAGGAAGGGGTAGGAATGCCCACACACATGTTAATTTAAGATGACAGACACAAAAGGGTCAACTAGGGGACAGGCTGTGGCCCAGGCGATGGCTAAGGTGGCAGATATTTGAGGGTACAGGAATCAAACCTGGGGCGGCCTAGGCTGAGGGAGAGAGGATGGGGAGTAGTGTTAAAGCATCGGCCTGCACCACTATCACGAACTAGAAGCTTTGCAAAAGAACAGGCTGGTGAAACATGCAAGTGAGTTAGAGAGTCCACGATGAGAAAAGGGCCTTCAAATCCATAATTAGGATATAATCCTTACTGCACTTAGCATGCCTGACCCTGCAGGAAAGCACACAGTCAGCAAGCTGACAGCATAGTAACACATGTTAGAATAACTTGGAATTCACCATGAAGACTGTTAGACTTTTAAAAAAATATTTAAATTTTTTTAACATCTAACATGAGAATTTGAGGTGCTGATCCCCCCTAGGTCACAAGGTGAATGAGAACTGAGGTACAACACGGACAGCTGGAGTTCAGGGGATACCTCCAACAGTGGCTCTTCCTAATATAAAGAGTTCTAGTTCTTTCTGAACATCTGAACAAAAATCAAGAAATACCCATCATCACAAACCCTCAAACCACAGGATGAGGATATGCATTAGACTCAATAAAATGCCTTTATGCTTTGGCTTCAGTTACATTTGGTAAATGATAAGAAACCCTATCGAAGTGGACATTTTTGCTTTAGGGGTATGTTTTGCATGTATGTTTAATTTCCACCAAGGTGTACCCCCGCTGGAATCAGGTGCCCACCCACTACTGCAGGACAGGGCAGCCTGAACCTCACCTTTTAGCTCTTTGTTCCCTTTGAACCACCTGATGGTTGTGGCTGGTTTGCTGGCCATGGCGGTGCAGTTCACTTCAATCTCCTCACCTTCCACCGCTGTGTCTTTCTGGATATCGATCATCAGATTGCGTGGTGGGACTACAAATTAAACACATGTGCTTTTTAAACACAGAATCCATTTCTGCACATAGCCTTCTTTTCATTAAAAGTGAGCACCACTGCTATCAAAAAGAGGAGACAACTAACAGACATTCCTGATGGGAATTTAAAACGAACTGCCACCCGAGGGGAAAAAAAGAAGTACAAAGTCCTCATCAAAGAACGTGAATTATATGAAAGTTGTTAATTTAGAATTTCTCTCCTACAGTTATCTTATAAAATGCCCAGCTTCCCACTCCTAAGTCATGAGTGATCGAGTTATAACAGTAGTGGTGTTAGTTCTCAATCGGTTAATAGAAAACTAATCAGAATACAGATATAAAAGTAAGACGAGGATATTAATGAGATTATCCTTATCTGGAAGGATATGAAATGACCAGTTGTCCCTGAACTCAACCTTTGGGTTTCAATCTTCATATGAAAGATTTTAAAGACAACTAGTAAAGATCAAAAACTTGGGAGTCCCTTAAAAGAATCACTCACCATAAACACATGGAAAACTTGTGCTTAGAACCAGTTTCATTCAGTTTCAAATTATATGCAGAGAACTGGAATACAATCACGTCCTCCAATGGATGGGGTAGTAATAAAATCCACTGGATAGGACGATGTGGTAAGATAGGACATGCCAGTTAATTTGCTCTAATTTTCCCATGTTCTGAAATCTAATGCTCCAGATTTTAGGAAGCAAAGGTGAAAAAGACTATTAAGTGCTTGCAAGTCCATTTGATATGTCAGAATTAAAATCACTCTTCTTTAAGCCTATTAAGCAAATGCAGTGAGATGGTCAGCATAAAATATTTGGGGGCTAAAATGCTGAATATCAAATCTAGAGTATGTAGGATGATGAGGATGGCAAGAAAGCATGTTATCTTTTATGAAACTGAGTTGACGGTGAGACTTCACATCAGGTGCAACCTTACCTCAAGATGGAGCTTCTTGAAATAAAAATCAGTGAGAATATGGAATTCAGCACAGCGAATCTCAGACTATGTGCCCTGACCACCATGAATAAGCAAAGACAGTTCTGAGACTTATGATTAATAAGTTTCTCAACTCAGAAGAGAAACAAGAAATTAAATATGTATAAACATGCCATCCTGATGATCAAGTTGAATAATAAATCTCTGATACTGCTTCAATAAATTATGGGATTAAACCATGTATTTGGGATTTCCAACTGTTGGAGTCCAATGTAAAATTGTGTGTACAGGAAGACTTTTACATTGAATTGAAGCACTTTGAAAATTCCTACAGAGAACGATGGAAAAGTAAAATGATATGTTGCATATGTTTCTCAGCAAGACAGTATGTGGGGTGTGCGTGTGTGGAGGGGCAACTATTAGAGCAAAAGTGGGCCTATTCTTTGTTCCCTGTGTAAAAGGAAAAGAACACATTTGCTCAACTGCATGTGTTGCCAAAGTGATATGGCCAAAATGAGTGGTTAAACATGGCAAAGAACTACCCTGACTTACATTTAAAGAAAAAAAAAGCATAAAGAGATGTAGTCTAACATCCAATTGGGAGTTGCACATCTGTCAGCATTTTAAGAGACACAGAAAGGCAGTGACAAAAGTAAATGGGACGACTTAGCTCGCTATTTCCTGAACGTAGATATTCTTGCCAGATGACAATCAGAATGGTTATAGATTTTCATCACACACACCTCGAGAGTTGGTAGGGAATACAGAGAGACTACAGGTTTTGGACCAACAAATACTACCAAATTCTGAGTGCGGTTATCACAGAAATATTGAAACAAAATGCTATTGCGAGAGCAAATGTCAGAAAAAGAACTGCCCAAGTCTGAAGAAAATAAGATCTTTGTGAGCTAAGAGGAACAAAGTTGAGAGGCAAGATGACGAAACCACCAAAGAATAAAGACCTAGGAATGTGCACCCTGCCACACACACACGGAGGAATCAAAGTCAAACAACAATAATTCCTGTCAAGGTTCAGACAAAAATAAAAGTAGAGTGATGAAAATCATTTCTGGGGGTCCCTGGATGGCTCAGCGGTTTCATGCCTGCCTTAGGCCCAGGGTGTGGTCCTGGGATCCTGGGATGGAGTCCCACATCGGGCTCCCTGTATGGAGCCTGCTTCTCCCTCTGCCTGTGTCTCTGCCTCTCTCTCTGTGTGTGTCTCTCATGAATAAATAAATAAAATCTTTAAAAAAAAAAAGAAAAAAAAATCATTTCTGATGTTGGAATCTGCCATGATGCCCAATGAGAAATGTGACTGAGTGTGGTGACTGAAGAGATAGTATTCGGTCTAAGGAAATTCAAACCGAGTAGGGGAGACTCAGGGAAAGTGGTCCTCTTTGGATAGGACAAAGAGGGCAATGGAGTCCAATGGATTTCAGCTTGCTTGGGTAAGTCTGGAGAAAAACCTTGATGGTGGCTCTGTGGTGACCTGGAAATCTTGACGGGAAGAAATCTAGGAGTTGTTAGAAGGTTCTGGCATGTAGCACTGTCAAGTCTCAGTGGTACCCAGCCTCTAGCACAGGCTTTGTTAGGCATTTGTTTCCTGTGTGTTCCTGAGTTTTTTTTCATTCATTCTCTCCTTGTTCATGCTGGGCCTCTGAAGACAGCTCAGCTCACCTTATCCCAGGCTTTTCCTACCCGCTGTTAGCTGTTCCTCCTCAGTGGTATTTCTCTCTGTAAGATGGAGGTGGGCATGGAGACGACTGTTTGGCATGCTCTTTCTGCGTTACCACTAACGTTTGCTGGCTCAAAGGAAGGAGGTGGAAGAGCACACATATAAATGAGGCCAGGGGAACACCTAACAATGCCTGTTAGATCTTGTTTGGAGGCTCAGAGCCTGACCAGCAGCAATCCTCTCTGTAACAGATTATCTATTGTTTGGCATTGTCCATGCTGCTTCTTCCTCTCTTGCAACAGATATGACGTCAAGTTCCCTAACCCTTCTGGGGTTGGGGTGGGGGTGGGCGCCTATGCTCGTGCTAGGTCCTCAGGTCACGTTCCTGAAGAGCTGACGTCATCTAACTTCATGGCTAAAGTAAATGTGTGGACAACTGCCACATCTTGGAAAATGAAACCAGTGCAGAAAAATAAAGGACTTATTTGTGATGGAGAAGAGCATCCTGAGAAAGAGTGGAGTGATTTTTCCCCCCCAAGTCCACATTGTGGCCAGGGTTTCTGACTTTACTAAGATGAGAAGAAGAAACAGTCAAGTATAGTGGGAGTTGTGTGGTTTGCAAATCTAAAATCAAACCTGATAATGTGAGTCACAATGGTTTATTGATATTCACTATCAAGGTGATGTCTCGGATTTCTTTTTTTAAAAAAGATTTGACTTATTTATTTATGAGAGACACAGAGAGAGGCAGAGACATAGGTAGAGGAAGAAGCAGGTTCCCTGCGGGGAGCCCGACTGGGACTTGATCCCAGGACCATGACGTGAGGCAGATGCTCAATCACTAAACCACCCAGGTGCCCCATGATCTTTTTTTCAAGAGCAAGAAAGCTTTGGAAAATGTAAGTCAGGTGATTTAGGTCTTTCTGGAAAAATGAGGCTGGACAAGAAAAACTTCAAGTTTATTTTGGCCTATTAAGTATCCTGTATTCCCTTCAACTCCACAACATCTGCTCTAATGCAAAAGTGGTTTGTAAAGTATAAAAATCCATTTGTGGGAAAAATGAATTAAAACTGCTACTAACCAGAGAATACACTTATCCGTGCTCTACTAAACAGACACATTTAGTAAAAACCGCCTGCGGCCATTAATGAAAATAACCAAAGATGTATGTAAGGAGGTGCACACAGATGAAAACCTGAATGAAAATCACAGGAGAAAATACTAGAAAATAGCAAAGAAATGTCAAGGTTCTTCTCAGCTAACCTCAAATCTATAAGAGTGCTCATTATAAACATTACGCCTACAACATTAAAAAAATCAGCAATATCAAGATGAGTCACACGTTAATTACAACAAAAGAGGAGTCTTAAAGCTGATCAGTATGTGAAATCTCACTCCAAAACCCTTTAAAATAATTAGGTTCTCCTGTTCCTGGAATCTTAAGAGTGAACACTAATCTTAGAAGGACAGGACTGTAATAATATTAGCTGCTATTATCAGTAACTATATTTATCTTCAAGCGGTGTATTCTCTTTCTTGTTCCACTGTTTCCACGAATACTAGCATAAGAGAGTCCTACGCTACGATCTAGAGAAAGGAACAAACTCGCTAGTGAAAGGAGTGAATGGGGATCCTAAAAGGCACCTAAATGCATGCAAAAAATCATTGGAGAGTTTTCAGTTTTTACATGGATAAGATAATACATGTAACAGAACTAACAAATAACCATCTCTACGTCTTATAATTACGCTGAAATTTTTGCTGAATGCTTCAAACAACTAATAGACACATGCACTAAAATCAGCATCTTCAACCTATCAAGAAGTTTGACAGCTGTGTAAGTATATATGGAGTCCTTTTCAGAGAACCATAGATAGAAGCGAAGATGCTAATAGATCACTCTTCATTCATTAGAATATCTGAAAATTCTAAACCTTAGGAAAAAGGTTTGAATATATGAGTATCAGTGGAAATTGTCAGATTTTGGAATATGAAAGACTCAAACACTGATGACAACAATTTCACTCCGTCAAAGAATCCTAGAGTCAATTCCACAGAAAGAATATTAAATGAATACATAATATCTGCAGAAAGAGCATCTACTAATATTACTTTCAAGTATGTTTAAGTTAATGCTTCTATACAATACAAGCAGGAACCTATTACCTCTAGAATAATCAGACCTCCAACGGGATTATAGGCATAAATGCCTCTTCAAAGTCTAGTGCTGTCATGCTGCCTCCCAAGCACCGGGTATATTCAGTCAAGCTGGCCCAATCCAGCATGTCCGAGAACAAATGTACCAGATTCTGGAAACTGACAGGCAGTCCTGTCACAAAAGATGTTCCCCTTCAGGGGAAAGTCACAAAACGGCAGCATTTGGGATTTTACTGAAAACAACCCAGGCTAAAAGACACAAAGGTTGTGAGATGGAACAGTAGGGTCTACCTCAAAGTCTATGATTCTAGATTTGTACCATGTGCTTTGTAACCCGGGCAAGATGGCTCATCTCTGTTATTATCATTTCTTCCTATGAAAGATATTCATAGTCAAAGGTATATGTAGAAAAAACGCTCTGAAAACTCAGAATGCTGTAAGTATATTTCATTCCATGGCTGTTAGGCTTGGAAAGGCCATAACCAATGATGGGTCAGTGGGTGGATGATGGTCAGCTTGCAATCTGCTTTACTGGAATGAGTCACTGGTTGCACAGTGTTTTCAAATACTTCTGAACAGTTAGGTGGACAGAAAACCTCAAGGCACACCTGCAAAATACCAAAATAACTCATCCCAGCAAAACCTTTTACGCTTATTATTGCTACATGTCTAATACAGCGTAATGCTAAAATTAAAGCAGCCGTGTCCATCTGAAAGCCATCTATTGCTCAACACAGACCACAGTAGGAATTGCATGGACTGATACGAAACAGGACTTCCTCAAATCAGTATCCCTCCTATCAAGAACATGTATGGAAGCACTAGGGACATGTTTTAGTTTAATGAATGAAAAAATATTTTCCCTTTTACAGCTGTGTTTAAACAAAGTAATGAGGCAGCAGCCCAAAATGTACATCCATAAATACATACATGTTCATACACACCAAGCAGAAATGTCCTTCATATTTATCTTTCCTCCTTAATCTTCATATCATTACACCAAAAAGCTGCACTCTGCCGCCTCAAATAGACTTTGATTCATCATCTTTCTGAAGGTGTAAATCAGAGATCTTGCCTCATGCTAGAGTGTACGTCCTTGAAAACTCAGTTTCAAAAATCAAAATCAGCTGGTGTTATGCACTGGTGTACACATTTGTCCAGAAGGTGACTAATTCAGACCACTGTCAACACAGGAATATCTGCCGACTGTATCAAAATCTAAATATGGAAACTTAGCTACTGGGATTTTCCTGAAAAATCACAATCTGGTGATTATAACGAAAGACATCCAACTCACTAGAAGTGTCTTTAGCAGCCTGTCAATAGTCCTTGCTTATTATCACCCTTCTCTCACTGGAAGCTCTTAATTCTGTTATGTCCAATGGTTGCAATTTGTGGCAAAGTTTGTGTTCATGGGGTATGATTTTTACAGCATGATCTAGAGTATAAGCAATACACAAGGCAGTAAGTAAAGCCAAAGATAAGGAGATCAACAATATTAAATGAGATGTAACTCAGAAGGAAGAATCATTAAGCAGATTTGATAATCGAGCTCTGCCACAGGGTATGGATATAGCAGCCCACCTCCTCCTCTCCTGCACGGAGGGGGAAGAAATCCCGGCAGTTAGAAGCAAGGGCATTTCATGTGGGGAGTGGTTCATTTGAGGGCTCTAAATTCTCTTGATCTTTGCTTCTAAAGCTTGAGGGTTGGAACCCAGGAGCAGGTGGGATCTACAGAGACTGCTGATTGCCATTCCTTAAGAGTGTTTAGTAAAATAGGCTATTTTTAAAATTTAGCAAGATGAGTGGTGATTCTTCCTAAAACAGGTTTGAAGAGCAAAATTTACCATTAACCTCTTCCTTGCTGCCAGAAGCCATCTGGTAGTAAGGGCCACCCTATTCCGTTTCCCAGGACACCGCCTCACGAGTTTCTTACCCAGCACCGTGATTGTGGTGTAACTTTCCTGTGGGGGGTCAGTGTAGAGCTGGCAAAAGTATCTTCCTTCATCCGAAATTGAGACATTTGTCAGCGACACCTTGAGTTCACTGCTAGAAAAATTCAGCAACTGAAACCTGCTGTCCTTCAAAGCTGTGGAACAAAACACAGAATTACTGATGAGGAGGAAGATGATAGCCCATTTTCCTTACCTAGGGAAGGGAGAAAGGAGAAAGGGGACTCGAAAGGCCTCTATAGAGAAGAAGAATCGAGTACATCTGTGTGTACCTGTTGGGTCCTTCTTTAGACTTCTTGAACTACTATTTTGGGATTTTGCAATAACTGCATGTAGACAAATAACCTTGTCTGAAAGGAAACTGACACACATGGGGGTCTGTGGGTGTATGTGCGTGCACACACACACACACACACACACACACACACCACATGCTCCTTGCTGTCAGTTTCCACCACTTATTCATAAATTGTTTCAGATTTTTCTACTGCAGTTCAGTAAAGTGAAAAGAGAAGGATGGGGTGCCTGGGTGGCTCAGTTGGTTAAGTGTCTACTTTCAGCTCAGGTCACGATCCTGGGGTCCTGGGATAGAGCCCTGTGTCAGGCTTCCTGCAGAGCCTGCTTCTCCCTCTACCCCTCCTCCTGCTCATGCTTGCCCTCTCTCTCTCTCAAATAAATAAATAAAACCTTAAAAAAAACCCCAAAAAACAGAAGGAAAGTGCAGGCTGTAAGCTTCCCCTTTGGGGACTGAAATTTCAGGGAGTAGGACCTTTGAGTTGTCTCTCAAAATCTGATCTTAAAAAAAAAAAAAAGGCAGTTCCAAATTACGAAAACAAAAATGCCATTATTATTAGTTTCAAAAAAAATGGAATTAAAAAAAACACTTCATAGCATAACAGCCCAATTTAATGTGGATGCACCTTTGCATTTGGTATGGTTGGAGGTAGAGTTGTCCAAAGTCCATAACCTAGGGCTTCCTAGAGCCTAAGACGGCCTACAGTTTTCTAACTACATTCAACTTCACAATAGAAAATGGGTGAGGAAGTAGGAAATCAGTCACCACCAAAGTAATGTATGTGGGCTTTTTATTAATTTTAAATATTCACTTTTAAAGTCCTTAGGTTAATTTTGGCAGAGGCATGATTCATTTACAATGACAAAAATTCACTCTAAGAATGGCTGGCTCCTTTTCTTTTACTTCCCTTCATCTTCCCTCATAGATGTTCCTTAGTTTTATCAACTCTTTCCATAGTTCGTGAATGTTCTAGGGCATTAGGGAGAATGTGAACAAGCAGATGTGAAGGGACATTCCTCAACATCTGCTTCAATTAGGTACCAATGGTCTCAAGGAGCTATTTTTTGAAAGACCCGATTCTTGGTCCTTTTATGCTCTGAGATCCATTTGAACCATTCCTAGGATATACAATTAAGTTTCAATGATTAACTTTTGGGATATTACATTTAGTAAGATTTCAGCACGTGATAACCTCTCTCTACCAGAGGCTATGGCGATAAGAGATTTTGGTTTTGTCTTTATAGGTACGCATTATCTTGGAAACTTCCACCTTCAAACCAAACAGATTACCCTTCAGAATGTTGTATTTTCCTTGCCTTCCCCTATTTGAGTTGTTTGTGTCAGCTAAGTATTTGGGATTCAATTGCAATTCACCTTGAATTACTACAATCAATTCCTATTGCAAAGTAAGACTGCTTTACTTTTAAAAGGGACCATTCAAGGTTTCTATTAAGTAGAAAGATTATGATTGCATGTCTCTTCTTCCCTCTGAAGAATTGACTAAACTTTAAGCATCTAACATTAAATTTAGAAAAGGAGGCTTTGGCAATCTCTTTATCAAGACAACATGTAGGGGAAAAAAAGTTGCCACCTAACGCTACAGAGATGGAAACTTACGCCTGAAGTCCCTGAAATAAATGGTCTGCCTGTTGGGATTCAGCAGTTGAATCACAGAGTCATCACTCTTATTGACTTGGCAGCTGATGGTTGCGACTTCTCCCTCGATCACTGTCACATCTTTTGTAAACAAATTCTGTCCATCACC
This sequence comes from Vulpes vulpes, assembly GCF_048418805.1. NCBI lineage: Eukaryota > Metazoa > Chordata > Mammalia > Carnivora > Canidae > Vulpes > Vulpes vulpes. Next base: position 119,328,854 of record NC_132791.1, on the reverse strand, counting down.
TTAAAAAAAAAAGAAAATTTCCATCAATTAAAATTTGGTTAATGGCGCAGTTAAAATGAGAGACAAGAAGGGTAATCAAAAATGGGTATTAAGAGCAACATTGGTGTGGTTCCCATCTTTCTTCCTCTGCAGGCCACAAAAAAATGAGCCTGTTAATCCCAGAGAGATCCAAGGGCAAAATGCAACTAAGCCTGGAATCAACAAGCTATCAACAGTCGTGATGCCAATGTCCCAGGCTCCAGTATCTTGTACCAGTTAAGGAGAGTGTTGGAAAGGTATGGAGAGGTCAGAGAGCTGACTTTTCTAAGAAGCTGCAGCTCTCACGAATGGAGTAGGGGAGAAGCATATACTCAACCTCAGTTCACATGTCCTTGAGCTAAGCTATTTGGTCGCCTCACAGAAAACTCAAGGGGCCACTTAATAGAAGAAGGGAGGAGGGCTCAGTAAATAATCTCATCTTGTTAGCTGATGTCGACATTCCCAAGGCATAGGCATAGGCAGTACAGCTGCTTACTGCTTGGGAGTGAGGACCTCTCTGGAGTCCTGGAATCCCAATCAAATCCTGGGAAGCTTATATGTGAGCCTATTATTCTGCTCTCTGAAACTTAGGCCTTCATGACTCACTCAAAGCCCCAGGCAGGCCCGAACCATGCCCCTTCCATAGATCACCCCCATCTAGCCATTTAGACATTATCCCTCAGAACATGTCCAAAAGTCAAGGCTTTCAGATCTAGTGATAGAAGGCTTCTCTCCAGATCTGCTCTCGTTTGTTGCTTTTATGATTAGTGACAGCAGCCAGGGCCACTCATGAATGTCTCCTATGATCCACAGCACAGGTAGAAGAAGAGGAGAATTCAGTTCAAAAGCAAAAGATGAAGTAATTGTGGAAGGCCCTATTCTGCACCAGGCACAGCAGAGGATACAGAAATATAGGGCACTGTACAGGCCTTTCAGAAGCTGCCACGTGGCTGAAAACTGCTATCTAATCTTCACTTACAAAATAAAAAGCGTAGAGTGGGCAATGGGTGTAATGGTCGATCAGGAAGGGGAGAGGAAGATTGCTTTTTGGCTGTATGATCTCAAGTAAAGTATTTCAAGTCCCTGAGCCAGTTTCTCATCTGCAAAATGGGGACAGTAATTCAAAGCCCTCTCACAGAGCTGTCAGAAGGACTGAGGAAGGTAATAAATATAAAGCATTTAGCACTGTCTAGTTTCTTATAAAACTGAATAAATGGTGGCTGCCATCATCATCTCCATCCTTTCTCTAGTTGTCACATCCCAACATTGATTCGGCAAGTCCATGTGTTAAGTAGTGTGGATACAAGAATGAAGACCCACGGTCACTCTTCCCAAGCTTTCCAGGGTAGATCAGGGTAGTTCATTCACTCCTCCCACCAAAACAAACAAACAACAAAAACAACAAAAACCCCAAACGCAACTTTGCCGCGTTTAGGAACAAAGGTCAAAGATAAATACTATTGCAAGAGAGGAAGACTGTGGGAGAGCATATGCATAGGGATGCAATTAGAATAAATGGAGGATTTCCACCTGCTACTGTATTTCTGCTGAAGGATCCTTTTTTGGCTGGACACAGAGAAGAAGTGTGAGAAGGGTGTCTGAGATGGCTTTAAGCCAAATCCACCTAGAAACAGACTAGCTTCTGATAGAGGACTAGGACGGAAGGAAATAGGAGATAAGGACGAAACTATTAGAACCACAGACAAGCAAAAATTCTTGGTGCTTGAGGAGCCAACCCATGTGAAACCCACCCTTGAGATGATCTCTGATGCAGGGAATTAACTGAAGTGGGAGAATGTAGGTAGTGAGCAGAAGGGGTATATTTTCCCTAGCTTGATCCAGCAGTGAAAGCTCAGTGGCTGAACAATGCTGTGGAATCGTTGCAGAATTTTAAAAAGAAAAAGTGATCAAAAAAAAAAAAAAAACCCAAAACAACCCTACGAATGAATGCCTATTTTTCCCTCTGTAGATCACTGTGACAAACGCAGAATTCAGAAGCCAGCTGGAGGGAGCAGAGTATTCCCAGATTTGAGAAAAGAACAACGAAAGGGGAATTCCTGCCAATCAAGCATGCTTTTCAAGGTGGTTTGACTGGCTCTGGCAAAAGTATCTACAGGAAGGATGATACCCTTATTTCCTTGGGGTAACCTAATCTAGTAAGAAAATTAAGGAAAAATTAAACTGCATAATTCCAATGCTGTATTGCCCCCTGAAGTCACAGGGCTTGCCTTGAGGAGATTAGGATACCAAGTGGGGTCTCTATCGGGTCGTGGGTAGATTTCCTCTCTCTAAAGATATTTGTTACCAACGTAAGTAAGAATCTTCCATTTATAAAAAGAACCTATGGAAAGGCCACCTAGTGATAGGCCTTAATCCCTTCAATGCCAACCACGCCTTGCAGGTCCTGACCACCATCTTGTGGTTACTGGAACTTAAAAGCCAGTTGCAATTCAACTGGATCCTAATAAAATACTTCCTGTGGAACTAACTGTACCTTTTCATGTTATTCTCTGGCATGCTGGTATATTCTTTCTGGATAGCACCAATATCGACACAAAGTCTATCAAACATTTGTATAGGAGATGAGAACAAAGAGGGGTTGACTGGGATTTTGTGTTTGGCACAAGTAAAGTAGTAAAACAGAATCAGAGGGGTTTTGTGTGTTAAAAAGTCTACACATTCTTAATTATTACTTATAATTAGGAAAATAAGACCAGATCACTTTAACATGTTATGATTAAGTCATTCAGGTAAAATTTCTGCCATCTGCACTGCTCTGGCACACAGCGTACTGTGCAAATCCATGGTGGTATCAAAATCATTACTGCATTATTTTTTCAAATTGCTAAAGCCAACCTCAAATCTAGAGTCTCAAGAAAATGACAGTTCCTAGATATGTTAACATGGTTATAATACTAATGCTAAAAAATTACAAGTGATAATGAAGTATTTTGCTGAAAGAGATCAAAGTGCCTTGGCTGATGGTGGTGGCCCAAGAATGTCACTGTAAAAATCACCAATAAATTACGTGGGTCAGCTGGACAGTTATATTAAATAGAGCTCCATACTTGGAGGCGCCATAGGATGGCTGCAATGGAATAATAATGACCTATTTATTTGAGGCGCCGAATGTGAATGACAGTGATGAAAATACGATTTGTATGTCAGTACTCTTAACTGCCTGAAGCCTTTATGTAAAAATAATTTCTGCTCCCATGCTCAAATATTTCTTCCAAACAGAAGGGTGCACTGTGACTTGATAAATTTCCCCTTGAAATAGATATCATGACAATTAGGTTGTTATAAAACACAACTTGATGTGTAGCAGAAGGGTACAAACAGGCAACGTAGATGCCTTTTTTAAATAATCCGTTTTAAAAAAAACTTGCTGATTTCCTAAAACTCAATTAGCAGATATACTGTCAAGGCAGAAATAGCACATGTTCTGGGTGAAAGAAATCAAGCAGGTACAATATACCACAACCATTAAATAAGGCTGTTAACAGCAAGGTAATTTATTTTAAGGGCGGAACAATGTCTGACATGTAGAGACATTTTTGACTGCTAATTGGTGTATATGGGTACAAGTTTAAGAGACAGAATAAAACTGGATTTTTATTTATACCAGCAACTATAGTCCCTATAACTTCCTCGATTTGCCTTCCAGTTTCTAAAAATACAACTCTAGTGCCAGAGAGGCCCATTCACTCACAAGCAAGTCTCCTGCGGTAAACCAGAAGTTGCTAGGATGTTTATAACAGGACAGAGAAAGCATATTGTCTAAGGAAAAAAAAAAGAATATTTCGATGATTAGTGAAGACCATTTCAGCAGAGTTGGTTAGGGCTGGAGTGGGAGTGAAGGTGCCGCTGGCTCATAAATCCCCTATTCATTCAATCTTCATTTGGCTTAACTCATAGATTTCTTCTCCAAAACCTCATTTGGTTACAGACTCTATTTCCAGGGCATTACACAAAACACCAGCATTGACTGGAATCTACTTCATCCACGATATGGCCACCTGAAGGGGGTGATGGGGTGAATCTGAGAGCCAGAGCTAAAATGAGAAGCACGAAGGAGACAAACGTTTTCTCTGGTACTAGGCACTGTGCTGCTTGGTTTGCACATGTTTCCCTCTCCAACTCCTGGACTTTTCAATACCTCCACTTTTAAAGTTAAGAACTGCAGACCTGGAGAAATTCAAATAAGTTGCCTAATGTAATTCAGCAAAGTGCCGGAGCTGGTGTTCGAACTCCGTTCCGTCAGCTTCTCTGGCCCATACAGTCTGTACTTTTAACCACCCAACATCAGGATCCGTTGCCAAGGTTCTATTGGCTCCGTCTTGGAAAATTTACTTGTTTTTAAAGAGGGTTATTTCCCTATGAGCAACTTCTGATTTTTTTTTTTAATTTCCATAATTTATCCAGAACACAATTACACACTTGAAGATGAGAGAGAAACTGTCCTGAATGTAAAACACCTTGTTTACTACGGCTTCTTTCTTTCAGCACTCAGCACACTTTGCCCCTGGAGAATGCCTTTATTACCAGTGCATGGCGGGCATTTGCCAGCACCAAGAGCTCGCCCCCGCTGCCTGGCTGTTAATAAAGAAAGCACTTCATTTACACCAGGGGAGTCTCTCCAGTCAAGTCTATAATAAAAGGGCAAGTCATAGTTAGAACAGAATTTGGTTTATACTATGGCAACTATGTAAACTCTTACTGACACCGAAGAACACAGATGACTCTTAACTGGGAAGACAGTTTGCCCAGAGAAAGAGCAAATAGAGTCCCTTGACCTACTCTGTCAGTAACAAAATCATATTAGGGAAACCTTTTTTTTATTTTCCTTTCCTTCCTCTCCCCTCTGCTGAATGAAAGACTGAATCTAACATGAAATCAGCACAATCAGGTTGTCTAAATAGGCAAAAGCCAAACCAAAAATACAGACTGTAAAGCAAAACAAAACCAAAACCTCCCCAAATGAACAAACCCTGCCAAAGATCAACGTAGTCATTAACTTCAAAGAGTCACCATAGTTCTTGAAATTCTGCACTAATTAAAGGCTAGGGATTATTAATTCCCCAACCCCAACAGATATCTAAGTTTCAACTTTCCAAAGAGTCACGACACTTGTTTTTGAAAACCTTTTTTATTGGTGAGTCCTCTGTGTCTTAAATTAAGTTTCAAATGGCTTTTCCCGCATTCTCCTTTCTGTGGGATCCCCATTTTTATAACCGTATGTTTTTTTTTTATAACCGCTAACTTTTTTTTTTATAACTGTAAGTTAGGTATGTGCCCAACTTGAAAGAACCACCCTTACCCCCTAGCCAATAAAAACCATCACTGAGGGAGGCCCCACAATTCCTGCTAACATTTTAGAGAGCTAGCACTAGAAATAAGTATGGTTCAGGAAAAGAAAAAAAATTAAGATTCTGTTGAAAACCAGAGGGAAAAATCTTTCTAGCTGCATATGTTCCCCCAAGTCAATGTAAACACAGTGTTCACTACAAATCATTAACAAAGCCATTAAGATTTGATTTCTATCTAAGCAATTATTGTCAGCATATTTTGTACATTTCCTTTAAAAGACTCAATCCTATCTTTCAATTCATTAAACTGTTCCTTGCATTTATAGCATTTTATATCAAATCAGAAACCTATTTGAATTAATAAGAATTACAGTAAAAGTAATTTGAAAATAAATTATTTGAAGTTCAAGCCACGAAAGCTTTTGATGAAAGACTTTAGTCCCATTCAAATATTACAGTGGCGTTTTTAGTCATCCAAAGGGCAGATGAGAGACAGTGAGAACCAGTGTCCAAAAAGATGAGCCCATCAACATGCATTAAGGTTAAGGGCTAGACCACTTCAACATAAATATAATTCTTTATTTCAAAGAGAGGCGATACTTCAACCTTTTGTGAATACTTGAGTATTTATTTAAAATCAAAAGCATTCAATCTGTCTGCTGTTTACAAAGCTTCTCTTGACCTTTTTGATCCTCATCCATGTTTTGCTATCTCCAACGGTTAAGTTGAATGTGTCAATTGTCTGTTCCAAGGGCTGTCTACTCGGTGGTCCAAATGATTACCAATGTGAACCCCGTAGCTCATAAAGCTTGGAGCTAAAATAAACCAAAACGACTCCACAAATAACTGAGTGGGCTAGAGTATGTAACATCGACCAAAACATTTCATTTGTGTCACCTTCTTTTTCACAGAACCCTTACGAGATTAAAGGTCAACAGAACTGAAAGGAACCCAGGGATTAATACTTTCATTTCCTAGATGAAGAAGAGACAAGGGTCTAGGGAGGAAAAACACCCAAAGTCACATGGCGAGCAGGAGGCCCTGCCAAAGGTAGAGGCTACTATTCCTAATGGGCCACACCAAGGTATTTCTGTTCTTAGCTATTACTGAATAACATCTATTGATTTGTTTCTAATTACAAAAGCAATATATGTTCGAGGTTTTTGATTTTTGTTTTATTTTTTAAGTTTTGCTTTACATGTAGTATTTAGAACACTGTATCTTTATGGTTCGGAGATGGTCAGGATCTCATTAAGAATCTCCTGTAATATAATTACTGTTGTGGCACTTGAGCTTATGGAAGGAAAAAATATTGAATTTAATCTAATCTCCTTTTATAATCAGTAAAAGGTGAGGCAAATTTTTGAACGGCAAGTTAAAGAGTAATCTTCCTCAGTGCTGGTTTTTTTCTTCAATTAAAACTGTTGATTTCCCCTGAATACAAAACGAAAAAATATCATCTGACACAACATTAAGCTATTCATGAATATTCTGTATACACATTCTTGTTTAGTTGACTAATGGCAAATGAACGTTCTCTATTTTAGCTTAAACACATAGTATAGGTATGTTTGATTAGCATTGAATTCCAAAAGCTGATTACTATGCATGCTTTGATTATGTAATTACATAATAGAGTATAATGGCTCCTTTGGAGTCATTATGATCTATATGGCAAATATGTTTCAGTTTTGCTATAGTTTAAATACACGTTGAGATGACAGCTCATAACAAGGCTCCACTTTTCAGTCTGATCAGCTAAATGGGCATTTCCCCATTCATCCTAACATCTCCTTGACACCAATTAAGGCCTATTGTGTCAGGCTGCATACACTCTGAGAAATTCCCTTTGTTTTCTTGGCATTCAAAAAAGGACATTAATTTTAAAAGCTGTATTAAGCAAAAGGCCTGGTTCAAAAAAAAAAAAAAAAAGGCTGAAATTCCATCCTTCATCCACCCTTTGAAAGATCTGCAGGGAATCACATCTAGTTCATCAATCACTGCTCAGACAACCACAAGGGGGTTAAAGATGGAATTTCACCTTTAACTCCAAAATGCACATGAAGGGAGACCAGCCAAGAATATTGATGCTTATGGCAGTGGCTGGCCACTATGCGTTCAGCTCAGGGTCTAACTGAACATCAACCATGCCGAGTTACACAAAGGTCCAGTTCTGCAAATCTCAGGTCTTGCAAATCCCTTACATTTTGAAGCTCCTTTTGGAAGGGGTAGCTGTAAAGCAGCACTGCCAGATTTTACCTTCCACAGCTCCATGCCTAGCTTTTGATGGATCTAAGGCCAACAAAATTTACCTACTGAAGGGAATTTGATAATTCCGCCACCAACTCAGAAACTAGAAAGTAGTCATGTTTTAAAATAGGATACACGTTACTGCAAAGAATTCTGTAAAATTTCTCTTGCCCCCATGAAATCCTTTAATCTTACACTCCCCTTCGTTGGCAAGAAGAGCTGTTTCTGCTTTTCTCTTCCAAGAGAATGATCCCGCAATACCATGCCAAACCAAAGGTGACCGGAGTCTTAACTTGAAAGACTAATAACCATCAGGCTGTTTTTACCTTTGTGTCTACTACTTTTCAGCATTAGGGCTGAAGAACGGAGGTCAAGCACAGTCCAATTGGTATTTACATATAGGATGAGAATCTCTTTTATGAAAGGAAACATTGATTAGAAGTGTGAAAATGCTTTTCAAGGAAGATCAGGACAAAAGAAAGTAGTTACAGCGTCTGTGCCTGTACTGTTTCAATTGTAACCATCACACGAGCTGCTTTGCTTTTAAAAGACAGCTCAATAGGACTTTTTAATCAGAGCCCCCAGCACTAAACCGGCCAAGCCATTATGATGCTTAAGGCCCAAGCTGCCGGATCCTATAAAATGTAAAGGTGCAATCCCCTTTGGGAGAATGTTTATCGGGAGTGATACCTATCCATTAAAGACTAGAATCAGTTTTTCCACTAAATTTCACTTAAGAAAGCAAGGGGCAATAAAAGAAATGAATATACAAATAAACCATACAAAAGAATAATAATCACTGAATCCTTCGGCTCTGTACATGGAAAGGTGAACATTCTAGGCTTTTTCTCCATTAACTCCTTTTCAGAAAGGAGGGAGGAAAGCCTAACCCTGAAGAAAAACTCTCTCCAGTGGACACATTTTGTGAGGATTTAAAAAAGGAGCCCCCAAAGTAGAGAAGTCACTTTTATTTGCTGGCAGGATGGCATTCAAATCACCTTGCCAAAGAGTCATTCTAAGCCTGCTAAATCTGCTTAGAGGCTCTTGGGAGAGAGGGGGCTTTTAAAAAATATTCATTAAAAACAAAAACAAAACAAAACAAAAAAACAAAAACCAAACACCATCGTCCAACTTGGACTTTGGAGAAGGACAATCAGAAGACAGAGGCTTCTTACAAAACTAATTGTGTTGGCAAAGCAAGTAGATTCTTCTCAATGGATTTGATTCTGTGATGCTCGTTTATGGTAAAAGAAGAATAAAAGAACAGTTTTAGACTGAGCTACTCCAGTAGCAATTCAAAGCTGGGTGGTATTCCAGCATTTCAAAATAGATTGTTCCTCTTAGACGAAATGTGCTGAAGGCCAACTGTTGATCTTGTGCATCAACCTCTTTGCTAATGAACTGATAATATGAGATTATATTCCTGGGGATATATCAAATAATGGCTATGTAGAGTGAGAACTCATCTCGTAAAAATTCTGCTATCTGTGTGCATGGGCTACTGGGGAAGAAAATCACATTCTGAAGGGAGGAATCCTAAAGACAGAAGCTGGGAGTCTACAAACCACAGGCTCCCACACCCTCCAACATTGTGGTCATGTGTCCCAAAGTTAGCTCAGGCCTGGGGTAACGGGAATAGACAATTTTAATTCACAAATAGAGCTATCCATTTTCCCAAACCACATGCTATTCATAGCTAAAGATTTACATGATTAAAACTCAAAATACATACTGATGTGTTTGGAAACCACAAAGGAAGATACAAGTACTAGGTTCTATTATTCCTGAAAAGACTCAAGGCAACTTGGACTTCTCTTACCCCAGAAGACTTATTAGCAGCCAAACCATTTATAATGTTATACATCACAGCAGCCTCCGGTGAGCCATCACCCTGTAAGAAAATATAATGTTGTCTTCTTTTCTAATCAAATGAAAAATCTAGGATTTCAAGGCTATAGGGATGGCTGACTCCGCGGTGCTTGCTTTTCTGTAAGTGACACTTGTCAATGCCCCTAAGTCGTAAGCTGATTAGAGATGCAGATTGTCTACAATACTTGCTGTTACCAGCTACTCCTCTATAAAGTTCTTTAAATTGAATTTCCTAAAAAAAATAAAAATAAAAATAAAAATAAATAAATTGAATTTCCTCAGAACCCCAATCTTAAGTCCCAATGGGAAGAGCCAATGTGTTTCCCTTATTTTTTATCCTCTGATTTTAAGCAGCTAATTTAATATCATTTTCCCTTTGATAAGAGGTACCATGATTAAACTTAGGTCACTTTTTGCTTGAACTCACTAAAAGCTGATTCTCCTTTTTTTTCTTCACATTTGCCTCCAGGATATCAAAAGACTAACAATAAGATATTTAAAATCACAAGGCTATAACATGTAACAATAATCGCTACACACAGGGAGGAAGAGGGAAGGGAGTGTTTTTCTCCTAGTCTGGAGGCAAGAGAAACAAATTATTTTTTCTCCAAAGTGTTCATTATTATTTAAAAAATTTTTTTAATATCTAGAAAACTCCCACTATTTCTGGAGGGAGTATTATTTTAATCATTGGCATAACAACAGCTAATATATTTCTAAAATGTTTTCTATGTGCCAGGCACTGCCTTTTTTTTCTTTTTTTTACATTATCTCATTTAACCCTCAACAACCCTGTGGGTTTCATCATTTTATTATCACCCCTTTATACAGATGAGGAAACAGATTTAGGGAGCTTAATTAAGTGGCTGGATACCTGAACCCATTCCTGTTTAACTCTAGATCTGGTGCTATTGACAATTACACGATATTAATGAGGCTTTAGATGCCAAAGCACAGAAGGGAAGTGTTAGAAGAATCTACTGTATCTCATTTATATGATTTAGGAATAAAACTAGGGATCCCTGGGTGGCGCAGCGGTTTGGCGCCTGCCTTTGGCCCAGGGCGCGATCCTGGAGACCCGGGATCGAATCCCACGTCGGGCTCCCGGTGCATGGAGCCTGCTTCTCCCTCTGCCTGTGTCTCTGCCTCTCTCTCTCTCTCTCTCACTGTGTGCCTATCATAAATAAATAAAAATTAAAAAAAAAAAAAGGAATAAAACTAAAGTCAGACTCTCCGCAGACAAGGGAATGTGAAGCCTACCAGCAATCAGGGTGTTCTAATATACGACCCTGGTAAAATGAGCTCTATCACCAGGGTCTAAACACTGGCTCTTCAGTATTTAGAGGGTAGATGTCTGTTCTACCAAATGATCTGAACTCAAACGCAGCTCCACTGCAACTTCAGGCATTTACAGTATCTGCTTCAAGGGCGTTCATTAGTATTGACAACTTACGTGACTGAAATTTGGCTGTATTAGCAAGTCTCTCTCTACATCTCATCGTTCATTTTATCCTGCCAACAAGAGCCATTGAAAACCTTCCAAATTTAAAGCTTAGAGCCGACAGGACAAGCAAGTGAGGATATCACTTGGAACACATCAGATATGGACTCAGAGAGGATGTCAGCTTCAACTGACATTACTACAGAAACAGAAAACGAGGGAACAGGAGGGATCGGGGTTTCAGATTCTCATTCAAGAGAGTACTCCGAGTGTGTGTAATATGGTTTGTGCAAGCAACAGCTGTAAGTCCATGATAATCATCACGCTGAATAATGCTGCAACATTCAACTTACTCACATCTCCTACCAGGAAGCCACGTAGCTTTCGACTGTCCTATGAAATGAGAATTTCTTAGCTTGAAAATCAGGGTCTATGACTAAGGCCCCTTATTGAGGAGTTACTCCCTCTATGATCTGTCAGTCATAAAGCAAGTGGTGGGGTTATTTAACCTCTGGGCTTGTGAGCTGCTGGACCCAGCTGACTTCAGAAGAGGCATATGAGTAAGAAAGCTCCCTACAGGTCAGTTTGATGAAGGGATTGCATATGCAGAGCAGCCAAATGAATTCCAGGTTCTATTTCTTATGACTGTGGAGTCCCCCAGGCAAAGCCTATGTAAGTCAGATACACACTCTATCTAAATTGGCGCCACAATAAAAACAATAACAAACAAACAAAAAAACTTGCTTAGTATCATCTGAGTGTGGGGTGCTGATTAATCACTGAAATTAGAGACAAGTGATGAGGACACATGCCTTGTCCTTCCCTTGGAAGGGGGCATCTGGGGAAAAATGAGACCATCGGCCTTGGAGAACAGGAGTTCTGAGCTTTCTGGCGGTGCAGCTAGGCAAACTGGATCTGTTTTTATATTTTGAGGAGGGTAAAGGGTAGCTTTCTCCACCGTTATTATGAGAATCAAGTGAGGAAATGTGTGTTAACAGCATATTTTTTAAGCTCTGAAAATGCTAAACAAACAACAGAATCTTCTCCACTAACTTCTTCATTAGCATCATCACTATCTCTACGCAGCCTCTGTCTAGACAGCCAGCATCTTCTTCTGATCATCCATAATCCCATGGAATTTTTCCCATTTTAGAGCTTTAGCTATTTATTATTCTCTTCATTGTAAGGCTAACTTTTTAAGAAGAACAGAGTAAATTAAAAATATCTTCATCACATATGTTTGATTGCAAATTACAACCATCATGGGTAAGAAAAGTTAAGGTGAACCTCAGAGGTAGGCAGAGGACTGGACATCTGAAATTAGGTTCAGTTTACAGTGTGAAAAACGTACCTTGTATTCAGGTTTCCCCCATTTAACTAGAGAGCCAGACTTCGTTCTGAGAATGACTTTTGTATCCCCAGGATGTGAGGGGTCACCCGTGACAGGTTACACACCATCCTCAGTGGGAAACTTCAACAGTCAACACCTCAGATACCTGGCTAGAATTCTGAGGGAATGGGACAGTCCACATCTGTATAAGTGGATCTCTAAATGCCAAAATCAAGACGATACTAAACAAAAGCTATTTCCACAGAGCTTGCTGACTTCCCCACTCTCTTGTGTCCCATGCTTCTGTACGGAGAAGATCGCATGAGTTAATGCAATGTGGAGGAGCACCAGGCCTTTCTCTAAAGAATCTCAGCCGGTGAGGCTTATGTGTGTGTCCTCGGTTGCTTCCTTCCAGCGCTGGCTGTCACTTCTTACAGATCATTCTTTTCTTCCTTATTAAGTGCAAGAGCTTTGTGAAAGCTACTGGTGTTGAGACCTTTCCTGCTTATTAATGAGTTCCCGGGTGTGTCCAGGATGTTTGAGGTCTCTAGAAACCTAACCTTCAACTAAGTGGTGTGCTACCGTGCAGAGGGGGTGTGTGATTTTCCCCCTTCATGTGACACTGGAGGAAAGAAAAGTGCAGAGACCAAATGAATAATATTTGGTTTAGTGCAACAATTACACTTTGACGCTAATAGATGTTCTTAGGTAAAAATAGACCTTTGAATGTGGGAAGCGAACCAATAAAAAAAAATTGGTGACTGACACTAGTTATTGACATTAATTTCTCATATTATTATTATTAGATCAAAACTACCCATTACTCTTCTATTTATAAAAGCAGGGAAACTGACTGTGGAGGAATCCTTACTTGTCCTGCAGGATCCAGCTCAAAGTCATTAGCTTTCTCTGTGAAACCCTGATGCCTCCCCTCCTTAGCTTTCTAGGTTTCTCATGGTGCCTTGTCTGGTCTTGGCACTCATCACACGGACAGTTCTGCGATCGCTCATTTACGGGGTTGTTTCCTTCCTTTGATTTGATCTGGGTTCAAATGCTGGTGCTTCCAGTCATTATCCAGACCCTGGAAAGGTTCATTTAGCTATCTAAACCTTAGTCTTCTCACATATCAAATGGGCACAGAAATACCTCTCTCACCAGGTGGGGAACCAGATGGGCCAATGGGCATATTTGTGCGCATAAGACATGACTTGTGTGCCCCCTAACCTGTGCTCCTTCACTGCTGTATCCTTGAAGCATAATACAGTGTCAGCTTACAGAGCAACTCTTGAATAAAGGTACCAAGTGAAAAGCTGTTTTAAGACCTCCATAGGCTCTCATCATGCTCATCAAAATATATTAAGTTGTACCCATGTCCCACATTAGATATAATTTTTTAAAAATAGTTTATTTATTTATTTATTCATGAGAGACAGAGAGAGAGAGAGAGAGAGAGAGAGAGAGAGGCAGAGACACAGGCAGAGGGAGAAGCAGGCTTGAGCCTGATGTGGGACTCGATCCTGGGACTCCAGGATCACGCCCGGAGCCAATGGCAGGCGCTAAACCGCTGAGCCACCGGGATCCCCTAAATATAATTTTGAATTAAAAATTTCAAGTGATGTCTAGATTTTTGCTTTTGAAATTATAATTCCAACTGTACCTCTCATTCTGAAGCCAGTTCTTTTTTTCATGTTCTAGGCATTTTCACAAGGCTCTTAGAAAGCAACAGGCCCTAGTATTGTGTCTATAGAGCTTGATGGGGAAAGAGCCTAGCTTCTAGAAGTGCCCGATGTTGAGGGAGACAGACACGTGTATGCACAATGACCACACGATGTGGTAAGGCACAAGAATCCTAATGTGCTGTGGGGGCCTGGAGGAAGAAGGAACCAATCACTCCTTCGGGGTGGGGATGTGGGTCCTACAGCATTGAAAAGGAGGAATTTGAAAGAAGGATCATGGCATGTTTAGAACAAAGGGAAAAGTATAGTGTGCTCTGAAAAGTGAGAGGAAGGGATGCTTTCTGGAAAGGTCATTGGGTCCAGATATTGAAGGACATGGTATGCCAGGCTAGGGAATTTGCACTTTATCTTGTAATTAATAGGGAGCTATTAAGCAATTTTAATCCAGGAGGTGATATGATCACACCTGTGTTTTGAAAGATAACGTCTATGTGGAGAGGGAGGGTAGAGTGGAGGTAGGGCAAGGGCTGGAGCCAAGATCAGTTAAGAGACTTCTGCGGGAGTACTCTCACTGATAAGAGCCAGTTAAAGGAGTATGGAGAGGACAGCAGAGCCCAGGTTGTGGGATAAGAGTGGGGAGTCGAGAATATTCGAGGTTAGGCACACGGGCTTTGGCATCAGTAGGTTTTCAATTCTGCAAATGGGGCTGAGTGTTCTTTTGTCACCTCAACTAAACTCTAGTTAATGTTCAGTGGTCTTCTAAGGAAAGACCAGTACAGAGCTACTTTATAAAGGAGTATAGAAGGCAAAGTGTATACACATCCTCATCACTTCTGCCATTCACCGTGGAGATGGGTTTTCATAGCACTCACTGGTGCCAAAAATATACTTAGGAAAACTGTGCATCCCCCATCCCCACCCCCATTGGAGCCTTGCTATTCAGTGTGGAACACCGGCAGTTTTGAAAATTCCTGGGACGTTGTTAAAAATGCAGAATCTCAAAGCCATACCAGACTTACCAAGTCAGAATCTGAATTTTAACAAGAGACTCAGATCATTCATATGCACAGTCTGAGGAGCTCTGGCCTGGAGTCCAGTAATTCTAATTGCTCCCTGACACCATGTACACCAACATGAGACTGTTGGCTTCCCCAAGGCAGATCTTAGAACACGGTGTGTTCCTAGACAACTTGTTTCAAGGAAACTGATGTATAGGAGAAAGGAGGTCATGACTCACCACCAAGTCAGGTCAGTCTCCAGGGAGAAACATGGCTTCAGCAATTTCTCATTTAAAAACAGATTTTTAAAGATCCTAGTCTGCATGAGGATAAATTGATGTGGATCATTCTTGAACTCAACAAGAACTAGAATCTAGCTTCCCTCCACAAGTTCCATGGAGCCAGTAGTACACAAATGAAAAATCCTCTCCCCAAGCATCTAGCTGACTTCGACCAAAGCCAATAGATTATTCTGCATCCCACTGCAAAAACTATTCTAGCTGGCACGCTCCCATCTAGTGGGTTTGTCTGTTCACATGCGGGACCTGCTTAATTTTTGCTTCTCTGGTTTTACTGGCTCTGTACGTGTCTTGTACTCATTGAGTGTCGAGTCAGTGGAGACAAAACAACAAATAGGGAAACAGAGCAAGTGGATGCACAATGAAAACTGCAAAGAGGCTGCTGAGGTTTGCTATGAAAGTGATGAAATTCAACTGTATGATGTGAAGGGAGGAAACAAACAAACAAAATATAAAAGCTCTACTGCCTGTTACGGCAGGCGTTTTCACTCTGTGTCTAGTAGATAAAATTTGCTGCAAAAATACAGGTAATGACACAAACATAAGTTTAAGAGAAATAATAAGAGCCTGAGGCTGGAGGCAGAAAGAAGCAGCCACGCACAGAAAGAGCCTTGCAGGATGCTCAGGGGAAGAGGAGGGAAACAACAATTTCACTTCTCCACGGCCGCTTAATGAACATCCATGCATCAGCCTGGGCCGGGGGCCGGTGTGAATGTGCCCTGCCACCTGGGCCAGGCTCACCGCATCCTTAGCTGTTGCTCATGGGAGGAAAGAACATTCTCCTAGAAAGCAAAGCAGGATAGGATTCACTGAACAGTAAGGACCTCAGCTTGGGGGAGTGGTTTCCTATCACTCTGAAACTTTATATACCCAGGTTTTCAACCCGTGTGTTGCTTTCCTAGCAAATTTTTATATGTGTGTGTATGTACATATATATATAAAATACATACATACATATAACATATATATACACACAAATAGACTTTTTTTTTGGGGGGTCGGGTTGGGGAAGAGGGTGGAGTGTACAATGGTCCTTGCCACGTCCTAGCTTCTGTTCTTCCCATTCCTTAACATATGGCAATTACAATTGGCTCGCACTTCATTCCTCTCACAAATTTGTCCTTGTATGAAAGCTTTCAGCATTTTTACCACTGGCGCGCCCAGATGCCTTTACTGCAGCGGAAGCAGATCTCTGAACGGTTTTCTGCTGGGTTACTAAAGTGCAGTTTCAGAGAGAATAATGTTCTGAATTTTGGGCTCTTAAAAAAGTCGTTAGGTTTATGGGCAGTCATGCTTGTCACATTTAGAGTGTGAATTACGTACTTCATGGAAACACAGTCAAACCCCCACAGTTGTACACAGCCATAATTTCTGCAGAGAAAAAGACCAACAATTGGGCAACTTTATTACTACTACTTTTCATGTATAAGATGCCAAAAATCAACCCTCTCAACGTTATAAGGTAGTTTTTCTTTTTAAAAAAGTTTTTTTTTAAATAAAGAAAAAGGAAAAAAGAAAACCCCTAATGGGCTACTTGCTGTTCTATTCACTTTTTAGATTTGTCAATTTTTGAGTGACTGCCAGCACCAGGGACTCTTTGTAGCACCTTGTACCTGGGATATAATAAAAACATGAAATGATTAAAAATACTGTGAGTGTAACTGCAGAAGGGACTATATATTCTGGGCCCCAAGGAAGGCCGTTTCTTTGCAGAATCAGACAGACTCCATTTATGTTATTAAATTGTAGTGCTATTCACTGTCCAGGCTGGAAGCTTCCCGACATGTCAAAAGCACTAATATGTCCAAAGCACACATTAGAACATTAACCTTTAGAATGCCGGTACCCTCCAGACTTACTAATCACAAGTGCAGGAATTATATACCCTGTTCTAGGACATGGCTTACAGGTCACAAATGATTATCTGTCCAAAGAGGTTTCTTCTTTTTACCACTAATTTATCTATGAAAAAAACAAAACAAAACAAAACTATGAGGTTGTAGAGTTTTTTTTTTTTCTTTTTTGAGGTTGTAGAGTTAATAAACAAAATTGCTAGATACATGGTAGGACTAAATACTACACTAATAAAAACACCAATTAATGGGGAGATCCCTGGGTGGCTCAGGGGTTTGGCGCCTGCCTTCAGCCCAGGGCGTGGTCCTGGAGTCCCGGGATCGAGTCCCACGTCGGGCTCCCGGCATGGAGCCTGCTTCTCCCTCCTCCTGTGTCTCTGCCTCTCTCTCTCTCTTTCTCTCTCTCTATGTCTATCATAAATAAATAAATAAATCTTTAAAAAAAAAAAACACCAATTAAGGGGAGACTGGGTGGCTCAGTTGGTTGAGCGTCTGCCTTCAGTTCCAGTTGTAATCTCAGGGTCCTGGGATCAAGTCCCACATCGGGCTCCTGCTGAGCGGAGAGCCTGCTCCCTCTCTATTCCTCCCCCATCTCTCTCTCTCTCTCTCTTTTTTAAAGATTTTATTTATTTATTCACAAGAGACAGAGAGGGAGAGAGACAGACACACACACACAGGCAGAGAGAGAAAGCAGGCCCCATGCAGGGAGCCCAATGTGGGATTCGATCCCAGGACTCCAGGACCACACCCTGGGCCAAAGACAGGCGCTAAAACCGCTGAGCCACCCAGGGATCCCCTCCTCTATCTCATGCGCTCTCTCTTTCTCTCTCTCTCTCTTTCTCTCAAATAGAATCTTAAAAAAACAAAAGAAAACAAAAACCACCACCAATTAACTGCTGCTTCTCTAAACCCTAGCTCTGTGCCAGGCATGGTGGCCACTGTTCTCCACATCTGCTCACTCTGATTCACCGAGAGGGCTTGCTTGCTGGGCCCCACCCCTCCCTGATTTGGGAGGTAGCGGGGGGGGGGGGGGGGGGGGGGGGGGGGTTAGGGGGGATGGGGGGTGGGCACAGATAATTTGCATTTCTTGTAAGTTCCTACCCAGGTGCCACTGATCAGCCACTGATGCTGCTGAGCCAGGGACCATGAATCCTTTACCCAAGTCTTACAGATGGGGAAACGGAGGCTGAGGGAGAGATGCTACTGCTTACTAGCTCTATAAACTGAACTTCTGAACTACTGAACTTCTTTGGCTCTCTGGGAGGATGACCATTCCCATCATAACTTTTCTCATGGCCAAATCTCATCCTGTCCATCAACATGTTCCCCCCCGCCCCCGGCTTTATCTGAAAGTTAATCCGTGTCCCCTTTCTATTGCCCATTCCTCGTACCGTATCAGCTCCGATTTGTGATCTGCCAGCAGTGTTGTGATTACACGTCTTCCTTGTCTTTCTATGACTCCGATATTGATAGATACAATTCTGTGGTGATGCATTGCCTGCCCTTTCAAAGGTTACTGCCAGCAGATGCTAGGAATCAATACAGTTCTTATCTGTCACAAACCACAAGAAAAGCATGGTAAACAAGCCTCAATGAAAGCCCTGTGAACAGGTCAACGAGAGAACTCAAAGAGATGCACCGTGTCACCAGCTTGGTTTTCCTAGCTACTCCCCAACCCGGCTATGGATCTCAACTACCTGTTTAAGATTTGAGCCCTATAATATGAGGGTGCTTAGAAGTAGGCCTCAGATCTAAGAGCAGCCCTGGTAAGCTGTGCTCATCATGGATGCTGGGGCATGAGGCCAAGAGGCTACAACTCTACTTTTACTATAACAAACTACCAAGATCAGTAAGATCCCGGAGTTCTTTGGAGGCAAGGGCACATTGAATCTGAGCAGATAGGGTAAGTTCCCTCATACTTTTTTTGTCCTCCATTCATCTTTTAATAGGAGAAGCCTCCATTGGAGGGGGTGGGGGGGGGGGAGATAAAAGGCATATCTTTTTTATTTTTTATTTTGTAAGATGCTTATAGGTCTACATATCAAGAAAACCAAATGATAGTTATAGATGCCCTAGAAAGCAGCTGTTGTTTTTATTATCTTTTTAAAGAACATGCAAGTCAATTTTCTTATTTCCTTTTCTTCCCAAGGGAAGAGCTGCTTTACCTGCTAGAAGAAAGGGGAGCCAAGGCTTACCTGTTAGAAGGCTGCCCCTTTAAGTCTGAGTACAGTCTGAGTGGATGGAAAGGAATGGTTCCTCAAAAGACTCCAAGCAGAAATTTTGCCATGCAAAGGGCCCCTGCGCTCTTCTGCATCATTAGCTCCCTCTCCCACTCCTGGCTCGGTGCCTTTCCTTCTCATTTCACCTTGGTTCCCAACTCCCATTTGCTCAATCCTACCTCAAGCTCTGGTGCCTTAGTCAATTAACTTGCTTCTCCATCAGGCTGATCCATCTTTGTGATGGCAGCCCGTCATCTTCACCCTTTTGTCTGAATGTGCCTGGATGGGCTTCTCTGACTTGGTCTTAGCACAGTCTCTACTGACCCATGTGCATGCACAGAATAAGCCTGGACAGGCAGGGCTGAACACTCGAAGGACTTCTCCCTTCCCTGGTTTGTAGTCCAAGTACAACATATCAGAAAGCTGCCAGTGTGGCCAGCAGGCCCCGATCTCTGTGCTTGATGGTCTGGGTCAGACCTAACTTTTCAGGGTAACAATGGTTACAGTCGTGGACGGTAGGTCAGAGGCCACATGAGAATGGTTGACACTGACAGATGGGCTATGCTTGATTACCATGTTTGAGCAATTTGAAGGGAAAGATTTCCAAATGCTCTCATTGAGACTATAAGTATTTTTTAGGAAGAGGCAATGTAGAATTCATACACTTGCCACACAGGCCAAGTGCTTTCTAGCACTTGGAGATGCATGAGCTGCGGGAGAGTATCCATGAGGTGGGCCGAGGGGTTGAGGATATACCTATCATGAACACATGGTTTTTTTTTTTCTTCATAAAAACCATCAAAGATGTTATTTAAAAACATGCTGAGAAACGGTGTACAAAAATGAAGCTAATAGGAAGTGATTATTTATGCTACACAAGAAGCCTTCGACTAGCTTTCCTGAGCTCTGGATGGATTCTCATTTTACTGAAAGCATTTGTTATTCAACCACTGCATTGGGAGTCCTGGGACCTCTACAACCAGTGCTTTTAAGAATTAATATCCTTCTCAAAATTTAACTTTCATGCTGATTATTAAATCATACATACTCACGGATAAAAAAGTAAAACAAAAATGTAGAAGTAAGAAAATCCCACAACTCTGAGATAATTATGACTAATATTTTAGTGTATTCCTTTTCCTTTCCATATATGGACTATGTGTGTGTCTAAAATTCTTAATTGCTGTAGTATAGTACATTATAGATGTATCCCAAAAAAGCCATTTAGACATCTCACTTTTTATATATTTAGATGGTTTCTAAGTTTTATGATTTAAAAAAAATGCTTCAGTGAAAATCTTTTTGCATAAATATTTGTTCTGATTTTAGCATATTTTGAGCACATCTTTATAACATCAAAAATTTCATATGCTCCTATATTTTTACTATCCAATTAAAAAAATCACCACAGCCATCTATATACTTCATGCTATATATATTTTGTTGCTAAATAAACTCAAAATAATGATTCCAACCTTAAGGAATCTGAAGATCCTCTGACCCCCTACAAACTCCATGTACCATCCCTTAGGATCTAAGGCACACAAAATTAGTTACAACACTATTTTTATTTTTACGTCATTTAGAACCTAAAGGAACGAAGTCAACCTCAAAAGTTTAAGTCATAAGTATGTGATTCCTAGAGAAAACACTTGACATTAAGGATTAAATAATGGATTTCCTCCCATTATGAAGGGTGTCAGGGAATCTTTAGTCTCTCACAAATGGGTTAAGCGCCATCGCTATGTGCATCCATAACATCCCACCTGGCTTATTTCCACACTTGTTTAAACTGCCACATGCCCCACTCAGCTGTGACACTCACAGAAGCAGGTGACCAGCAAATACTTGCTCTGAATCAGGCATCATGCTCTGCAAAGGGAGAGTCCTAATTCTTTCCCACCACTACATCCTTGGCATTCCCTCCAGCATCTGGCAACAAGTATTTGTTGAATGAATGAGTGAATGAATGAATGAATGAACAAATGAAGAAATGAATCTACTAGAGGATTACTCTTACAATTTCTTTAACTTAGGCCTTCCTATGCTCTTGAGAGGTCTTTTTTTTTTTTTTTTAACATTTTTAAATGCTTTAAGACTTCTAGCTAAGTTACAAAAACAGTACAGAGAGTTCTCATAAACTTCCCCTAATATTAACATCTTACTTAATAATGGCACAGTGGTCAGAGCTAAGAAATTAACATTGTACAACACTACTGAGTCTCCTGGACAACCTGAGGAGTACTGGTCAGCCTTTTTTTTTTTTTTTTAAGATTTTATTTATTTATTCATGAGAGCCACAGAGAGAAAAAGGCAGACACATAGGTAGAGGGAGAAGCAGGCTCCATGCAGTGGGACTTGAATCCAGGACCCCGGCATCTTGACCTGAGCCAAAGGCAGATGCTCAACCACTGAGCCACCCAGGCGCCCTGGTCAGCTATTTTGTAGAATGTCCCTCCAATCAGGTTTGATGTTTTCTTATAAGGGACTGAGATCATGGCTTTAGGGAAGAATACCACAAAGGTGATGTGAACCCCGGTTACTTGGTGAAGGTGACCTATGCTGGATTCTCCAATACAAAGTTACTACTTCTCCCTTTCTGTTTATGAGAGCCAGAGTCACTCAAGTCCAGCTCACACTCTGGGAAAGAGGTGAGTTCAGCAGTACCTCCTGGGGGGTGAACCATCAAAGGATTTGTGAGTGCATGTACATGTTAAAACTACCAGAGCAATCAATAAATATTTTGGGGGAGACACTCTGAGGCTGTGCAACTATTCTATTTTCTCCATAAACTTTTGCTCATTCGTTTTCGCATTCACTGGTGGATCTTGCCTGCAGCAATTACTACTATGGTGTTCAAGGGGCAGTTTTTTGTTTTTCTTGGTCCTGATTGAAGTTCTTCTGTATAGAAGAGCTTTCCCTTTTTTCCTATTTATGCAGTCATTTATTTAGATTAGTGCGGACTCAAATGGATGTTTATTTTATCCTTTTGTTTGTAATCCAACACTAGTGTTATGAATTAATATTATTGTGCAAATCGTCCCACCTTTGGCCATTGGGAGCTCCTTCTGTGACACCAAGCATGACATTTAGGGGGGGAAGGACCTAAAATGAAGTTCTCAGGAACCAATGGAAACAGGCAAACAATGAAAAGGACAGAAGAGAAAAATGAGTCAATTGAACAATGTTTTAGAAACAGCTTTTAAAGAAAGATAAAGAGGGAGAAAGCCCATTGTTTCAAAGTAAGAAAAATAATTGCAGAAGGTCGGGGAATCGGCTATAGTACTACGCCTATACGAATCTTTTCCAATCCCAGTGTGACAGTTTACGTTCTGCTAAGGCAGCCAGGTGGTGAGGGCACAGTAGCAAGAAGAGGAAAATGAGATACAGAGTCAAATTCTAACAGACTCAGATGCTCCCTGCAGACCGCTGCCTCCACCCCGTATGTTTAAATACTACTCAATTAGGATCAACATTCATTTTTTATTAATGCTCTTCTGAGACAATGGCTCTTTTATCTGTGTTTTATCTTCCAGCTACATTAAGACCAAGGACACTCTCACAGAAGATCTAAAGGAGGAGACCCTGATGAATTGGGAGTTTAAAATACAAATGGAACTTCCTTTGTCAGTCTTGACTTGTTTTATTAACATCTGAAGGTTGATTTATAGCAGATTAGCAGGCGGGAGAGGACTGTTTGTCCAATCACTTTACTTAACACACACAATTAGAAAAAACAAACATTCAAAAATGGCTCCCTTCTAGGAGCTAAGAGATGGTGCATTCGGTTCTAAGAGTCACACCCCATCTCAAGACCATGGGAAAACATTCTAGGCAAAATGCAGGCAAGAGACCAGGTTTCTCCAGGAACACAATGAAAGCTCCCATGTAAGGGGATCCGTGATAATGATGGTGGAAACATAAGGATCAGGGCTCAAATCCCATTTCCACTTGTGCCCTTGAGCATGCTGCTTAGCCGAGGCCTCCGCTTGGTCATCTACAGAAACAGGAACATAAAGACCCATTGCAGGAGACTAAGTGAGAGCTCGGCCAGAGGATGCACGCACCTAGGGCCAGACCTCAGAAACACTGGCTATTATCGGATAATGACAATGATGTTCTTACTGTCCTCATTGCCACACCTAAGAACGTGGATAAGCTGGAAGGGAGGTGACCTCTGTTACCGAAACGAAACACCATGGAGGTAAAGCCAACGCTCTGTTTCTTCTTCTCTTTGGAAGGAAAGGCGGACACGCGAATCATTATGTTAGTAATGAAAAGTCAGTCGGCGTTTCAGGAAAATTTAAGGCATTCATTCCATTGTGTTTGCATTTGAGACAAAGCACCCTGGGCTGCCTGCCACCTTCCACGATCCTCCTCCCCTTCCTGAGCACGCTTAGAACAACGTTCTCCAATTTGTAAAACCAAGGGATCCAAGCATTCTCCTGATTTTAAGAATTCAACACTGTGACTGAAATTTACAGTTTCCTCATGAGAAAAGGGAGTTTCCTCTCACTGAGGGAAGGAACCTGTGGGTTTTGTTCGTGGCTCCTCCTCCACTGCCTAGAACAGCACCTGACTCTTCACCTGGCTCTTAATCTTCTGGGCCTCTGGTGTCTTATGTATAAAATGGGCCATGCCAAATCTGGGCACCCTGGCTGGAACATTCCTGCTGCTGTTTCTTTTTTTTTAAACTCCTGCATGTTCATCACTTCTCACAGCTGCTGCTGAGCCACGTTTCTATCCATAAAGAAAATGCCTTTCTGTATATATTTCAGATATATTTTTCAAGGATTTATTTATTTTAGAGAGAGCGAGCAAGCACTGGAGGAAAGAACAGAGAGAGTCTTAAGCAAACTCCACTCTCAGCGCAGAGCCCAACCTCAGGACACTGAGATCATGACCCGAGCCGAAACTAAGAGTCAGATACTTAACTGACTGTGCTACCCAGGCGACCCTTTATTTTGGATATTCTTACACGGCCCTGGACTCAACCCTCATAACACTTGGAAAAGATGTCCTCATCTCCACCCATGGTCATAAGCACACACGCGCCTCCTACAGCGCAGGCTGTCTTTTCAGATGTATTTGGGACCAGTAGTTCATCCATCAATCAAGATCACAACTTATAGCGGGAACAGTAAAAAAAAAAAAGTATATGCTGTATACATTTTAATTTAAATTTAAAATATACAGCTATACATTCACTGACTAATGGTATAAAGTCCAAGTGTTTTCTCTGAGGTGGTCTGAGAACCAGAGAAGTTGGTTCTTGGTGAGCACATAACTCAACTAGTAAGCCTGTGGTCTTCAAATAGTGGTCCCTGGACCCCAGTCTCATATCAAGAGGAAAACTTGTTAGAAATGCAAGCTCTCGGGCCCTGCCCCCCCTTCCAAACCTACTCCATGGGGAACTCTGGGGCGGGGCCCAGACATCAGCTTCCCCACATTGACAGGCGATCCTGATGTCTCAAAGTTAGCAATGAGGAGTGCAGGTGTAGCCCGGCAGCCTCTCCCAGGCAAAATTCAGAGCGTCCTGAGCATCAGCCAGCAGGATTTGCAGAGGGCCTGGGGTGCACCCACTGTCCCTGTGAATCAGTCACCGTACTTCAGACAAACGTAACATTTAGCCAGCTAGGCCATAGCATTAGGCAACCCTTCTTTAGAGTGGCTTTGACAGATGCTTCTCGTAGCAGCAAAATGGAACATTTTCACATCGTAACTAACATTTACAACTCTCGATTTTTCTAGTCATAAGCTGGGATCTCTGCACAGGGCTCACTGTGCTACTCTACTCTGCCTCCGGCCTCCTGTTGATACTCTCTATGAGAAAAGAGAGCCAGCCAGTCACCGTGACCACAATGTTTGCATTTCACCATCCCCCAGTGCAAATGCAGTGCACGCGGGTGGTGGGCTCACACCCCAGCAGTCACGCAGGCCTGGGACACATAGAGGCTGGATCCCTCCCCACGAAGCAAAGGGAGTCATGCACCGTGTGCTATCTTCCATATTTACCGACTTAATACTTGCTCTGTGGAAGAGCCCTCTTTCTTCTATTACTAGCTAATTTATAGCCACATGAGTATAAACATTTCCTGGGTTCTTTTATCATTCACAACTTTGTTCTGTCAGTAATACTATCTGTCATTCTTTGTAGTACGGTAAGCTCTTTCAAACCCAAGATATCTCTATTTCTAAATGGAATCTGAGATGAATTTTGATAAACATGCATTCTGTATCTTAATAAAAAAGGGATTTTCCCCCTTAACTACCTGAATATATAAATGTTTAAAAAGTTTCTGAAACCTGCCTTTGCATTAGGTGAAAATTCAATGTCAAAATAATATTAAAAATACACAAAACTGTAGGAAATTGTTTTAACCATGATGTGATAAATAATAAATCAGAATGCAAGTTACTCTGCGATTATGGGTTTTCTCCATTCTTTAAGCTTCTTGCCTGTTCCACATCAGTGGATCGACAGCCCTTTAGTTTAACAATTATGCACATAGGCAATCTTGTTAGGACTTGATAGAACGCTGTCACTGCCTTTGTCCCTGCCATGCAAAGATGCTACAGTAAAAGCTATAATGTACCCAGCTGCTGTGCGCTGAGGCAATGTGCCCAAGCAAGAAAGTTCCAAGCAAAGTTCCAATGGACCGAATATGAGTTTGCCTGCCGGAGGGTGAAGGCAGGAGACAGAACCCAAATATCACTCCATTTGTAGGTGATTCTCCCTAATTATAGCTCAGACCAACTTTCAGCTTGTTTGGCTGGTGAGTACACTGTGCCCCCCTTTTGGAAGCTAATGCAGTTCAGGTGCTGAGCCTTTTCCAAAAGCCATGAGCTTCATTTTTAGCAGTGCAAGTCTCCGACGAGGCCAGCCAGTCTGCTATCTCCTTGAGGGATATTTACTTACATATTCAGTTCAAATTTACAGTGCCTGGCTTGCGAATGAAATGCCACTTAAGAAGAGAATGCCATACCATTGTGGGAGATAAATCAAACAAGCACTTCTTATTTTAGCACATGCTGGAAATCACACATTTCTAAAGCTGTATGTAGGTTATCTGCACAACAGAAACACGTCCCGCCCCTTTCAGTACATTTCCCTGGCTACTACACAAACTAACCTAAAATTGCTTTCTTTGGCAAAAAGTCTTCTTACTGAAGAAACCAATTAACCCCTCGGATTCCTTTAAAGAATATGATGATTAGGAGGCTCCAGAGCTATGGGAGAAAGTGTAACCTCTGAGAAGGATACCTTCAAAAGGAGTAAGATCTAGGAACAGCCCCCCACCCCGGAGGTCAGAATCATATCAGTGACATGGTTAGTGGGTTGAATTCACACCTCACAGGAACAAGAATGGAGGAAATAAGGCTGGTCTCTTTAGTAAAAGGCTTACTTACTTCTGAGAATGTATCGTTAACACGTACCGAGCTCAGAGAAGTGGTGGCTTCGCACAGCTGCTCCCTACTCTGCCGATCTCACTGAATCATACGCAGTAAGTCTTTACCAGGAACTGTTTTTCCAGTAGTGTTGATGGGTTTGCATCGAATCATTCACACCACTGGCCTTGCAGCCGACAGCCCACACATCCTCGAGGCAGCTGGCTCGGGGTGGGGAAGAGGCTGGGGATGGGAGTTATTAGCCAGAGATGGCTGTTCACAATTGGGATGCATTCTGCGTCCTCAGAGGACATTCTTGATTTTTACACTTGAGCTTCTGTGGTCTGGCCACTGCACTACACTATTTGCAGACGTGGGGATGTGCATCTCGGCTTGGGAGGTGCAAAAGTTGCTGGAGGCTTATTCTCAGGCCATCTTCTTCATGCAAAGAAAAAAAAAAAACACGTCGCGCTCTGCAAGCTCTCAAGTGCTCTCTTGGGTGAGTCCTATAAGTGCTGGGCAAAGGGCCACAAAAGCCTTGAGCCTCCATGCTTGGTAAAAATAAATAAATAAATAAATCATTAAATAAAGCCATAGGTCTGCACGGAGGGAAGGACCCCAGGTTCCCCAGCTCAGTGCTCTGGAAGTGCTATTGAGGGTAACTGGAGCAGGGCCCAGCACTGCCTTGGTTTATTGTCTGCAGATTTTCTTCTTTGCTTTCTTGATGAAACTGTCAATCTTCATAATGGTGTTAGCAATCACAGGGATGTGCTGCGAAGCGGCTTTAAAGGCATCTGATTAAGAGAAAACCCGTGCTCTCGCGGTCCTGAGCCCCTCTGTAGAGTCAGTAACCGGTGATAAGGTTGGGCATTCTGACTTGTACAGAGTACAAGAAATTTGACTTGGCAAGTCACACTGCCGCCACCTCGATGGTGCAAGTGAGACGGCAGGGCCGTGCTCTTTCCGGCCCTTCACCCAGAAGGACTCGACATCACAATGGTGCCTCATGCTGGTTGGCTGCACTGAGCAGCAGGAGATGAGAATGTTAGGGCGTCAGATAGGGCCCGATATTTTTGGACTCCCCAGTTCAAACAATCTCTCTAATCTCATACGGCTTCTAGAACGGAGTCCCCATCCGTGAACATAGTGCGGTACAGCTGCTGCGTGTCAGCTGCATGCCCTCGCCATGCTGGCATCCGAGCAAATCCACACCAACCCAGGGCCCCACTCTCTGCTCCTGTGCAACATGGTACGGCAGGATAGAGACCCCCAAGAGGTCAATGAGAGCTCCCCACTTCTTTCCACCCACCCCCCAAAACCACTGTCAGAAGCGACGCACAGGCCTGAGGGAGCCTGCCGTTTCTTCTCGGGGGCAATTCGATACCAGCAGCTCACCCAAGCCAAGTGGGCGAATTATCAAACTTCAGCACGCTTCAATGCCTTCTTTGTAGGCCCTCCATTTCTGTTATTCAGGTCTCCTAAATTGCAAACCATTCAAGGGCAAAGTGAGGTTTATGCTCCCAATTAGTTGTTCTTGAAAACGAGGAGCTGTACCACACATTAAAAAAGGAAAATTGCTTAGTACATACTCTGTGGGGGCCTCTGAACGGCAGGTGGTTCCACACACCATATGTGATCCAACATCTAAAGGCACCGAGGGGAGGAGAGGGCAGAGCCGGAGCCTCCACTCTGACTCCAAACCACAGAAGCCAAGAAATTCAGACTCAGAATTGCAAAGTGGTATTAGATTTTGTAAACGGTAATATCTATCAAGCCACGTGACAAAGGATCTGTCACCAGCCCAGTGTGGCTTCCCCTCTGCAAGAGTGGACATGCCGTAGGCTATGCCCGTTGGGACACATTTGGACAGGGGCCCCAGGAAGGAAATTTAGGTCCCTCTGGATTTTATGAGGCTTTTAAGGAACAACTTCTCTGCTCCAGTATCTTAGAAAGTTGACTGCACCAAAATAGGTCATTTGTCAGGCAGTTATGTGCTGTATTTTTCCTGCTGGAAATTATGCCTTCTGCAAGGCAGGTTTAGGGAACGAAGAGGATTTGTGTGAAAGTGTGAAGCAGTCTACTCCCACTATTTCCTTCTCCTCAAATACGCCCCAAAAGGGACATGCATTTATGTAGCACAGCAGGCTGGCATGACCAAAATGACAGCGCTCTTTCCAATTTATACTTCTCAAAGAGAATAAGCAGACACACAATAACAAAAGCCTTTAGTCTAGATTTCATATCAGACACTTTGATGAATAGTAGCCTAAAGGGCAACATATTTATAAGTTTTAAGTCTCTCCTGCAACACAAACTGTCCTGATTTATCCCTATGATAAAGGCAGTTCTGAGAGCTACTTTCCCATATTTATTATTTTACAGAGGGGGAAAAATGTTGATTCAGCCCTCAATCTGCCACTGTTGGAGTTATAAACGTTGGTAAGAGACCAATGCTGATGTCTATAAATATTAATCTATTAGCCATAAGTTCTGGGCCTCTCTCCCCTTTCCTTCCAGAACATTTCCCCCTTATTCTTGCTACATCTTACTATCTCAACAGGATTTGCTTTAGTTTAGAGCTCAGCATCACTGGAAAAGGGTAGCTTCTTTGAAGCCCATTACTGACTGGGAAGCTGATGGCCAGCAAAGCTCCAATTCAGTATTTAAAATAAAGCTTCATGGACAAATGTCCACACCCTTGTTTACCAACTGAGAAAAACGGGCACTCCTATCTGCCTGTATATGTAATCCCTGCTCTCAGCCCTCCCTACTCTCGGTGAAAAAAAAAAAAAACCCAAAAACCCAAAACAAAAAACTTCAATATGGAGAACTAGCTAAGATTATGAAATTCATTTATTTAAAATATAATCCTACTCTGATCCTTAAATTAAAAAATAAAACAAAACAAGACAAAACACTCCCACTTTCTCTAAAACCCTATTTGCTTAGTTTAAAGTCAGAGTTAATAAATCATTTTGGGGATACACCTCAAGTCACTGCTTACTTCAGCTACCTGTGAACCACTGGGAGTTTATTCATTAGCAGGTAGGAAAAACATCTGAACACAACCACCAGATTGTGTTTGTCTACAGTGTCAAAGTGAACTGTTCATTAGCATTTGTGAGAAACGATCAAGTCACCAAAGGGTATTAAGCCAACCTGGATGGGAGATAGAGGCTTAGGGACTGATGTGTTAATTCACTCTCCTGGATTAAACTCCAGAGATGGGTCCTTAGTACAGCCACATCTTTACTGGGCTAAAGCATCAGGTTGGAAATGGATGCCCTCCCAGGAAGTAAAGGGACAAGAAGCATTAGCATAGCCGCTGCCAAATAACCAAAATGAAGTTTTTCTGTGTCTAAGATTTTGGGTGAAGTACAGTCAGCTCCTTCCTCTTGTGTTGCTGCATATTTGTATCCATTATAGGTAAAAACAGGTAATAATCTTTCCTAGTCTAGGAAGCACTCCTTGGAGATGGAGACTCTGAAGAGAGACTCTCCCATACAAAGAGATGAAGGATTTTTGAGGCAGTTTTCAGAAGTTTTACTAATACCATTCTTGGCTACGTTTGAAAAATGCTTGGTATAAACACTATATGTGCTGGTTGCATTGGCTGCCAAAGATCTACTGAGATGTGGTATTCCATGTGGATATGCATCTTTAATTAGTCTCAATAGATTTTGTATGTATTCAACATTAATCTATACCACCTGTCCCAGACTCAAAGCATGAAAATAGTTCTTCCCAACCACTCCTCCACAGAAAATGACTCTGTTCCTTCTTCCGATAAATTCTGAAGCCTCTGTGGAAGATCTTAAATGTTGTTTTAACATCAGTTCTTCTATTATAGATTTTTTTTTTTTTAAGGAACTTGCAAAGACTACTGCTCTGTGATTTTGTTAAAGGCAAAAGAAAGCAGTTCAAAGATACGTTATTAAAAATCCTGACCTGAGACACAAGCATGAGCCTCACACTTGCATTTTAATTGTAGACAGTGCATTTCTCATTTCTATTAAGCCTCCTAGCCAAAGGATTATATTCAGCTGCAGTACTTCTCCAACTGTTGTATCCGCTCAGAAATCAATTAGTTTTTGAAGCTCACTCACTATAACCCGATTCTTTTTTTCTTATCAAATAGTTTACTTGGGTTTCAGATTTGTCCAGGTGCATATAAATAAATGGGGCTTGTATTGTAATATACAAGAAAAACACAACACAAATTAACTTAAAAGTCACACAGAATTAAATAGAACTTATATACAATGAGCAGATCATTAGGAGTTGAGAATTTAAAAAAAAAATACATGTTTTAACTCTGTAGCATTCCATGAGGCTTTATCACTAGCAATATGAAGAGGACAGATGTCACAATGCTGTTCACAAATAACTCAGTAATTACTTTTCAGAAGTATAGGGCCTCAAAACCAAGAGCATTCTGCTTGATTTCCTGATGAAAGAAAGCAACATCACAATGTGTGTACGGTGGGGACACAGAACCATTTAAACTTCTGCTCGTTGGTAAGCAGGTCAGAGGCCTTCATGTCAGGGCAGAAGGGTCAATACAGGGTTGGAAAGATAAACCATTTCCATGGTAGGCCTGTCTCCTAGAAAGCTACTCAGCTGTCTACTCATGACCACAGTAGATAGCCTAGCGAGATACTAAAAGCTGTATTTCCGACATGAGGACTAAAGAATGAAACTGTTTTTGCTCTACTAAGTCACCTACCTTATGACCAGGAGCACCTTAAGAGGTCTGAATGGCTAGTTCTTTGCTAGACACATAAAAAATATAGAATCAAAACAAAACAAAACAAAAACCATCACAGTAAAACTTTGCTTGACCACAACCAATAAGCTCGAAGCATCACTGCTGTCCAAATAAAGCATGTCTATACCACTGTGGTTTATTATCTTGCTATCACATTAAATTTAGAAATGTCTCTTAAATGTTCCTCATTAACTGAACACATTATTCAATTCTGTGCTAAATTTCAAAATAGCTCTTTTAACTAGAAACGAGAAACAAGAAGTCATACCAGATATCAGCTTGATAATTAAATGAGTTCACCAATGTTTCAAAGACAGAGGGAAAAATGAAACCCACTGATCTTTGTTACTAGAAGCATCATGATTTTTATCACATATTTAACCAAAGAACTAGGTACCTTAAATGCCAGATACAAAAATAAATTGTGTTTGGTTTTTAATTAAGTCTTTATCTTTGTGTAAAAAAAAAAAAATAAATTTAGGCCTGGGGGTTTAGATTGTCATTTTACACAAAAGTAAATGGTAAATGCCTTTCTACATGCAAAGCCATTAAATATAATTATGCAATGGGTAAAGCGTGTATCACACTATAAATGTCATTTGGTTTTACAGTTATAAACTCATCAACATTTATCAAAACATCGCCTGGAGAAAGAATGAGATGACTCTAGCTAGTGACAAATTCAATGCCATCTTAGAAAATATGACAAAGAAGTGTCATGGTAAAACACACATGGATGTACTGAAGTGGCGATCTCCACATCCATGTCATAGGAATTGTGTTCCCTCCAGAGAAGTGCCCCAACCACAGTACATTTCAGTAGGGTTTTGAGGTCTAGCTTCCTCTGTGAAAATCACACCCCCTATACCCTGTGCTTCTAAATGTTGACGTAAGGTGTAATTCTGGCCAACTTCTGCAGGTAGAGGAACGTGTGAATTCATCTAGATGAGCTTTAGGGTCTGATTTCAATTGCTTATCCAACCACAAACCTCATGCTTCTTAGTTAGTAATCTCTTAATGGAGTTCTGTTCAAATGGAAACCCAGGGACTGTCACTGCTAGGTCCCCTTTAGACAACAGGGGCTTGTTTCATATTTCTTGCTCTGAATCGTGGAATGGCACAGGTGCTTAAGCACGAACACCGGGCTCTGCTAGCACACTGTGTTAACAGTTCTGCTTTCCGAGTGCCATTTCACTCTCCCCATCAATCCGGTACTTATCACCCAGGGAGATTTGTCCCTTGAAAAACAAAATGGCTGGGCTTTAAAAAGTCTACTTCTTCTCCTGTCCCCATTTCAGTTCCATACAACTTGTTAATATAAAATCTTGACAATGGTCTAGGGTGCTATGCTGGAGCCCCTCCTGTCTTTTGTAGCTCAGTGCCTAAAAACTGGGGGAGTGGGCAATGAGTTGGCAACAAGAGTTGGGAGGAATAATAACTGGCTCCTGAACAGGTAAGAAGGAAGGTAGATCCATAAGAAGAGATTCTGATTTATAGAGTCCTCGAGATGTTATTACACCTTTCCCTGTAGGCTAGAGGCCTCAGACACCTATACAGAACAGTATAAATGTTCTCGGTGGGTAGATTTCCTGGGACCCAGCAACCACAGCGGGAGTGCAGAACTTGTGTCTCCTTCCCATACTGGGCTTCTGTCCCTATCTCAACTTTTCCCATAGGCTCTGTACTTCGGCCACCCCCTTCCCATGAATTTGACTCTCCCCCTACTCTCTACTCTATGACCCTATTGTCCTTTTCAGCTGAATGAATAGAGGTATTTTTTCCCCTTTGGTCAAGATCACATTTCAATCATTCTAAATGGTCACCAGCCACCATTCTCTAAACCAGCTCAAGAGGATTGAGAATTATCAGAAAAACACAGTTCTTTTCATTGCACAATGCCCCTTTCCCACACTGAGTCGTCGCCCAGAACCAGGCCCACTCACAGTGTCATGCTGCCCCCTCAGCTTCACCATGGGTGTGAGGATACCACTGTGTCAGTGTGCCTCAAAAGCAACCTCCTATCTCCCCCACTTCCTTCTCACCCTTTGCTGCCTAGTTAATTCCAACTCATTTTTCAGATATCTGCTAAGATACCATATCCTTCATGAGACCTGATCTGATTCCACCCTTCCCAGAGAGGCTCAGGACCCCTTTGGAACTCACGATACCCTGTGCTTCCCCTCCTGGGACTTACAAATTCTTACATTGCTTTACAACATGGCCTTAGGAAACAGATGCTTTAGTGTTTCCCCTGTGGGGAGGGAGGGGAGAGAAATATCTCTGTCAATTAAATTTCTATGGTATATAGGATTGAAGATATAAGGTATAAATGGTTCTTTGATAGCAAAGAGACATATGGATTCAAGATATCATAAATGTTTGCTCCTTGATCCTACTCTTGTGTTCTGTAAGTACTTATTTAATAACAAGTGAAGCATAACTGAAAATAAAGGTATTTTAAAAGGGATTTTAGAGGGGGCTGGAGGGGGAGGAGTAGAAATATATTTTAGTTAGAGGTTGGTTTTAACTTTCTAAGAGGACTCAGGGAGCCTTAATAAGGAGACAAATAAGAATGCATTCAAAGATAATGGTACATTTGCTACTTTAGGTTCCACATTTCTTGTCTTCTGCAAACAGATGTATTTTTTTTCTTTAAATTCAACCTGAGCCCATTATCACCAATTTTCAACTTATTAGTCTTTTCAAATAGCCACAGAACATCCAGAAAACACAGAAGAGTATCCAATTCCATGACTCAGGTTCGCAGAAGCTTAGTTAGAACCATTACTTGTATTTAATTTCAAGCTTGCCAACTCATAGCTTCAGAAGGAGGGAAGGCGAAAACAGGTTATTTAAAATTGATGTGTTTTATCATTACCCATCATTAAAAAATGATGCTGTTGTACCATTTCTGAAGTAGCAGGCAGTGAATATTTAATGCTTATGCTAGTATTTATTAATTTCGCATTTCTGCAGTTCTTTATAGAATGCCTATTTTAAATGAGTAGGATTTATATTTTTAACAGATTCTCTGGCATTTAATTTCTACTCACAAAGCATTTGTATTTGTGCTTAAAAAACTACTCAGTAGCACCTATAAATCGCAGCACTCTTTAAAACAATAGGCACCATCAGGATTAGGAGGGAAAAAAAGTCACACGCGTGGACATTTGTTAGAGACAGCTTACGAGGAAAGGAGAAGGAGCTACAGCATGCCACTCACAGATGTCTCTGTGGGATACACTCAGACCAGTAAAACAGAGCCAAGCCAACAAAGCTAGGTGGAGACCGACAGAGAAACAGACACAAGGATATGCACATACAGCCACACAATGAAAAATAAAATATTAAATATACATATCTACGGTGATTGGGAGGGCACCGACATCCACATTAGTTCTGTGTTCACGTCATAAACATCTGGAGGGCAAGAACTGTCTTTTACATGTAAATTTCTTTATTTTTCATGTGTCTACAAGCTTAACTCCATTTTTATTGACAACTGTATTTCTTTGATAATTAGTCGTTGATGGGGAGGCTGCAAAAAGCTCGGTGGGTGCAAATGAGTTATTTCTTCTACTCTATATGCTCAAATCACCCCATCTTAGCATTGTGGATCTCCCATTCTCCGGTCCTCAGACTGTCATCTGTCCCTTGCTCCTGCTCTGCACTAAGCATCCTACTAGCTCTGCAGCAGCGGACAAAGAAATGTCGATCTGTGCCGAACACTAATAAAGACCACATTTTCTCAACAAGATTGCATCCAGTAAATTGCGAGCCTGAGGGCAAAGTACAGAATGAGGGAGGCTTGTCAGCAAGGGAGCATCTCACAGTGGTAGCCAAGAGCCATCCTGAGTAGACAAGAACATATTGCTGACCGGCAACACCATGCCACCACAAAGTCGGCCACAGAAATATCGTCTGCTGTAAGTTTTTGTTTTACCTCTCAGTATTGTGATACAGCCCTGACACCCTGAAAGCTCCCAATCAGACACTGAGCTGTACTGTTGTTACAGAGGCTTGATGAAAGCATGGCCTGACAAAATCCACAGGGCTCACAAGCTCCCTGAAATGCATGCTAAAGACTAAGGTATGCTTTCATCTTTAATTTAGTAACACAGAATGTGCAGAACACCATCATTAGCATGACGACAACAGTCCCATGGTCCACTGAGATCACGGGTGACCATTCCACTGAATGTCAAGATCGAAGCAGAACTTAACTAGTAGGGAGGCTAGTGATAATCACCCCACTGCATCCCTTCTGATGAGAGACATTAATTAAAGCAATACAATTACATGGGGTCACATTGGTGAAGATGGGAGACTCCAAGACCCTTCTTTACACTTCATAAAGTCCTCACTCCAAACAGGTTTCACACACTCTCTGCATGCCTGGGTCACAGGGAGAAGGCTTCTATTAATGGAATTTAATTTTTTGCTCCATAGTTAAATGACAGTGATTGTACATTTACTACAGACAAAATGTTGAAACTACAAAAAAGAATAACCTACATTCCCCTTCCACAAAGGCCTGCAGGTTTAGCTGTAGAGAGACAAATAAAATGGAGCGGAAGAGAACAAAGCCCTAAGTGTGGGGTGAGGCCAGTCAGCTCCACGGACATGCAATATTGGCCAACATCCCTTCCTCAGTTTCTTTCCTCTCTGCCATCATGCTTACAGTGCACATGTCCCCCTCTCTACCTAGCCTGCAATTCTCACTCCCACCCCAATCAAGTGCTCATTCCCCTTCCCCCACCCCTTTTCACAGCCACCAGTCTGCACAATAAACTCCTGCCCTACTGTGCCCTGTGGATTGCCATAAAGCCTTGCCTGATTATGTTGTGTAGAAGTGATCTTTCTGCCTCTTTGAGGTCCAGATGTACTGTCACAAATGAAAATAATATCTGCTTCATGAGCTAAAATGAGGAAAAATAAGTAAAGCACTTAGAACAGTAACAAGCATGTAGTAAATGCTCAGTGAACGTGAGCTCTATTTATGATTGATCACAATTCATGATAATTTATGTGGGAGATACAAGCAAGTTAAAGAAAAAGAACTTGTCCTTCAGCAGCTCAGGATTTAGTAGGATAGATAAGATAAGGCTTCATATAACTAGGATAAAGGGCAGGATCTGATAAAGATCTTATGCATGTTTCAGAAAGGAGTATGGGTTAAGGTGGGAGAAGGAGGGCCTTGCTTGGAGATTACTATGGAAGGCTCTGAAAGGGAAAGAAATACAGACTTTAGCCTACAGATGCTGAAAACACTGAAGGTGCCTAATGGAGTGTGGAGGGATTGGAGTAAAGAGGTATCACCATACCATACCATAATCCTGGAAGAAGAATTCTACAGAGGTCTGTAAAACAGATTGAAGGGCGTGTGTGTGTGTGTGTGTGTGTGTGTGTGTGTGTGTGTGATTAGGGTGGGAGGTAAGGTGACCACACAAGGGAAGGGACCAGCTGAGGGCTTCTTAGAGCACTGCTAAGCAAGCGATGCTGGCCTGACCCTGGAGAACAGCACTCATAGGTAGGAAAGCTCAGATCCTAGAATACAGAGGAGCAGCAGTTTGTACCACCTGGTCCATCTCTGAATGGTGGTGTGGAGGAAGTGGGAAGGAATGAAGGGCAATGCCAAGAGCGAACCTGGGGAGCTAGGACTCATCCATGAAGATGAGAAGGCTGGGAGATGGGGCAGGGAAGAGCAGGTGATGAGCTCAAACAACTGAGTGATTGGTAGCTCCACAGTTGCAGCCTGAGCTCAAGGGTAAAGAAAGAAGTCGATATGGAATCATCTGAATCAAGATCACAGCTGAATCAGACCCTCAGAGAGCACTGGAAAGTAGGCAAATTCCCAGGATTGGGTGAGACAGTCTCTGAGAATGTCACTCCTTCCAAACCCACCTCCCACTAGGTCCTGAGTGGACAGACTCGTAACAACCCACAAATCAGAAAATTTGATGCCCTAGCACTTGTTTCTAATTACAGTATCTTTAAATAGGTTCCAGGGCTGGAGGTTGGGTATAGTTGATACCTACCAATGGGTAAATCAAGTGAAATCAGACAAATTTAACGTTTTTAACCCCTCAAGTCAAATATTTCACGAAGACTACCTAACAGAAAAGTGTCAGGCTAAAAAAGGAGAAATCTTGTGCTTGGCCTTGACTTTCTTCCCTGAATATTCGAGATCTACTTTATGCTAAAATTGCTTTTCCTTTCTAAATGAAAAACAGTTAAGAGCCCAGGGATTTGTACCAGGGATTCTGTATTAGATAATGCAGGAAGAGTTTTGCTCCTTTGTTTTCCAACTTATAGGAGAAGACTGAACTCCCTACTCTTTCAAAGAAGAGAAACACTTAAGGGCCAGGGTAAACGTGATGACTCTCCAGATTTTATTGTTCCGTCTGGTATCTGTAATGAAATAATTCCTCTATAGTAAACAATATCCCAAATAAAAGCCCTCTAGCAAGAATGGGCGAGGGAACCAATTTATGAAAATACATGTAATTTTTCACACATATCCCAATATATTAAGCACATATTTTGCCATGGGCACCAAATTCAGTTTAATTAGAACAATATGCCTTCCTGTATCTGAAGTATTTAGCTCCTACCCAGCTCATCATGCTGCAATGTTCCCCTGTCCCCAAATGAAATTATGGCAAGTCAGTGCCCTAGGACGAGTATGTGACTTGCATCACGGCAAACCACACAAAACCAAGCCCCTTCTCATAAAAGGACAACGGGCCTGGCGGCACTGCATGCTAACATCAAGCCGCCGGATTTAATCCAGTTAAACACAAGCCTCAATTAGTTTACTAATTTGCTATCCAGTTGCTATTCAGTTAAGGATGTGAATCTGGAGTTAATAACACCCCCCAGACTATCTTAGTTGTGTATTTGAAAAGTTCTAAAGTGAGAAAGAGCACAGACAGGGCAGTGTATGCAGGGAAGGCATCGGTAGTGGGGATCTCTCAAACCAACACACCACCTCTCCTGGGCGCTGTCAGAAGACCAGAGACTCCTCAGCTATAGCAGGCTGTTCTGTTCTTCCAGCACTTGCTATGGGTCGTAGATGTAAATGCAGCCACATAATGGAATGGCTTTTTTCACTAAAATGGAATCTGCGCAGTTTCCTTTCTAGAGGGGTTATAAAAATAAGCTTTTTATTGCTTGCATCTCCAAATTGCTTTATTTGGCATAGTGATGAAAAATGCTGAAATTTATATATAACGCGGCCACCAGATAAGAAAGCAGGGAAAGAAAAAGAACAGGGGATTAATTATCAGTCCTACAGAATGAACTTTACTCTGATAAGGTAATATAGTCCCTGTAGGCACAGAAGATGAAAAAAATTAGAGTATGCCTAATACACAGCCAGTTATTCATATTGTATACAAATCAAAGCAGGCCTCATGCAGCAGCTACGCTCAGATCTTCACAGAACCACAGCGTAGCGCCGTCATCAGCATGAACTAAGGCAGCCGGCTCCGGGAGTGCGGCAACACTACTGGCCAGGCTGGCGGACGAGAGGACGTCAAAAAGGTACATATTCTATCGAGATGTGGCTTTATCAACAAGCTCACTGATTTACCTAGGAATGTGGTCTCTCAGTGATTAATGATGAGGAATTCCATCATGACAAGTAACTTCTCCTTAATGCGTCCTGCTCAAAAACAGCCAGCAAAGAGCCGCACATCTCCCTAGACAGTTTGTCAATTTCAGCTACTCGATGGAATAGAAATAAGAGCTCACTAATGACAACTGTGAGGGCCATGGCCTCTCTGGCCTTGACTATAAATGGATCGGACTCCCAGTAGATGGGGAAACCCACCCAAGAATCTATTTCTCTCATTAGGGACAAGAGCTGAGAAAGAACCAGGCTGCGTCTCTTTGCTTGAGCCTTCCTAAAGCCATGGGTCATGGAAGACCTTGATCACAGTTATGGCAAGCAATTCCAAAGAGACCTACCAAATCTCTCCGGGGGTATAGGAGCTGGGCTCTTTTGAAGTACAGAGAAGGTCTAAGAGCTCCCAACAAAAATAAACAATAAATAAATGGGGAGTATTAATTTAGTCAACATCAAGAGTTTGGCTCTAGGGAATTATTCCTCTCAAGGTTTGAGCTTTTCAAGAATACCAAGATAAATGCTATTTTTACCTCTCAGAGGGAAATGGTTTTTTTAAAAGGGGACAAAGATATTTTCAAAACAATTCTCAATTTTTTTTCCAATTTTCTATTACAAATTATGCATAAACTTACTTCAAAGTTGGTGAGCTTTTGAAAATCACTGTTATCCAGCTTAAGATACTGAACGGCCACTGCCAGTTTCATCTGCCAAGTAATGAAAGTTGTTCTTCAAGGAAGTTATTTAGTTCTATGAGAGTTTAAAATGAGTCTGCTAAAAAAAGATGGATCTTCAGATCCAGGGCAAATATGCAGTACAAGGTATACCTTAAGTTGAAATACATGAGCTGCCTATAACTACAGCAGTTTTCAATGAAGAAAAGCTTACTTCCTAATACAAAAAAGAATTCGCTTTTCAGCTAAACAACTGATGTGCAAAAGGTAAGTTAAAAGTCATAATACGGGCAGCCCGGGTGGCTCAGTGGTTTAGCGCCGCCTTCAGCCCAGGGCGTGATCCTGGAGACCCGGGATCGAGTCCCACGTCGGACTCCCTGCATGGAGCCTGCTTCACCCTCTGCCTATGTTATGTCTCTGCCCCCCCCCCCCCCCCGTGTCTCTGAGTGAATAAATAAAATCCTTTTTAAAAAAGTCACAATACCATATTTAACAGCTAACTGAAGAGAAAAAACTACCACGTCACTGACATTTAATCATGGAGTTAAATAAATGGTTCATTTTTCAGGTGTACTTCTACTTGCCACACATTTGGGATGGGCTTTACAAAGTACAGCATATATCAGACATACAAATTATCCATCTGGGAGTTTTATTGAAACTGCTTAAGTTTATCTGGATTCAGTAAGTTCCTTTGAGTTCTTCTCCTAATTATTATTTTTTGATAGGCTCTTAATAGAAATAAGAATCGATAAATAACTGTTGCTATTTTATTAACTCATGCTACCCTCATGGTATTCCTGTGGGAAAGGCTCAGTGATTAACTTCATTTTACACAGGAGGACACCAAGAAGTTAGGTAACCTGACTAAGGAGCACTGCCGACCAGAGCTTAATTCAGGGTTCAAACCCAGGGTCATGGACTGGATGGCATGAGCCCTTAACTTCCAAGATCTTACTTCATATGTACTTTTCTCAAGTGGGATGACCTAGAAACAGACCAGGAAGTACCGTAAAAGGTCAGACCCGGCACTTAACCTCAGTGTTCAAATACGAATCACAATGCAAGAACAGTCTTATCGAAGTGCTATAGTTAGCAATCTGGGTTAACAATCACTGGAAAAAAAAACATAGCCTAGAATGCCCATGGGCTTTGTTCTCTCATTCATTTCTAGGAAAATGTTGGTTATTTGCCCTCTAGGGAGTTGGGAGGGGAAGACCAGGGTTCTCCTAGGGATTGTTACGGCTGACAAATGACCAAGGTAACTCTCCATGGAGCGGCGTTTTGAGTTTCTAGCCGATGCATCTTCATACACCAATCTTCTCAGCAGGCAAAGGTAGCAGAGATCAGAAGGCTGTGGATGAGGGCATGGTGAGGGGCTTGGTTAGAGGGCAAAGAAGGGTCTATATATGAGGATATGAGGATACCAAAATGACAAGTAAAACTAAGCGGGGACAAGAAAGAACCCAGGGCTGATAGCTAAACAAGGTCTTCCACAGAGCTCGGAAATTACTGGTCTTTAAAGGACCCCAAGGCAAGTGGCCCCATGAATCCATCTTTTGCCGCTCTGTGGGCTGAATTATACTCCACACGATATACTAAAGACAGCCATGAACAGCTTTTATAGCTTTGATAAATGGCTTTTTAGTTTAGGTTGCATTATGAGAACAAAACAAGTGGTCATGAATCATAACATTTTATGGGTCTGCTGCTTCATAGAGTTTTCTAAAATTAAGCCTCTAAATTATACTCCGCCCTCATTAGGAAAAGCATCCCAGATAGAGAAAACCATTTCAGAGACGATGGTAGACCTGTGACTGGGGAGCCCAAGGTAGGATTAAACAGATGTGTGTGAAGGAACCAAGGGTATGGTGGTAGAAAGAAGACCTACTGCTACTCAGGAACCAAGCGTCCAGAGACCGTGACTCTGGTCAGTTGGAGTTCATTACCCATAAGTGAGCAAGGGGCAGAGGCCAATCATTTTAGATCATAGGAGACAGGTGCAGGAATGCAGAAACCATTCCCATGCCAAGCCAAAAGGGGAGGAGAGGAACGGAAGAGGTTCTAAACAAATCAGCAAGTCTTTACTGAATCTTTTCCATCAACTGAGCGTTGAGTGAGACCCTACAGAGTTTTAAAAGGCAGCATAAGAAAGAAAATGAAGGCCATTTTCCTCAAGGTAGTTACCTTCCAGTGAGGGAGATTAAAGACAAGAAGAATTCGAGGCAGCATAAAATTAAATACCAATTTCCCCAGAAACTACTATAGCTATTCTAGATATTCTGGGCAAAGTGGGATCGAAGAGGACAAGTGGGAGAGATTTGGGCCAGGCGCCCCCATCTGAGCTGCCAGGGCAGCAGGCACCCCCTGTCTTCGCAACTACTGTGCTGCTGAAAAGGCTGGACCTTACCTACATCCCCTTGCTGGGTAAGGTCTTTGAGAGCAGAGGGCATACCCACCTTGCTCTGGGT
This sequence comes from Vulpes vulpes, assembly GCF_048418805.1. Lineage (NCBI taxonomy): Eukaryota > Metazoa > Chordata > Mammalia > Carnivora > Canidae > Vulpes > Vulpes vulpes. Next base: position 119,286,663 of record NC_132791.1, on the reverse strand, counting down.
GGGGTCTCTAGTAGAACACATTCCATACCTCTGGAATGGGACTGAATGCAATCCAGGGAGAAAGAGTAAGGAAAAGCTCATAATGAGATTGGGTCTTGGACTAGCTCCTAAAGATGATAAAATTATTGAGGGTAAAAGAGGCATTTCAGGCAGAAGGACCTGCAGAAACCAGGGTGGAGACTTATAAGCATAGACCGTGTGCGCACAGCACTGTCAAAGAGAAGGTAAAGCAGACCATGGCTGGACAGATGAGCACTTGTAGTTTGAAGTCTTGCTGCTCCTAGAAATGGGTCCATTATTTCATGGCCTAGAGTTGATTTATTATTGTACTGTTACTAACAGAAATAAGTGTGAAGTGTTTTAATACTGCTCCTGCCAATGTTGCCCATTGCCAGAAGAAATCATTCCCATTCCCAGCACAGCAGAGGGGGACAAGAGTTGGCCAGTCCTTTGCTGGAATAATGCTCCCTCCTACCATTTCTCTTCATTAGATTTTAATGTCAGTTTCACTGCTCCAGTTTACCAATTATTTAAAGGTTATAGTCAGTCAGACAAGGTTTGTTTAAAAAAAAAAAAAGGAAGATAGTCTTCAAAAAGAATAAAGCACAGTCATGCAACTTTAGAATCTGTCACCAACCACAGTTCCAAATGCTCAGTTTTCTCCTGTCACTACACTCCAATGTCTAAAACACATGGTCACTCTGATCAACTGAAAAAAAGAAAAAAGAAAAAAAAAAGAAAAAAAATTTCTAATGCTTGTTTAAATGTAGGTTTAGGCTGTATATTAAAGTCAAGATTATGTATTACTTCCTGCTTTAGTATTTTCTTAATTATTTTTAAAGGCATTAGATTAATAACTACTGTTCTCCTATTTCCAATGCGTTAAGTGGTTAACACAGGATTTTTCTAAGTTTGTTCCTATTAAATGAACTGACCAAAGTCTTTACTTCCTAGTTAAATGGACTCTTTCCAAGAATGCCATGGAAGACAAAGAATCCAACTGGTTCAGTGGCTCAATCCAATGAAGCATTCACCCTCAGCCTCTGACAGCTCAATCTCAATGCTTCCTGACAGTATGAAGGATTGCTAATTTCTTACGCTCTCACTGGTGGTTCTTAAATGTTCACCAATGAACCAAATGTTTATCAGTCAATGCCAAGGAATCAGAAACCCAAATTGCCAACTCCCTGATTTATACAGTCCAAAGACTCAGGTTTAAAACCAGATCAAACACCTTAGAACTTACTAAAATGTTTTAATAGATGGATTCACAATGAAAACATTTGTGAATGTGATCTGTAATTTAAAGGAGGAAGGCTATTATAGCTCATAATCTCTAACTTTATTGAGCCCTGACCCTGATAGAAACTGTTCAAAGTACTTCAGATGCATTAACTCATCAACCCTCAGCAAAACCCCAACAAAGTAGTACTTGTGTCCATTTTAAAATGGGGAAACCGAGGCACAGAAGTTTACTAACTTGTTCAGGGTCACCCAACTAGTGTCAAAGCCTGGTAGCCTTCATAGAGCTTTGCAGCTGTAGTGTCTGTGATGTAAAGCAGTGTAATAATGGGAATTGGTAGATTTGGACAGGAAACATGAAGAAAAATGAATATTTACTGAAGAGCTGTTGTGTTTCTACATATTTCACTGAATCCTGAAACAAGTACAAAGTGGGTATTGGAAGCCTCATTTTGATAGATGAGGAAGCACAGATACCAGGTGATTTGTCCAAGAGCCCACAGGAGGCCATGGCTGAGCTGCAGATATACGCCCTACAGATGCATGCCTCCCTCTCCCCTCCTCCATTTGCCTGTTCCCACTTTCCTGTGGGGCACTGGCTCCTGGGCACCATGATTTCCCAGAGCGTAGCCTGGAACCTGAAACCCTGACACTCAAGATTTGCTTTTACTTAGTGTTTACAACTATAAAATGATAAAAGATATGGCTGTTATAAGGAAAAAAGAAAATAATTCCTCCCCCCCGCCCCCAGTATTATTGAGGTAGGATTGACAAATATTCTGTATGTATTTAGGTTGTACAATGGGATTTTGTAAAAAGGTATACAAGGTGATGATTTCATACTCGTATATGTTGTGAAATGATCACCACAATCGAGTTAATGAACACATCCATCACTCTCCACAGCTATGAAGATGATTCCTAAGAAGGCATCATGAACACGCTAAAGCCACAGACACATATTGTAAAACTACAGATGGTAATAGGCACAATCAGCTTGTAGTTCTGCCAAAGGCAGTGATATTTTAGACGTGTAGAACTAATTTAAAAAAAATAGCAAACTGAAAATTGTTACTAGCCCTATGCTCACCAAAGTTTATTTTGCATGTAGGGCAAACACATCACCTATTGTAATCAACATTCAACAAGGGGTAATACAATGTTCCATTATAATCCTCTCCCTCTCTCTCACACACACACCACACACGCACACACACACACACACCCCAGGGAAACAAGGGGAGTTTCATTTTCTTTAGGCCACTAAACACCTACTAACCATTTTGTTAAAGCCCAGGGCATTCAGCTTGTATACAAAACTCATTACTGTATGCATTTTAAAAAGAATTTAAATGCACTGACCTGACAATGGACACAATAATGAAACAAAATTCTCATTACCATGCTCTAAATAATAATACAAAAAAAATTAAACCTCAGGAATATTTTCATGTTAAGATAAATGCCAGCTTCAAACCCAATCTGTGGCTGCTTAGGATTTCTAGTTTGAAACAAAACCTACCCAGGGTAAAACATACATTCTGGTAGTTCAATTTGTTATGTTCTGGATAGCGCCTGTCTTTATAGAACTACCTTTCTCCCCAATTAAGGAACAATTTTGCCAATCAGTTTTCCTGGCGACTCAGCCTCACAAAAGAGAGAGGAAGGGGAAGAAGCAGGCGGTGTCAGGAAGGTTGCTGTACCTCCTGTCACATCACGACTGATTAAAGGGGCTCTGAAAGAACAGAAGGAAAGTGCATTTCAAGAACAACAGAACCTTTCAGCGAAAGCACACTCGCCTAATTGAAAAGCGACTTGAAGCTGTTATTTTTATACCCCAAAATGCTGAATCATTCTTCAAACAATTTCGCAAAATCAATAAAAGAGAAGTAGTTCTCTCCTGACCCCCTATTCTAACCATTGCCTGTTTGAAACAATGCCTTTCCTTTCCTCTCCTGTTTAGATTTAGGGCCAAGTATCCAAAGGGAAGCAAGAACACATTGTGCTCTCTCAATTAAGAATGGCATGCTGTACAAGAAGAGAGCCTCCTATACCTTGCAGCGAAGTTTTTCTCCTGAAGTTTCTACATTGATAATCTCTGGTGCTGATACCCAGGTTCTTGGAGATGGGACTCTAACACAGGCCTCCATGGTGACTGTTTGCTGGGTTTAAAAATCAGAAAACAGGGGTGCCTACGTGGCTCAGCATCTGCCTTTGGCTGAGGTCATGATCTCAGGGCCCTGGGATTGAGCACTGTGTCAGGTTCCCTGCTCAGTGGGAGGTCTGCTTCTCCCTCTGTGCCCCCTGCCTCCTCTCCACTGGTGCTCTCTTCCTTGTTTTCTCTCTCAGGCAAATCTGGAAAAAAATAAAATCAGAAAAACAAGAGATTCCATGACCTGGCCACACAGACATGCTGTGCGACACTGCCAGCTCTCTGGTCGCTTGCCAGGGAGAAGTGTTCAAACACAGCAAATTATACTTAACAATGCCACGCTACAGTTGACCTGGGCATCTGAGGGATGGTAAAAGATGGTTATGTGGTGCAGTGACAGAGGGAATGACCTCTAAGATTTGACTACAGAGAAATGCTGAATATAAATTGCTACCAAACACAAATCTCAGTTATCTTTCCAGGTCAGATAAAGAAACAATCAGAAGAATGGTTAATCTTGGGGTGCCTAAGTGGCTCAGTTGGTTAAAGTATCTACCTTGGGCTCAGGTCATGATTCCAGGATCTTGGGATGGAGCCCTAAGTTGGGGTCCCTGCTCAGCAGGCAGTCTGCTACTCCCTCTCCTTCTGCCCTTCCCCCTGCTTGTCTCCCCACCCCTTTCAAATAAATAGATAAAATCTTAAGAAAAAAATCTAACTGTTCTTTTTGGAACATACATAATATATCTATAACATATACCAAGGCAGGTTTTGGTCAGTCAACACAGATTTACTGAGACCTACTATGTGCCGGCTACTCTTATAAGTGTTGGCCATGGCAGTGAACACATCACATCCCTGTCTTCATGGAGGTTACATGCTAAAGGTGGGAATCAGACAATAAAGACACTATAATATATGTCAGGTGATGATCAGTACTTTCAGGAAAGCAGCTGAGGTTGGGGGGTGGGGTGGAGAGGACTGGGTGTGGGAGGCCAAGGTTTCATACAGAGTGGTCAGCAAAGCGTAAGAAGGGTGTGATGAATGCACACGGGAACAGAGTGTGGAGCACGTGGGGGACAGAGCGAATCCGGTATCTGGGAGGATGTGAGTTTTAGTTCTAGCAAATGGAGCAAGAAAGCAGGGGCTCTCCAGAGAGAACAGGGTTGGAGTGTTCCAGAAACAGTGAGGAAGTCAACAGGGTGAGGAGGAAGAGATGACAAGAGAGAGAACACAGCTGGGCTTCTAGGAATTCACACTTGGAACCAAATAAAACAATACTTCCCTTCCAGTATACCAGGAGAAAAATTACATTTTACAGCAAATGTTTCAAATGAATGCCTGCTGGTTTTGCTACTTGGAAGAATTTTAGGATTGTTTATTTTGTATCATTGACGATCATAAACTCATTTCTATATAACCTAGTTTTAAACCGGGAGAGAGTCCATTAAAGACAAAACAAATGAGAACTATACCTGGGTGCGACTAGCGGGCCCTCCGGACACACCTGCTTCTCCCATCTCCTTCCTTCTGCCCCACCTCCTCAGGAAGTCAGGTTCAGGGTCTCCTGTCTTCCTGTATCACGGCACTCATCATGCTGTCCTGTCACTGACACTCGTCTCCTTCTTCTCCAGATAAAAAGGGCTTGAATCACTTCGCCGCAGTGGCCTTTCACTGCCCAAGAAGTTTGTGGGATGGATGAATGAAAAGTTCATTCAGGCACTTGGCTGCCCCATCTTGACCTTGCTCTGTAACTTTACCTTGGAGGTCCACGGCTCAGATGGTGTCAACGCCCCTTGCCTTCTTCCCTCTCTGGCCTGGGCTTGTAGATTTCATACCATCCCCAGGTTAGGATGAGCATTATACCAACTGTGCTTAAAAATGGTTTTTCATGGGGCACCTGGGTGGCTCAGTCAGTTAAGCACCCGACTCTTGGTTTCAACTCAAGTCATGATCTCAGGGTCCAGGGATCAAGCCCCATGTTGGGCTCTGTGCTCAAAGAGGAGTCTGCTTGAGGATTCTCTCTCTACCTCTCCCTCTGCTCCCTCCCTGCTCATACTTGTTCACTCTTGCTCTCTCAGGAAGGAAGGAAAGAAAGAAAGAAAGAAAGAAAGAAAGAAAGAAAGAGAAATCTTAAAAAAAAAAAACCAACAAACCATGGCTTTTCAGGCTGACTATTCTCAGGAAGAACTGAGAAATCTTAAGAAGCAGAAACATTTCTGGAGATAAAAGGCAAGAGTGTTCTTTATTTACACATTTGACTCTTTAATAGCTATTTATCTTAAAGAATGGGAGCTGTCCCTGAGCAGCACTGTATCCTAGAACTCTGTGATATGGGATTATCTTAGGTGTACTGTCCGACAGGGTGGACATGGGGCCTATGACGCAACAGAGCACTGGGAATGTAGCTAGCTAGGGTGACCGAGGATCCGGATTTCTAGTTGTAGTTCATTTTGCTTGGCTTACATTCAAATAGCCATCTGGGTCTAAGCAGCTTCTGTGGTGTGCAGCTCAGGACGACAGCCTCCTCTCGTGGTGCCCTCTCCTGCACAGGAGTCAAAAGTGACTTGACTAGAAGTTCCCTGAGGGCCAGAGCCTTAGTGGTCATGCTCAGGGCCTCAGCAGGGCCTGGGCCGTTCTCCGTCGTCTGTGGAATCACACATGTACACACCAATGGAGGGAGGGAGGGCCAAGGTGAGGTCAGAGTTTGCAGAGGCCCACTGTGGACATGCTGGCATTGTCTATATGCGGTAGCTCTAAAGCTTGGAGACCCTTCTGATGGGTAGGTTTTTCTACATGGACTCTACGATGCACTACTGTGCTTGTTTGTTTGTTTTTTTCAAGAGAAAACATTTTTAGAAATATTTTTAAACTAGAGAAGAATTTGTTATGTGAACGCTGACTGACTCTGCAGAGCTGATTGCCCTCACTACATACAGACCGCTGCGGGAAGCCAGGCAAGCTAGAAGTCACTCAGCTAATTCCTCTGCTTTCCCTAAAACATTTCAGAAGTCGGGTCCACTATGCAGGAGGAATGAATTTTTTTCACCTCATTTGTGATTTTTGAGTAGGAAATTAAAACCTGTACACAGGAAAAGAAAGAAGGCCTGATGTATTTGATCAGGGGTGCTTTATGAAGAATTTATTATCAGGTAGGAATATCAAATGAGAAACAGAAACAGCACAGAAGCCCAATAAAACACCAGCATTTGACAAAATAAAACAGATGCTGATGGGCTGGAGCTATTGATGGCTGAGGGGATAAGGAAAATAAAAAGAGGAAATTAGAACAAATAAGATGGATGATGTAATTAAGAACTGAAAACAAGCACAGAGGAAGAGAAATTTGAGCTGGCTGGCACGGCAAAGTGAGCTATTTCAACCTTTTTTTTTTTTTAAATACAAAGTGAGGTATGCTCGAGAGCCTACATAGATCGTAAGAAAATTCTATATTTAAATATTCAAACCTCAAACTGGGTCCACAGTAGATTGAGGGTTTGCAATGACCGGCATCCTGTCTTCAGCAAACCAAACCAGCTCCAAATATAATAGCTCAGATCACCTTCAGCTGCCTGACATTAACTCTACATCGCTCCCCACTCCTTGTTCTCCTCCGATTGCCTTCAAGATAGCACAGAGCCCAACAGGAAGGGGATCGCTATAGCAACCCGGGAAGCTCTTTTTATCTGAGTGGAGGAGGTTCTGCAGAGCTGGGCAGGAAGATCCAGAGGGGAGAGCCACGAGGAGTGCCCACTCTCAGACCTTCCTAGAGATTCTTAACTGGAGGATGTGTTCCAGAAAATGATTAATGCTTTGAGAAAAAAAAAATGTTCTAATTGAACGTACAGTAATTCTGAATTTTCTTTTTGTGTGACAGATAAGATATAATCGTTGAATTTCTTTCTCCAGAGGCTTTTGTAGGAAAAAACCCTTTGTGGAAGCAATATCTTTGGTGTCTGAAAGATAGTCTTTTTATATGAAACAAATTCTGCATTGGGTTTACTAAAAGCATCCACCTGCTTATCAATCTAAAAGCTGCATCTTTAAAGGTCACAAGTGAAGGAAAATCAGATAGACTCATTCTAATTCCTAGCAAACGGGAGCTCATTTCTCACCAATCCACCCTGCAGCGCTCAGTAGCATGACCTTTCACTTACAAAGAGAACAGCCGATTTCTCTCATGTGCTATCCTTCCTTCCTCTTCAGGAATTAAATGCAGTTTTGATATTATCATTACACACTTCCAGAATATTCCATCGAAAGGACCTATAAATTAGCATTACTGAGCCAAAATGTCCAGCTCAATCTTTCCCACCATCGCTTGGGCCTGAGAAGGAATATTAATTAATAAAAATAATTTAAAAACTATTTGGGAAGAAAATAATAAAAAAACAGTTGAGTCAACGGCAGACAGGGTCTGAGAGCTCTTGTAAAACCTGTGGTCTGCAGCAATGAGTGAAATTAAAAAAAAAATTAAAAATGAACCTTTAGTTGCATGTTCCTTTTTTAACTCTGGCCTTACAAATTTTGCTGGGAAAATAATTCTAAGGGGCTAAGAGCAGCCTTTTTTTTGGAACTGAGAATACAGGCATCTGAGTGACATCAGAAGGTAAGCAGTAGACCTGGGAACCTATGCAAAGTGCAGTGGGAGAAGAATCCCATGTCTAAGAGTGCTGACGACTAAGGGCTCAGTCTCCGTTGCTTACACCCATTAAACACCAGCTGGAAGGGTCGGTGACCTGATGTGACACAGAAACGCTCATTTTTCAGCAATCACTGACAACCCTGTTCCAGTCTGAAGTCCAAAGATTTCAAATATCTATCTGCACGCCAAAGTGATGGCACTGAATGGAAGGCAGGCTGTCCCATGTACCCAGAAATGGCAGGCCACCAGTAGTAGAGCTCTATCATTTAATTTTTCAGAAGAAATTCTTTTCGTCACCTCATGCAGATATTTCAGGCAATCTAAATTTAATTATAATAAGTATATTAAGTTCATTAATAATATGCAAGGGATAAATGATTTACATGGAACCCAAAGAAATCAGGCAATTTTATTTCTGCATGCCTCAATTTCCCTAACATGAAAGATTGGAGCTACCTCCCATCCCTATCCAGGGCCAATTTAAATTCTGTGTGGAAGCCAGAACAAATCAGATGCTTAATACATTTTATATTAGCAATAATTAATAATTCAGAGACGACAAAGTTTCTTCTGAAATAATAATAGTCTACACTTGTATAGCACATTATTGCGTACTGAGTACATTATCACATCTGATCCTCCCAGAAGCCTCTGTGTTACGCAGGACAGACAGTACAACGTCCATTTGGTAGAAGAGGGAAATAGAAGTAGGACAGTGGTTCAGCAAATGTCACACAGAAGAGGGCTCGGCGGGGCAGCGAGAACTCAAACCCTGGTCAGAGCTTGACAGCAAGTGTTCCTTCCACTCTCCTGAAACAGGATTAACATTTGGTCAGGAATATTGTTTGCTTTTTGTACATGTTGAATCAATATTGATATTCTAATTTAGGAGACAAGGACACCCCTTGCTATTTGCATATTGTAATAGCCTTCAGGATAATTACTGGATAGATCCTTTGAAAAAAGAAGCCACATGTTTACCCTACTTCACTGCTTTTAAAAAGTAGGATACATGACATTTACCAAATGCTGCAGAACAATTAGCTGTCATTTAAACTACTGTGAAGAAGTAACATTTAAAACTGAAAAGAAGCAGAAAACCTAAATTTTCAGTGACTTCTTGAGAGCTACAGGCTGAACTCTAACTGTGCTGTCCTACAGACATCCTACATAGCCTTTTAAAGGTCTGGGTGGGGGTTCTCATCCCTTAGACTACATCACACAGGACAACAAAAACTAACTTATATCTCAAGTTTCCACCCGACAGTCTCTCTCATCTACTCCAAACCATTCATCTGAAGCAGACAAATGAATGTTCTAGTGTACTGCTCTGGAAGCAGTGCTGCTGAATGAGACACCCATGGCACTTCTGGTCTCACTGTTGCTTAATAATATTATTGGCAATGATTAATTCTGTTATCATGCTGCTTAAGCTAAGAAACAGACCAGGGTTTTGCAGATTTTGATTTGTAATCAACGTATTGTAATTTAAGTCCTACTTTCACACATAGGAACAGAACAGAGAGCAAACCTCCTTTCTTCTAAACCATTAGACCAGTTATTCTTCATAAATAATCTTTCCGATGAGACTCTATGATTAAGAGAAGAAAGTCAGAAAATCAAGACAGTACATCTTAAGTGATTTTACAAGCACAAATGAGAGATCCGAGTATGTGCCTTGGTTTATTTAGAGTATCAGGTGGAGAGAAGTGTCCTGGCGGAATGAGTAACAGCCAGGACAATACTCACATGGCCGCTGGCAAGGAGCATGATCAAAGGCAGCCTGCCTCATCCAAAGAAGCTTCTAGGCAGCCCCTACCACACCCCACAGAGGGCTCCTGCCTAGGAATCTGAAATGCCCTCTCAAGCCCCACACTTGCAAGGAAAGAAGGCCTCAGCCATGGTCCCAGGGAAAGCCAGCCATCTCTCCATCAGGGTTCTCTACCCTCCCTGCTTCCACTACCTCACCAAATACTCCTTCCCTTTAGCTCTGCTAGGTTTTACTGCCACCAAACTGCAGAAGCTACTCTCTTGAAACAGCTTCCTTTTAGGCACCCCACTGAACAGCCTGTCCTCATCTCCCTCCATCTTCTCTAGTAATTGACAACATGCTGATGCCACTGCCACCCCAAAACTGTCTTCTTCAACTTGGGGAGCCCCCATTACCCTGGCCAACTTTTCTGGCTTTTGTACCCTACTCCTAACTCCTCTTCTTCCTGCCCACTAAATGTGTTTATTCCTCTGAGGATCCTTATATATAAGTAATGAAGTGGAGAGAGGTGTCTCAGGCAGCTAGAGAACTTTCAGGAAGTACTTGTGATGAAGCTCTGAAGTCTTGCATAGAATTTTATCAGCTCATTGAGATACAATGCTTATTACTTAATAAACATAATTTGCCTAGACATATTTTCTTACAAATTTGCTAGGAATTCAACTATTAATTTTATATAGAAACTCCCAACATCACTCTCCAGCACTTAAACACACTTCATCTACCCGATGTCCATACTGATAACAGAGCCCTGGACATTCACACCTGGATCAATGAGCATTCAGTAGATCCACAACAAAATCCATCACACTGGGCCATGCAGCTGCCCCTCCTCCTGGTCCTCCATCACTGTTAAGGGCATCGTCTGTGATTATTTTGACTCCTCTCATTTGCCATCAATTGCCCTGACTTTGTACGTTCTCCATCCTGAAGGCCTTCATACCTATTCCCCACTGTGCCTGTCCTGGTTAAAGCTTCAGCGTTCCTTGTCTATACTGTGAACCTCCCTTCTGAAATTCATATGTACTTCCACTATTTCTCCTTCTTAGAGGTCTTCAGTGACCTGTGTGCTCTCTACTGAAGGTAATGCAAAGTTCCTAGCATGCGGCTGAAATCTCTGAAGGATTGACTACAATCCATTCTTCCAGTATTGCGTATCACAATTATTCTCCCTGGGTTTCAAACTAGCCTATGACACACCATTTTTCTCCATATGAGTTGGGGTCTCCTGCTTCCATTCTTTGTCTCATGGTGGTCCCTCTATTTAGAATACCTTCAACTGTATGTTCTTACATATCACAAATCTTTTCCATTTGTCAATGCCCAATTTAAGGGCATCCTCCTTCCATAAAGCTGGTTTTAATCAGCCCAGCCAGAAGTGAGTTCTTCCCCCACTGGTGTTCCATATCACTTTCTTAGTGTTTTCTTATTGAGATCAATCTAGGTTTTCCTTATAATTAATCTATACACAGCTCATCTCTTTTTAGAGGAAGAACAATCTATCTCACTACTGAATCACATTCACATAGTCCTATACATAATGGGCTTGTCTTAATAAGTATTTGATGAATTAATGAATAAATTAGTGAATTAAATTCCTGGCTTCCTATTGCCAATCTTTTCCCCCAACAAATCGGTATTTAGCAGATTGCAGCATCTTAGGTAGAAAAGACTCCTTTTGTACCCAATAGATATGCTTCAAGTATTCCTAAAGCACCCTCCCCTCTTGCTATCCAGTATTTGGCTTTGAAGAATAAATTAGCACAAGGGCTTCACTGGATATGCGATAGAAAATTAACTTCTCATAAAATGGTTTAGTCCAAGTTTATTAGAAAGCTCTCAGTTTTCCTGGTTTGCTTTGCAGAAAATTTTGTGTTAACTGTGATCAGAAGAGGTAGAAAGCAGAGCTGCATTGACAGAACTGTCTGGGATCAGAGAGACCTGGATGATGCAATTAAAAGGTGGACAGACAGGTAGACAGATGTTCAGCTGCATGATCAGGAACAAGATTGTATAAAAAGGCTTCTTTGATCATTAGAGATACTGCTATAATGAAGCCCTGGATACCTACTCGGTGTTTCTGCCGGTTCTCATCTCCAGCAGGTGTCTTATAGAAAAAATAAGGCAAACACAAACAGATCCACTGCCAGCTAGTCAGAGCTGCTTGGCATTTTTTCCTGTTGATTAAGCCACAAATAAAATCATACATGTTGTGCTTCGAACACAGGCAGAGTATGCAGTTTGTGAATCTTCACAGAACACACCTTTCTGAAATATTTCAGCATCCATTACTCTGCTGAGATCAAGAAACTAATATATATTCAATAGAGTATCCTATGTGATCCAAAACATCCCCAAGGGCCAGAACATGACACAAACTGTAAGCACCAAAATGGATTTAAAAGTCAAACAAACCATAGGATGGTAAATTTGGAAAATGAAGGTAAATTGTGAACAAGTAGGCAGGACACTGGGGCTTAAGGATAACTAGGTCTTGGTTGTTTAGAAGACTGGAGAGCTGTACTAATGTGCATCAGCCAAAGTGGCAGAGCTAAATGTCATTCATATTTGCCTCTGGAATGCACTGCATGGTACCTTAGAAGTAACGCTGACTTCTCATTTCGTTTCTGCATAGTTTAAAATGAGAGTAGATTCCCTGATCACACACCAGCTGACAGGGATGTAGGTGGTAATTAGGGATTCTTTGGGGAATAATAGTTGCTGTGAATAATCCACATAGTAGAGACCCGAGCACAGGTCTCAGCAGTGTTACTGACACCCTTCTGTGTTAGGCATACCAATTCATCCCCCTGTCCTGGGTTCCTCCTAACACACGGAGACAGTTGTAGCACTTAGTGATTTGTCTGGGAGGGTAGTTTTTAGGAGTGTAAGATGCCAGTGTATTGCATTCCCCTCTTTAGAAGAAGCTACATGGCTAGTGATAGCATCATTTCTTACAGAATCTGTTAACGGATTCTGGCTCTAGGGTTAGGGTGAGGAGGAGAAAGGGAGCAAGGCAGAGAGCATCCATGCTCGAGGAAGAGATTCAGTCGCTAGGCCTATTTTTATGGCTTGGAACAGAGGCGGATGCCCCAGTAAATCACACTTTCAAAGACAGATGGGTCCTCTGTAACCACGCTTCCCCCTTCTAGAGTCATCGCTCTGTCCTGTGAAAGACTTGAGCTCCATACGCCCACGAGTCATTGATCCTGCTACAACTGTAATGGCACGACTCTGAAAGATCTGATTGCACTACACCCGCACGGTGGGTCTTTGATGAGAAAAGGGAGAGACAGTATTTTAAGTTACTGGTTGGAAAATCAGCTAAGACATGGGTGTTTCCCCATTTCCGTCTCTACATTTTACAGTTACAAAGCCCATTCTCAACCCATTTTAATTGGGTGCTTGCCATCACATGACGTTGGCAAAACACAGACGCGTGTCCCAGAACACCAGCCCAAGGAGGCGCAAGGCTGCACTTCCCAGTTGCAGATGTTCTCCTGGAGCTAGATTTTCACGAGCAGCCCTTTGCACCATCACCTGAAATCTCAATATTAGAGCCCAATCTGTGATGTTACCTGAACACTGTCAGGTCAGACTCTCTCCGAATACTAATATTAAGAAGATCACCATGACATCTGCCTACTGTAGGTAACAATGACCAACCATAAAGGTAATCTTAAATTGGGTTCTCTTTCAAGATATCACTAACTCAAATTGCTTTTGTCATAGTTCTTTTCAAAAAAATATTTTCAATTTAGAACTGGAAGGAAACATGAAAGAGTAGGCTTGACTGCCCGTGAAGTTCACTGCTATTGCAGTGCTAAATGGGCACAGGCTGGGAAGACAAATGAAATAAGACAAATGCACTCTCCCTTATGCTCAAGTATGGTATTTAATACAGTTGAACACTGCATTTATTTTTATCTTTGACAGGTCCAGAAATGGCCACTTACTTTATCTGCGGATGGGATATTCTCAAAAATATCCTTTCCTGCCCCACAGGAGAACAATTCTTTTTCCCCCCAGGGTTCATTAGCAGCCAGAATTGGTGAACACTGCATACACGCTCCCCCTCCCACCTTCAACCAACAGGAAAGATTAAACATCAGGAACTCTTAATGAATTCTAGAAACAATGGCTGTAAATGAGGGAGAACGGCAAGCCTAGACACCAGTGTGCATCATCAGGAAAAGCGTTTAAAAGGTATTTCCTCTAAGTTAGGAGATATTTATACAGTATATAGAATCTCAAAGTTGGACTGCTCTATTATTTTGAAATTCGTTCTTATATTCCTGCAGAGTTTTGCAGTTTGACCTATTTGTCTTAAGGTTGGACTGCATTATACATTCTTAAGAAGCAGAAGCAAGACAGAGATGGCCTTGAAAATCACCATCAACATTGTAATCAGTCTCTTTGATAGAGGTGATACAGAGCACTGACACTGTAGCCGCCATTTTCCCTTAAAATGGTGTTCTCGTTCATTTGAAGACAGAAGCAGAGGCCCCTGTCTTGAATTTGCAATGTTTAAAAATGGGAGAAATACACTGTTTGATTCAATGTTCAAACATTAACAAAGTACACTCAAGGAATCTAAATCAGCAAAAAGGAAAGAAAACTTAGTTTGTGGTAATCTGGCCATCAAGGCATCCAATATTCTTTTCTGATTGAAAACTGTGATTTCAGATTAGCTACTATAAATGTATTATAAAAGGCAAATGCAATAGATTTTTCAGTTGATCCAGCCTAAATAAGGCTACCGATATGGAAGAAAAATATTTAAATAATTTTTAAGAAAACCTACCTAAATAGATACATACAACTCATGGTACTATTAACCACTCAATGATAATCATGGTTAACATTCCTAGAGACAAGTTATTGCAAGATAAAGATTTTCAGGGGGCTCCCTCTGCTAAAACGTGGCCGTAATTCCTACTCTCTTCATCAAGAATGGAGTTACTGATAGAAGAATTTCTTTTTCTAGCTTTTAGGCTTTAATACTCCTATCCTCACTTGGAAAATGGACCCTGTCATCTGTCCTCAGACAGGAATGCCGTCTCTAACAGAGAGGGGAAGGCCTAAGATGCTGCTTTGAGAAGGATCAAATTAAGGGATCAAAGAATCCAAGACAGGAGTTCATGGTAATATCTGGCTTCCTTCCTCTTCTTTTCATACCAATACAAGGTGGATTCTTAAGCACATATAAGTATAGCACACAAAGGAAGTGCTACCCAAATTCTGTCCTGAAAAAGAACTCTTGAAACAAAATTTTCAGCAGTAATATTCTTAGACTTGCATAAAGAAAATGATCACATCTCTTACAATTTATCTTAACAGCCTAGATCTATTAGGATTATGTTGGAAGCAAAACTGTAAGAAGGAAAGAGAATGAAAAAGGGCCACCCAGGGCGGCCTCCTCATGGTTTCTCCATGATCATCATGGATTATGGCCATCCTGAAGATGTGAATACATGATTTGAAACCATTAAACATGCTTGTAGGCTCTGGTCATGAAATCACATTTATCCTCGTCAAGCTCAATAGAAGGTGGCACGCTCCAGTCTGTACACATTTTGAGAGCGGAGCTTCTCCAACCATCTCTGAAGCCCTAGCTTTCCCCCGTGCACCAAACATTTTGCTCTTTCCCCCCACCCCACACAGAACTTCAGCACTTCCTTTATTGCTCATAGTTCCTTTTGCACTTCAGGGGATTTACACTGAACGATGGCAGCAGAATCCCTAGTCTAAAGCAAAATTCTGTATTGATATTTAGGATGATTTCAGCATCAGCACATTAGAGTGAAAGCATGGATGAAAGATTCTGGTTATTATTCCTGAAGCTGACTCACCCTCAAAGAAGAGCCCACAGCTACCAAGAAGGGTTTTAGTTTTGAAAAGAGAGATGGGATAGTGTGAGCTGACTGTGGCTAATGGAAAAGCCCAGCTTCAGTTTCTATGTGTAGCTATATGACACAGCCGGGGTGTGTGTGTGTGTGTGTGTGGGGTAGGGGTGTGTGTGCAAGCACGGCAGTAATGAGACGTGGGCGTTGGGAAGTTTAGGCCAGAAAGTATTACTGGTTTCTAGCTGAACCAAGATGTTCAACTCAGTCATCTTACTAGGCTTACTGAAAGTCAAAATGAAACAAACAAACAAAAACCCTCCTCTGCTGGGGTCTTTTGAGAGTGCATCACATAAAAATATCTGTGATCCTTTCTAAGATGCAACTTCACATTGTATCATTTAAAACTCACATGTAGACCTTTGTGCTTTGCTGAGAATATAGCCCTGGGCCACTTTTTGTGAGTGGTGATACAGAATAGTGCATAAAATCTCTGAGTTCCAGAACTAGTCCACTCCTGCTTCACAGCTAATTAGGTGTACAACCTTGACCAGGTTACTTAATTTCTGAGTCGCACTTTCCTTATCAGAAAGTAAAGTCAGGAAAAAAAGATATTAGTACATACTAAATAACACTGAAGGATTAAGTCACAAAGGCATTCGAATGGCTTATCACACATGAGAGTTTTTGGGGAGGGGGCAGTGATGGAACTCTTTCAGATCTTGGTTACATATGCTCATTGGTTAACATTTGTAGAACTGAGCACAAAAAGAAAAAGGGAAATTCTACTGTATGATAATATTTAAACGAAATTTAAAAATATATGTAAGTATGTATTTCAATTATACTGGGTAAAGGATTCAATAAACACAATAACAATACAGAGCTGATCACAGTGCCTAGCACATAATAAGCAATTAAAAATGCTCATTACTGAGGTGAATTTTTGCGGCTGTGGTTATTAGCAAGCCGGGTGGAAGATGCATAACTGGGGTGGCAAGAGTGAAGGGGCCACTGGTAGGCCCAGGTGGGGTCTCCCCGTGAAGGGGGATGGGTGGACCAACAGGAAGGGAAGAGTGGTGCTGTGTTAATCTGTCACTGGGCTCCAGCTGGGAGCCAGGCTGGGTTAGCAGGGGGAATGCTGCTCCCAGGTTAGCAAGAAGACACATTACCAGTTGCAATTACAAGATGCCAGAAGAAAAAAGGAAAAAAAAAAAAAGAAAGAAAGAAAGAAAGAAAAAAGAGCAGCTATTTTTGCTGCTAGACATGAAAACAAACCAACTGAGAAAAATGCTTTGATGAGTGGAATATATGCTGCTGGGTGTGTGGGCTGGATTCTATCTACCTCATCCTCCAGGAGGGAGGGGATGAATAATCCTGCAGGTTCAGGCTCAAACGGGTGTGGTACAGAAAAGCCAGCCAAGTATACACCCTATTCTTCATAACCTTAAATTCTGTTCTCCTTTTTAGTGTAAAGGTTCAGCATACAAAGTTGGAAAGAGAATTTTTTTTTGAAGGAGGCAAAGGATATGGGAAAAATTCAATATCAGATACCAGTATGCATGTAATCACTGAGATTTTTCTAAGCTTGCATTTTAAAAAATGATGTTTTTTGCTCAAGAGTTGGTAAGCCATTGGATGCCACAGACCATATAATGTGTTGACGCTCCCCGATGGGCAAGCACACGAAAGGGAAGCACTTATCTGGCTGTAAAAATATGTTCCCTCTCAATATGCAAGTCTATTTTTCTTCCTGCAATAAACTACATTTGTTTGATGTGGTATCTGATAGTTTTATAGTGTTTGTTCACATACTCACTAATTTGCAAGATTGGGTAATTTGCAATGGGTCTCATAGGTCATTAGTGCAAATTAACAACATTCTGTAAAAGATAAAGCAAGAGAAACTGATACTTTGTCATGGTGAACAGTTGAGCATCATATTTCAATTTAGGAATCTGACACCTTATGTGCATTCTTCCGTAGCAGAGAAAGTGGATTTCACCACCACCACCCCTTGGCAGGAAAAAGGGGAAGCACTCCTGAAAGAGATTTTAACCAACCTCTTTAATCTCCAGGTTCTGGGATATTTTGAACATATACAACTGTATTAACATCCCTTCCTGGCACACATCCACCCTAAACAGTTTACTATTTATATTTGAACCTGAAAAGAAGGCACAAAGGCCTCCTTCCCACACAATCCCCCAGGCCTTCTTTTTGGCATGGGAAGCACACACGTTTTTGCAAAATTACTCAATGTATACAGCTGAATTCTACAGTTTTCATTAAGAATTCAAGAGACGAAAACTGTTGGCTTCCATAGGAAGGTGACCAAATCTACAGGGATATTATGTACAAATAGTCTGGTTAGAATAATAAACGCTGCATGTGCTTTATAATGTTAGACATGTGCAACATGGATTCATTTGTGATCTGAGTCTCAGATTTTTAAAAACAGATCCTCGCTTGCCTTGAGATAAACTTAAGTAAATAATGTTTGCCATCAACTCTAAATGAAGAATGACAGTTAAATTTTATAATCATCTTCACAGCTTCAGGACTTACTTTATATTTTCTCAGGCTCATGACCCACAGGTTGCCATAGCAACTAGGAAATCCTACCTTATCAAGCGCTTCCATTTACATTCCTTGCAGCAGCTTCCCTTTATGAATTAAATCCATCATGGTTTTCTATTCTCAAAATAAAAAGTTCTTAGGATTATCTTGCAGAAACAAGGATCAAATGCTTTGATAGAAATACACTATGCAAAAGTTAATTCAATGGTGGTTTTCTTTAGGAAGAGCTAGCTAGAACTATGGCATAATAAACAGCTTATGTCCAAACTTCGAGGCTTCAAAGAACACTTAAATGGAGACATTGTGCTAAAGATGACACATCCGCCACCTATGCATTTCATCTCTGAATTATCAAAGAAATCATCTGATTGGATATCCTACTTCAAACAGGTATTCAGACATACAAAGAATTAAAACTGCCTAAGATAAATCCCTGTTACATGCCTATATACATATTAATAAAATGAATAACGAACAAATATATTTAAATCCACAACTCCACTAAGGCAAACAAAACAAGTGACAAGCTTCACTTTTATTAAGTCCCAATTTTCATAGACAGCTTTTGTCCTGGTTTTTGGAGGTGTTAAGTTACCTGGTAATAGGAGATGACTGCCTTTGTGTTTACAGCTGTGTGCGATAATTACGTCAACAGGGGAAAAACCTACCAACCCACCATCTCTCCTCCAGAGTAAAGGAATATCCACCCCCGTTACTCTGTGCTGCCATCCATGACTGCAGATATGGTCTCACCACACAAGGAACAGAAACTTAGAGAGGAGACACCGAAGCTCACGTGGTGAAATGAGAATTCATTCAACTACCTGAGAAACCGACCTCTGAGAAATGCACAGGGATCCAAATCACTCGGAGCCCTCAAGTCACTGCTTGACAAGTGCTTAATGGAGATGATGTTGAGACAGAAAAAAAAAAAAAAATTCGATCATAGCCTCCTCTGCCATCCAACCCCCAGAAAGACCAGAAGATTATCTCAACTCCCTCTTATAGGCTCTCTTCAGCTCAGACAAGTCTCTGATTATGGATACAGACCTCAACCCAGTTTGCATTATCAGAACGAACTTTCCTCTTACTGGATTCAACATGTGTCCATCCAATTCTCTTTGAAATTGCACTCATTTCTCTGTGTTTGCAGTCCTCTGCTTCCTCCAGTCAGCTTTTGCTTTTTTGTTCTTTTGGTCTCTGCTTCTTATCCACACTTTGATTCTCAATCTTTTCTCTCCTCTCTAGCTTGGAGAGTCATAGCACAATGAAGTAAAGGATAAATAGAGTATTGGCCGGCCACAATGGAAGAAGGAGTCTGTCAAGTTCTATTAAAACTTCCTTCCTTCCACCACCACTAGTTTCCCTCCCTTTTGTATTTTCTGCAGCTAATAGGAACCTGGTATCTTGACTGCAGATTTTTGGGGGTGGTGGGCAACAACCTCATCCTAAAGCTTCCAAAGAGGTGAAGCACCAAGAGTGCCCTAGATGGTTTATTCGTGACTCATATTAGAGCTGGAAGCAGACTGGTCATTCATAGCAGGATATTTAGTTCTGATCAAGTTGTTTCAAGTGAAATAAAAGTGTATGCAATGTCAACTTTCAGGCAGTGTAATACCGGATTTAAATTACATATTATTTTGAAGCACTTTTCTACGCATCAAATCACTTTTAGCAGTATTACTTAACCTCACAACTTCAAGGTTTATCTGTGGGGGAAAGACAAGATACACACACATAATAGTTATCCACTCTAGCAGCACACCATTTTAGAAGATTCCTATAGTCACTGATATTGAAAGGAAACTGAGAAAACATTTGTGTATTGAACACAGTTTTTGGGGAAAAAGACCTATTATGTTTTCTAGATTCCCAAGTCATTGAAAATTAGGATTATCCTACATAAATTATTCAGCTAGATGAACTCCCCTAACCAATTTAGTAGTACACCATAGCTTTAAAGCAAGAGAAATTTCTGGGGAAGCTCTTTGATGAGCAGGCTCCACTACACGATAATGAAATTCACAAAGATGCACCAATAGCCAATATATAGACAAGCAAGAGTTTTAATTTGGTTAATGCACTTTTATTCATTACTGGGCCTCAGTAAAAATCTGGTATCCAACTTATGGATGCATCACTTAATTACTTGTGCTTCACTTTTCAAAATGAGAAGTACTTAAGTTGCCCATCAGTACCTTCATGTAGAATAGCACCACGATTCCCTGAGTGATAGAATGTCAATGTGAGAACTGGCATCATGCTGTTGCAATAAAACAGTTAAAGTCATCAGGCCAAACACTCATTACAAGATTATTTATAACATGTATTTTAAGTGCTTTCATTTCTCTTAATCTGGATTTTCATACTTGAGGACAAATTTAATTTCTCACATTGCTGACATATTTGTTATAGACATGCCTCCAACCCACTTAAAGTATTTGCTGGTCATGCTTGCTTGGTAAAACGTCAAGCAGAAGTAAGCATGTATGATAACTAGAGCCTAAGTAATTTTTTGACAACGTCATTTTCTCTGCAAAAAGTACCCTGAAAAGGGAAAATGTCCCAGGTGGCCAGATTGTGCAAATCAGAAAATATGTTTCATACGGCACTACCTTCTATTGTAGGAAGGCCAAGAAAGCAGTTACTCTTTTTCCAATGAGACAAGATGGCAAAAAACATATACACAAAGGAATAAAGTCCAAAAACATTTTAAGTGGATTTTCAACTACTTAAGCTAAAAAATAAAAAAAAAAATGCTGAGGCCCAGTTACTAGCATCACCCAATGCCAAGGCTGATGCTGACCTTTGTGTTCTTCAGGAACTGAAGACCAACAAGGTGCTAAGTATCCAGCTTCTTTCTGTTCTAGCATCGCACCCAAATCTTGAAGTTTGTGTAAGGTGAGCCTTTTAATCAATGAGGAGAAAACTTTCAAGAAAAGTCACTGGAATTTATAGACTTAAAAATTTAAGTGTATTTACCCTTTAAGATAGTCATCTTGAAAGCCCATATACTTCTCCAAGTAATGCTGCTGTTACTCCTACTGTGTGAGCTACCCCCTTTTTGACCCTTCCCGTCCATGACAGTCACTGGATCACATTCCCACTCCTACACATAGTGGGAGCTACACAGAGATTTATTTTCTTTCTTTCTTTCTTTCTTTTTTTTTTTTTTTTTTCCCTAGTGCGATGTCCACCTTAATAAAGTGATTCCAAATGATTCTGGGCTGGTTTAAAATAAATCCAATTATCCCAAAGAATTAAGATCTGCTACTGTTGGAAAGATTCAAATAACCCAAATTCATAAAGAGAAACAGAAAAAAAAGGTTTTGCTCAGTGGGCAACCTCCATGAAATAAGTCTGTGTGACCTTCTCCCATGATTACTATAAAAAAAAAAAAAACACAAAGAATGTGTATTTTTAAACCCACAAGAAGGTTTTTATTCTTAACAGGTGACAGTTTTAAACATCATAACAGAAGGTTTTCAATACTCTGGAGCCAAACATTGTGTGAAAAGGTGAAAAAATCCAACTGTTTTCTAGAAATAAGCTTTGGGAAACCCATGGTTGAAATTCAGAAATGAGAAGGGTTAAGTCGTAAACAACAGTAAATGCACTCATATAAACAGAAAGTGAAACGATTGTTCAATTGAAATCTCTGTTTTCAATTACTAAATATGTTACAAAGCATTTAAATGAACACCATGAAAGATAATCTGCATTCAATACAAAGCTGACCCTTGGGGCCCCTATGGAAAATATTAGATTCTTAGGGGGAATTCATTAACCTGACCTATTCCACTGTTCATGCCTGGATTTTTTTGTAGCAAGGTGCTGGTGTCCACGGCACCAAAAGCTTTTTAGGAGTTTGCACTATTCCTTTTATCACTAACTTTTATAAAAATATACCCACTCCACATGATATAAATGCTAACATATCAATGTCTTCCTTTTCAAATGAGTTTCATTCATTCTTTCTTCTATTTATTCAATCAACAGATATTGAGGCACAGTGCCAGATGTAAATATGGTTTAAGTTATCTATATAGACAATGAGCATTCAATTAAGCTGCATGTTATACAAAAGGTAGAGATTTGCTTCCACAACCTGGCAAGAAACATTTAAGCAAAGCGTAAACTGTATTCATAGTTCAGAATTAAATCAGAAATACTCTGCTGAAACCAATAATTTTGGGTTTCAATTTTCTTTTATCTTCTTTATTCTTACGCCAGCTATAAATCATATCACTACCCATTCATTCTTCTAAGACACGGGAACATTTAAGTGAAGGTTCTGTTTATTCTTTCTCCAAACCAGTGACTAAATTTAAATAAAATGTTCTTGGGGTTAAAGAAACATGCCATTTCTTTTAAAGTTGTCAACCCTCTAAAAAGTTAAAAAAAGGAAAAGCAAAAGAAGGATTGTCAATGCATCATTTTAAACATACAGATTAGCTTTAACCCATAGGCTTTTCAGTATACAACCTAAGAATTCTGTCAAACTAAAAAAATAAAAGAGTAGGTGAATGGGGGCGGGGGGGAGGGGATCATGAAATCTCCGTGCTTTCTAAAATAGTTCATTTTCTTTGAGCTAGACAGTTATGCCAATTCAATCAACCAAAGAGGTTTAATAAAGGATTCCAATCAGTCCTTTTTTTCTTTTTTTAACTTTTTGTCAATTAAGAAACAGGAATTCAATGCTTATACATTACAAAGAAGTGGAATCAGGGATCCAGGAATACCAAGCTCATGTGAGCTTCCCAGCTACCAGAGTTGGCACCATGGACCACGAGCCAATACTAGCTCCGGTTCTCCCCTCCGGTAGCATGACTGGAGGCAAGCCACTCAATTTCTCTCACCTTCCAAACTCCCATCTGTAAATGGAGATAAAAATAGTATCTATCTCCAACTATTGCTTTGAGGTTTAGTGAGCACTTTCTATGAGAACAGTATGGTGCAGGATTCTAGTGATACTCTGCAGAACCTAGCCTTAAGTTTACAAACACAGCTAAGGGAGGGAAATAAATGCTGATACAGTTGCTTTTGGTGGCTGTTGTTATTGTCTAGTACTTGGAGTGAGAGCATTAATGGAGGGTTAAAACAAAACAAAAAACAAGACAGCCTAGTATTGATAAATTCAATACTCAAGACACCTGAAGTTTCTTTTCTCTCTAAACGTTTATTTTGAATTCCTTTAAGGCAAAACATGAGAAGAATCACATATGCACAATGTGGAAAGGCAAAGGAGAAAACATTCAAAATGAAAAAGCTAAGATGTATGCCCCAGGAACTCCATGGTTAGCTGAAGATCATGCCAGAGAAAAGAACGAATTCCCATATCTGGACCCATGGTGAAGCATTCCACATAATCATGGTTTCTTTCTTAAATTTTATTGATGACAATGTTCTAGAAGTTTTATAGTATCTGCCCTCCCAAACAGAACAAAATGAAAAGAATTTCACCTGTATTGCTCATTCGGGTCACACAGGCATCTTCCTCAGGGACATCAGTGAACTTTTCATACTACTTGAGGCTCCTTGATCCTGTACCTTTGATCCCAACCCCCTCTACTCTGTACCTGTCAAACCTCAAGTTTTCTGGCTCGAATGTGTGGGGGGTTGGAGAAAAGAGAACTAAGAAAAGAAACCTGTACAGATTCTATAGGATTATAAAATTAAGAAATGATTTGGTTTTGATAAAACCCTGGGGGCTTCTGAGTCATCTGCCTAAATTTTGAAGCAAATACTCAGACATATTTTATGGCAGCTCAAGAGGCCTTTTTCCTACTCTTCAGGTATGTTCTCGGTAGCTCAGGTTATCTGATACATCGCCTCCAAATAAGTGAGGTGGGATTGCAGTGGCCACCTCACCAGCTCTTGGAAAAACTACAAAGTACTCCCTTCAATAAAAGGGTTGGGGAGGGGGGGAGATTCCTTGAACACATTTCAGTTTCTGACCTAGAAATCTACTCTTTAAAATGAAAGAAAAAAATAAAAATAAAATGAAAGAAAAGGGATATTGTAGGTAACACAAAAAGTCTGTGGCATCTTATCATTTTGCTGTGCTTTGAGCAAGCTTTCAGAACCATCTGATAGCAGGGGATTCTATTAGTTACATGCATTATACGCTGGAAAAACAAACAAGTGCCACTTTACATAGTTGAACCAATTCATGATATGACACCTCTATAAAGCAGGGAGAAAGATGATCTTATTATAGCCTGTTTTCCATGACTGTGTAGAACGACACCCAACTTTCCCTAAGCCCTATTCACAGTGATGGAGGATGCCGCCCAATGCTTTCTGTGGAGCCAGTTTTATTTAAAAGCATGATGGGGTAAAACAACAACAAATAGGTAATAGAAATTTTAAATATTTAGTCAAAGAACACCTCTAAAGGAAAGAACAAACCATAATCATCATCATCATCTGTTAGGCTAACATGTGTCAGGAGCTTACTAAGTGAGCCAGTGGGCTAAAGCCTCTCACTCAGTCCTCACAGCAGCGCTGGTGAGGGACATCCCATTACCATTTCAGTTTCCCAGAGGAGTGAAGAGGCTCAGGGTGGGTAAGGAGGTGGCCAGTGAGTTCAGACCCATCTCACAGGAGAAAATCCCCCCCTTACCTCATGAAAAGTTTCTCTTTTCACAATGAGGTAAATAGGCCAACAGTTTCATCATTTTAGACCCATATCCCTGGTGTGTATTTTCTCTTGATTTTTAAGATTAAATAATCAGATGAGCAGAGAATGGTCAACGAAAAGATGCCCTATTTACAGAAAACACAACAGCTTTTCCAAACTTTGAGGGTGTGTCTTCAGATTAGTTTACACCTACTGGCACAAGTAGGGAAATATTATCCCTACTAAAAAGAAAGATTTTTTAAAAAAAGATTTCATTTATTTACTTTAGAGAGTGCACAAGAATGAGCAGGTAGGGGCAGAGAGAGAGGGAGAAGCAGACACCCTAGTAAGCAGGGAGCCCAATGTAGAGCTCAATCCCAAGACCTTGAGATATGAGCTGAGCAGAGGGCAGTTGCACAGCCGACTAAGCCCACCTAGGCACCCCTAAGATATATTTTTGTCCTTTAATTCATTCATAAACCATTTATGGAGGAGATGTGTTATGCAAACTTGAATAGAATATGTTCCCTAACCGGCAAAAGCACATAGTCTACAATGGAAGACAAAATGGAAACAATGAATTATAGAACCATGGGACAACACAGTGACAGCCACACCAGATGCTCTAAGAAGTGAGCAAGTTAAGGTGGTAATTGGTTAACTGTCAGGAAAAAACATTGTTTCTTGCTCCAATGCTACTTCATTTAAATTTTAAGACTCTGGGTTTTGGTTACTCCACATTAAAATGCCCTAGACATTAAGCACATTCACAAGACATTGAAAACAGATTAATATTACTATGGGATAGGTGTATTTTCTCCCCACCATCTTTAGCAAGCAAATGAATACTCAAACATCTCATGTTTTGATCACTGGAGGACCGAGTGCTACATAAAAAAAATGTATGAATAAAAATAAAATGTATGAATCCATTAATAGTAGTCTCAATATAGTTGAAATCACAGGACAGGGATTATAGTGAATCACATTCAGAAAAACAGTTCAAAAAATACCTACTCTGACTTTATCTAGTATCAATACTATAGCAACAAGATCAGAGAATAGTTTATTTAAAAAATGAAACTACCTTCTACATAAAGAGTACCTACTGACTGTGGCTTAGACTATGTGTAACTTATTTCTTGCCCCTCTTTCACCAAAAGTCAAACCAAAGGTGGTTTGTGTCTGCACAAAACAAAAATTGTCTGGTTGTACTAATACAAAGTCAGATGACTATCACTTAAATCCTATCTTAACAATAGCACTAATTGTGCAGTAAGAACACTACCAACCTTTTGCTCATGGTAAAGTAGAAGGGGACCAAATTCAGCCTAAACACAGGTTTAGAGGTCTCAAAGACCTAGACACAGCTTATTCGAAAGCATCAGGAGATGTTGGGAGTCTCATTTCTCTAAACAGTGTGAGCAGAAAATCAGACATTGCCTCTAAAATTGAATCAAGGTAGGGGAGAGTATGCCGTGGGTCCTTGGAGGAAATATACTAGAAGAACCAAAAGCAGTAAGACTGGCAGCAATTTCTCATATCAACTCAAGAACTGTTTCCAAACAAAGATCCTGAATGGAAACCCAATTTTACATTAGGCCGTGACCATCTGTATATATTATACGATAATATTTGCCAAAAATAGTGATTATGCTTTCTGAGTTTTCCTGAGTAACGATTAGCATGTCAGCAGTATGTACAGTATCTTCCCAAAAGAACAGAATAGAATTATAAACCTACCAAAATGTCCCTATCCCACCATGCTTCCTAAAGAAGAGAGGGAAGAAAAAAGAAAAAGGAAATGAAGCAAGCAAGAGTTCCAATATTCAAATGTTGGAAAATGGCAAGTATTCGTCAGAAAGACTGACATGACAATTTCACAGTGTAAAAATGCATGTGTACAAAGTACAGAGCTCTTGATGTTAACCAAAGGAGGTAAGCCAGTTGTTAGAAACATCTTTATAAATAGCTTGGGCCCTAAGAAACTAAAGGGGGAAATGATCATTGTAAATAGTATTAGCTTTCATCTAAAGTCTAAAATTAACTGTGGGACTTGTCAAAACAAAGCTGCCAGGCAGCAGACTGGTTAGGAAAAGCCTACGGTCCAAGAAATTGCAATCTTTTTTCTTGCAGCCTGGTACTGGGCTGGCCTGCAACTCTGCATTTCCCAGCCTCCCCTACAGCTAGTTGACCAGCTGGCCAAGCTCCTTCCAGAGTGAGAAGTGACACGTGCCAATCCTAGCTTGGTGCGTGAAGAGCAGGATGTTCCTCCTCCACTTTCTCTTTCCCCCTTCCAAGGAGCTGAAATTGTAGCACCGCCAGGATTCTAGAAGCTACATGTGGAAGGTAGCAGAGCCACCATTAGCCTATGTCACTGGAGCCAGGCTATCCACTGACCTGGAACACCCACCCTAGACTATTAAATAAATTTCTAAATGTTCCACTTACTGCAAATTTTAAGTTTTCTAGCCTCCCTGATATGGTCTCAGAATTACTAATAAAGATTCAAGAGTATGGGTAACAATATTATGGATAATATCTTTAACTAATTCCATGATCAGTTTATCTATATGATCAACCAAGTGAGTCCACTGAACCCAGGATACCCCCACAAACACCACCACTACCCTCAGCTGGTTTTGAACTTGTAAGCACAGGGAAGGGCAGGAATAGAAGCCATTCTCCTCTGGATTCCCTAATCAAAAGTCATCGGTAAATACTGTGGAAAGGTAAGTGGTTGAACACTGGGGAGAAAAGCATTGTCAGGAACCACTAAGTAATTAAGTTAATGAGCTCAGGTCCCTATTATGCATCAACATAGTCACTTTTCTTTCTCATCCCCAGTAAATTATTTCTTCTATGAATGTAAAAAGTTCACACATACAAAGTAATTGCCCTGCCCTTCAACTTCAAAGGACATGCCTCACTATAATTGATAGAAGTGAGCCTCACTAATTTCCAAGAAACATGAGCAGGGTAGACAAGTGAGTAGTCAGAGTCAAGAGTATAAGACTACAGTATGATCATGTGGCAAGTGTTCATTCCCCACTCATCTATGAAAGATTTATTTTAAGTGCCTCCCAGGTACTCTGCTGGATGCCATGGATATGGTAGCAAACGCAGGGTACATGGGTACATAATTCCTGTGCTCAGGAACTATTAGCATTGGGCTTCCTGGAGCCAGCTTGTATGACAGACACAGCCAGGGGAAGAGAACAGTCATAAAAACAGCCATCTAGCAGTCATCCACAAACCCTGCCAGAAGTGCTGAAATACAGACTGTAAGGAGGGTTTCCTTTCAGTGCTGAAATACAGACTGTAAGGAGGCAAAGTGACCAGACAGAAACAAATAACGCTCAAGCTAAATCAATTTTGCCCGTGACATATTGGCATCCAGAACAAATGGTCACTTTGAGTGAAAACTTGTTTTGTAAATTAGGGGAGGAAGTTCACAAAACATTAAAAAATTCCAACCAAGCAACTGGGATATAACTTGTGACCAGGTTCTGAGCGGACACGTGAAACAGTTTAATTTTGGTTCAGCTCTCAGCAGTGCCGGGCATCTGCAAGAGAAACAGATGCCCTGAATCATTTTAGAATGCGTTCCTGTCAGAAATGTCCTTTGTGACACTCAAATCAATTTCCTCCGCCCTTACTAACTGTTCCACCAAAAGAAAAAGGCGGGAGGAGGAGGGAAGGAAAAAAAAAGATTCTTTTAATCGAGTGTCTTCCCACTGAGGCAAAATTAAACCCAAACCTATTAAACAGTCCAAATTTATGTTCAATTTTTATAATTAGTGTTGCTTTGATAGAAAGCACGGTGACAGGACGGGATGGGACACGATCCATTTTCATTGTGGAGAAGCCTCAAGTTTTTGACTTGTCCTGGGGAAAGGAGGAAAACCCGTAAGAGAAGTAAAGGATTCTAGAAGTAATAATACAATACCATGCAACTTTCATTAGGTTGGGGGGGGTGGAGTGAGACTCTGTCATCTAAACTAGCTCAGAAAAGTACATGGAAAAGGATTCTCTTTTACTTGGGAATTTCAACTCAAAATCAGTCTTCACTCCCCTCTCCTTGCAGACTGTCAAACTCACATGGTCACCTCTCCTTAGGATCTGCAGTGCCTCTTTGAATACACTTTATGAGACAAGGGCCTGGAGAGTTGGCTTGGAAATTCAATTAAACTCAAGTCTCATATGTTTAGCCAAAAGAATAAATAATCAATCAAAACGCCACCAAACAAAAATGGAACACACACTGAATGTCTAAATACTGCAGTGTGTCACCTCTTTCCCTACCTTGAGCCACACTAAGTAAAGACAACTGTTTTTTTTTTTCTTTCCTATTTTAGTTCTCTTGACCTATCATAAAAGCCTACACTCCAGCTAAAAAGAGAAGAAGTAATAATACAATACCATGCAACTTTCATTAGGTTGGAGGATGCTTTCTAGCACACATCTCCTTACCTGCTTCCCAATGTTTATATAATGCAAAGCCATTACCAGGTCCCCCTGCACTTAGGCATTCTATGAAGAGAAAACCTGTAAAGTCACATCTCACCAGAATCCAAATAATTTTGCCAACTATGGCCATGCCCAGAATAAACTTAATCTTCTAAGGGAAGCTGTCATACATTGGACTGAGATAGATATACATATAAATGTTCAAATATGTAAGATTTTCCAAGTTATTTGGCTTTTAGGGACTCATCTCCACCATTTGAGGCCAGCAAGCTGACTTGTATCCTTGAATATCTGATCACAATGAAATTCGCTAGAAAAATCTCCACAGTAACTTATCTCTGGATAATGAGAAAGGGAGTTCATCTTGGAAGAGTCCATGACTCCATAGATAAAGGAGGCACCCCAACATCAGAACAAGGCTCTTGTTCACACCTGAGCCAGTTGACGCTTTACATTCTCTTCAACAGCCAAGGAAGGGAGAAGGAAGAGGGAGAGGTTTGGACCATGGTGTGTCCTAGTTCTGAGACAGAATGCCCATTCCTTCAATCTGGCACCTCCTCTTGCTATAAAGCCAAGAGGAGACGTTCATCATAAGGAGCATTAAGCAAATGCAGAGGATCTTACCCAGACACATATAACAACAAACTCACCCTGCAATGGTAGTGCTGCCATGAATGGCCATTTTGAGTTGAAACCTAGAAAACTGTTATGTCCCTTTGGTGACCCTGGAGGTCATATCGGGTTGACCCTGATAGAATGACACAAACTCCAGAATCTATCCTTAAGGTCCCTAAGAGAAGATTTAGCATATTGGACATGGAAAAAAGTCATACTGGGCATGGAGAGAATCCTTGGAAATGTTCTGCTAACATCGTTTACAAGAACAAAACTGACGATATGTCAAGATAAAGCGAGAGAAAATGCCACATGCTACACTAACTTCCCAGACAGCAAAGTTAATGAGTTGCAGATCACGAGCACCTCAATGTAAAACCACAGTGTGTGCATGTTATGAAATTACTCTACAAAAGATTGCTTAAGCAAATTTACAATGAAAAACAACATCAAAACACCAAGGAAGTGGAATGAATATAAATACGAAGCACACTTAAACACCTAGGATGTCTTATTTTAAGAAGGAAAAAAAAAAAAGATCTTCAACCTTCAACAATGACTTTTTCAAACTACAAAGCAAGATCAAATAAACATCCAGATTGTCTTTGTAACAATATATATTTTACACAAGCAAATAAGCCCAACCACAGAAAATTGATCTTCAATTGCCCTGCAGCCAAGCAGACAGCGTGCAAAAATCCATCCGTGGGCACTCTTCAAAGGGTCCAAGTGAAAACACAACACCTGGAGATGAACAAGAAAAATTTAAATGGAGCCTGTGGGTCTCCAAAGAGCAGTTTTTAACTGGCCCATAAGCTAATAAGAGCGGATATAAACTGTGAACAACCAATGCCCTATCAGGAGGAACATTTATCACACTAACATGCCCGTAAAGTGGAGAGGGCTCATCCACATGCTCTCTGCAGTTTCTATTAGAATGTTAATTGTTCAAACTGAAGAAAAGGAGACATAAGGAATGGCTTTTCCCATCATGTGTTAAGTTGATTTTTGTTCCTCTGACCAGCTCCCAAGGGGCAGGAGGCTAATGACTATTCTTCATCATCAACTGCAAAGGATATTTACATCCATCCTGTAACCATGACAGCTGTGTCACTAATTCCCTAACTGCCTCCACAACGTGAACCAATCATCTGGCATGAAGCTGCAAGATGGAGTGCCCTGCAGTCATTATTCACCAAGCACTTTCATTAACAAACTGCCCTTAATTACAGTGGTAATTGCAAAATTATTTCATAGCAGCAATTATTTTTCTCAGCCAATCCAGGCTATTTAAGTAGGACATTGCCTATGAAAATGGCAAAAGGCCAAGTAATCTATGACCAAAGATATGTTTTAATTGTACTACAAACTTAGTTTCAAAATATTGCATCAGAGGGCTTTGAAATTATATTACACATCCCATTACGCACTCCATACACACACTCCCACAAATAAAGCTAGGCTTCTCTACTTCTTCAATTTGAAAGCAAAATGCATTTGTAACATATACATTAAGTACCTAAACTAATACTATTGTCTAGCAAAATAAAAATAGTGAGTTTCTAGATCTACACCTGTATTTTGAGACTTGCCAAACACACGAACCCATCTATTAGACATCAACTCCAACCCACATCCCACACCCAGTTATGAGATAAGGAGTGCTGGTATACCTATCTACTCGTTGGCTTCATAAAGCAAGTCATATAGAAGCTTCCAGCAATCACACCTTGATTTTTGGATTATAGGCTGAAATACATCTATGCTTATTAGTTTCCTCATGTTTCAACTTGAGAATTCTTCAACATTTATCCTGAAGATGAAACTATAGTCACAATGTCCTATTCGGGGTTTTCAGAGAAGTCAGAGAACAAGAAATATGTGGAGATGAGGG
The DNA here is from genome assembly GCF_048418805.1 of Vulpes vulpes. NCBI lineage: Eukaryota > Metazoa > Chordata > Mammalia > Carnivora > Canidae > Vulpes > Vulpes vulpes. Next base: position 119,254,832 of record NC_132791.1, on the reverse strand, counting down.
AGATGTGGTTGAGTCAAGATAAAGCTGTGAACACCACAGTCCGACTACAGGAACACTTGAATACTATTCTAAGGAGTTTGGATATGATCTGGTAGATGGTAAAGGTCTGTTGAAGGCAAGGGATCAAGACAGCGTGAGTTCAAAGAGCAGCAATGGACCTGGAACAACAAGGTAGGGAAATCCACCGTTTTCCAGGTAGAATCTGACTTGGTGATTGTTGGGTACAGACAATAATAAAGCTATTCAGAGACTGCTCTGAGGTTTCCAGCCTGGAAGAAGACGCAGATGGTGCTAGAGAATGCAATAAAGATCAGTAATACATTTGAACATTTTAAGCTTTAGGTATCTATAGGATATCGACCTAGAGATATTCAAGGAAGTAGCTAGAAAGCATAATTAACATTTACTGCTTATTATACGCTAGGCACAGTGCTAAATGCATTAGATATATAAGCTCACTTGATACTCAAAACAGTGAGATCTATGGATTAGATCCTATTTTTACAACCATTTTTAAAGACAAGGAAGCTGAGGCTCAACGGTATTAAATTGCTCAAGGTCACGATGGCAGAAAATGCTAGATGCGTAGCAAATATTCACTCTTCCCTTTGCCCTTGGTAACAGAACGCTTCTTTTTTTTAGCTGTCCAGGGTAAAGATAACATTTCCTACCTCCCTCACATCTAGGTCATGCGCTGTAAGTGGAAGTGTCATGTGGGATGAGGGGGGGAAAAAACAACAAAAACAACAACAACTTGTCCTGCTAGAAGGAGCTCTTGTCTTTCCTGGTGTCCAAGAGGCAGCTATACCATCTGAAACTCCAGCAATCACCTCCCACCCTGACCTGACTTCCGGGGCAGAAGTCACCAACTGGGGATGGTGAAGGAGAAAGAGAGAAGGAAGTGGAGTTCCTCAAGATTTGGATGTAGACTCTGAATTGTCTGCCGGACTCTGTGACTTCTTGTAGGTGACAAACTAGTGTTTAAACCACTATTTTGGGGGTCTCTTTGTGAGTCAAATGGAAATTTCTAAATGAATCTGAAGGCACTTCATCCTGATTCTAATTCCTATGCTCATAACAAAAGGGCTAAATGAATCAGGAGAGACTAAGACTGCAAGTACAGATTGTGAATTACCAGCGCATGCCCATTTTGGCAGATACTGTTATTTTCTCTAACACAAAACTTGCAAAATACTCAGGCTCAGTGCAAAAGGAAAGTTATAGCATCAAATAAACAATGTAATGATAGGAAATTAACACATTACCAAGTTTAGGGAAGTAAAATCAGTAATTCTAACATACCTAAAACCATCAGGCACGAGGTTATCTTCCTGTGGAGGTCTAATTTGGGGGTCCTGTAGGCTATTTTTATTAAACAGAGCTACAAAAGTAATGGCAAGTTACCTACATACTGAATAAATGAGAAATAACCTAGTTCCTTCTTTCCTGAATTTTAATTAGATGAATGTCAAGTTCTGTAAAGAAACAAAATACCGATGATTTCGCAATAAAGTAGGTTTCCATATAAAAATAATCTGCAACTTCTTCTTTCAAAATCATTAATAATTTATAGGCTACAATCAGTTGTAATGTTAGATTTTCTAGGCAGGTAAATGTTTATAGATATTTCCCTATATTACACACTAGTGAATATTAACTGAAAGGTTAATAATCTGTTGATCCTACAAGAAGAACTACAAAATTAGCATTTGTGCCTTCCCCAAGTAGAACATCCAAAAGGATGATGCAATTAGGGGGCTCTATGATGACAACACCCTTAACAGTCAGAGGAAATTGTTTCTTTACATCACTGAGGAAGAAATTTGACATAAACTACAGACCTTTCCAAAGAGAAATTATAGTCTCTTGTTAAAATATTATTTTTGAGGCTCATGATTTAACTAGAATTCCAAATCTTGTCTTTGTAGCAAGGAGATGAGATAAATGGATTATTCTATCTCAAGCAATATTTTAAAATATCCACATAGTTCATACTTTTAACAACATTATGGCCAGTAAGTGAATGTATTTCATTTTGATGATTTCATATATTGCATTAATGCGAAAAATCGAGGCATATTATCTTAGGATCTAAAATATTGTGTAATTACAAGTTTTATGCCAGCTTTCAAGTAATTCCGTTTTTCAAAGATAGTAAAGGGAGAAGAATCTGAGCTAGACAGCCTCTCCCTTAACAATGAGAGAAAGTAATTCAACTTAACAATTTTGGTGTTCTCCTTGCAGAGCTGTGTGGTGATGGTGAGCAGCACTGGATTAATTCCATACTCTCTCTGCTTGTATATGTTTTTAACATCCTCTGGAGTCAATATGCTAGCAGTAAGCACATAGTATCTGGAGAAAAATGCCTACTGTTGGACACTCTCTAGGTTCTCCCTAGTGACTAAAAGCAAACATAATAAAACAATCTGCCATAAATCGCATGCTTCTCCATTTACCTATTCTTCTCCAAGCACTTTAAAACATGCAAATCATATTCCAGTGCATGCTTAATGTTTGACCCAGATTACACAAAAGAATACCAGGGCAATAAAAATCTTCATGTGCTCTACTTGCAATGTTGGAGAGTAAAGATAGGCAGTAAACTACTACAACCATAATGTCATGGATTCTTCTTCCTAATACCCTAGTTCCAATAGCTGCTAAGTACTAGAACTTCCTGTGGTATTCAGGTTCTATTGTAAATTGTCCTCCAAGACTTAACCTAACTACATTAACACCACGTGTTTGTCTTCCTAGTAATTTTGCAACAGTGGTGTGACACTCCAGGCAAAGCATTCCATAGGGTTAGAGCACTGCTTGAGGGAACCAGAGGAATGCAATCATCACCCACAAATGCACCATCTGCTGTGGCTTACTGCTTAATTAAACTAAAACTGGTAGGTTCTTAATTCTCACAGCTCATAAAAATAAAGGTCACAACAGAGTATTAGCATCATGCATCATCCACATAACATACAGTTGCTAAAGTATATTTTGCCAACCTATCACTCAAAAAAGAAATACACCATCTAGCTGATGCCAAAGCATGGCAAGATTCTATCACTCTGATATCAGATCAGCTGAACTGTCAGCCTGAGTGAACAGAAGGTGTAGTTTTTGGTCTTTGTTCTTTACCTCTCTCTTATAGCACTTGCCAAGAAAATTCTTCCCTATATTCTAAGACCACTCATGAGTTTGTTTGATCAATCATGCACTCATTTTTGTCAAACATTTATCAAGGGCTTCCAAATGCAACACATTGTATTTAGTACTTTGAAAGATGCAAAGACAAATGAGACATAAATTCTAAGAACGTGCAGTTCCTGATGATCCAGTTCCTGATGATCCGACTGTGTGTGTTCATGTACAGTGTACATATGTAATAGTTTTATTGAGGTGTAATGCATATATTATGCAGTTCATCCACTTTAAAGCATGCAATTTTTTGGTATGTTATATACATATTCGTGGAGTTGTACAACTATACCACTAATTTCAGAACATTGTCTTCATTCCAAAAGTAATTTCGTACCCATTAATACCCACTGCTGTTCTCCTTTCCCCCAGACCCTAACCGACCATTCATCTACTCTCCATCATTCTAGATTTGCCCATTCAGGGCATTTCATGTAAATGAAATCATATAACATGTGGCCTTTATGCTGCTTCCATGTAGCATGTTTCAATATTAATGTATGTTATGGCCTGTATTAGTACCTTATTATTTTTTTAATAATATGAATAATAGGGCAGCCCAGGTGGCTCAGCAGTTTAGCGCCACCTTCAGCCCCAGGTGTGATCCTGGAGACTGGGGATCGAATCCCATGTTAGGCTCCCTGCATGGAATGGAGCCTGCTTCTCCCTCTGCCTGTGTCTGTGCCTCTCTCTCTCTCTCTCTCTCTCTCTCTGTGCCTCATGAGTGAATAAATAAAATCTTTTTAAAAATATATGAATAATATTTTATTGTATGGACATACCACATTATCAGTTGATGGACATCTGAGTTATTTCCATTTTCTGATTATTATGAATAATTATAATAAACATTCATGTACATGTCTGGGTGTGGATTTAATTCTCTCTTGTATATAGCCAGGAGTGGAACTATTTACTGGATCATATCTAACTTTCTGTTTAACTTCTGGAGAAAGTGCCAAGCTACACCATTTTACATTACTTGGTTGGACTATTTTACCTTTCCACAAGCAATGGACAAAGATTCCAACTTCTCCACATCTTTGTCGACACATATTAGTATCTGTTTTTGACTTTAGTCATCTGAGTAGATGTGAAACAGTATCTCGCTGTGGTTTTGATTTGCACTTCTCTTGTCACTAATAAAGTTGAGCATCTTGTCATGTACTTATTGTCCATCTGGAGAGATGTACTATATGTTCTGAGCAACTTTTAATCAACCACTTGGAAGAAATAGATGAAGTGCTATATCTGCAACATTCCAGCATGTATGTGTGACATTTCCTGAACCACTAATATATTTTCTCTTTCTAAAGTCTCTTTGAGGTTTAAATAAAAAAAAAAAAAACTAGCACAAATGTCCAAAAACAGACAAGTCTTGAGATTCTACAGCATAATTTTCCTGGGGAGTGGGGTGAGGTGGTGAGAGAGGAGGTAAAATTTCCCTCAACTAGTTCGTTCTTTCTAGCCCATTTCCCAGATCTACTTGAAGTCAACTAATAACAATTTCTGAAGAAGGTAAGTGACTTGGAAGTGGCTGAGTTATGAGAAATTCAGGAGGAAAAACTTATGGCGAGAAGAATGAAGCACAGATTCCACTTCAGAATAGGGAGATTCAAGCAACATTATAGAAGAAAAGCATTGGGATTTGAGGGATGTGGGCTTCGGTAGCACAGAGGTTTTGAACATAACAGTTATTTCTTAGCAAAGGGGATTAATTATGGTGTTTTAGCCCAGAATAAGATTGGGTGGGTGTGGGGGAGGTGACAAAACCCAGACCCATGGGAGGAGGACTAGTTATGTGGTGGGGGGTTTTGTTGCTTTTTGAAGGGAAGAGAATCCATTGGGTCACAATGGATTTTGGTCTGGGATATGCGAGTTGGTGTTCCAGGACAGGGAGTGGGAAGCCATGCAAAGAACCCAGCAAAACAGGGGATCCCTGAGTGGTTCAGCGGTTTAGCACTTGCCTTTGGCCCAGGGCATGATCCTGGAGTCCCAGAATTGAGTCCCACATCAGGCCCCCTGCATGGAGCCTGCTTCTTCCTCTGCCTGTGTCTCTGCCTCTCAATCTCTCTCTCTCTCTCATGAATAAATAAATAAAATCTTTAAAATAAATAAAATCTTTAAAAAAAAAAGGAACCCAGCAGAACGCACACAGAGCTCAGAAGGTCAGGATTAGAGATGTCACAGGAGAAGAAAGAGCTGCAGTCAGTTCATAAGGCAAAGAGAAAAGCTCTACATTGTTCTTAACACCTTTCAAGCTAATTCATTCTAGTTTGAAACAATGGAGAACTTAATTCAGTGATACAGTTATGAGCTGATGAATGAAAATAACTCATCCTCCTTACTGTATAAGTACAAGATCACATGTCTCCTCTCAGGCTTCTCTGAACCGAATCACACATCCTAAGCTTTCTTTGCTCTGTGTGGGTTTTTAAACTTCCTAACATTAATCTTCAAATAAGCAAATAAAAACAAAACAAGCGAACATCAACAATAGACATGGTGATTGGGATGCCACGTTCTTTACAAGAAACAAAAGGTGGCAGGACAGTAAAGGATTGGAAGCACCTGTAGAGATGATATGCTTAGGGCCCTCACTGGGTAAACGCTGTTCTCTCTGGTTGGTGCCTCGGTGGAGAAGGTAAGCGACAGCACAAATACAGAGAGACCTTACAAACAAACAGTTAAGGGTGAGGATTTCCTGCCCAACAGCTAGTACAGATGTAACCTTCTTCCCTACAGCGTTTAGTGTCGTTTCGTGGCCAAGAAGGCCAATAAATATTATTTGACGATCAAGTGATAGAATTTATAAAAACTAAAGATGAGAGATGACCAATGGAGGGACCCAGGTGCTATGGAGAGGCGGTCTGGGTTTCTGTGCTTCCTGCTTCCTGTAGGTGGCGCCAAACTCCTTGAAGAGGAAACAGCAGCGTTAAAAAGACTTTAGATTGAAGCTAAAGAATTTGCTTGTGAGTTGGCAATTTCTCTTTCGAGGCAGCTTTTCGTCACTGGTATTGGCAAGCTTTAAATTTCAGAAGTGATTCACCTGCACCACGTTATTTATGAGCTGCTTTTCTTCCCCTCTAAGTGCCCAGCCTCACATTAACAGTGTGACCAGCTTCACTGCACAGCTCAACTGTGCCCATCACTTAAATGGAAGGTTCGTTACAGCATCTATTAAAAGGATTTTCAAAGGTAAAATAGCATTTTAAGGCCATTTAGGATCCCTTAAGTTAGGATCTACAGGAAGAACTGTTACAGAACTGCTGTTTACAACCATCAACCAGAAAGAACGTGGTTGCTGGTGCCCACGATAGCCACAGGTAACTTCGATTACCTTCTTAGGTCTCTCACAGCCATATATGCTCCATATCTCTTGGGCCTTTCGGCAAAAGAGGGTCACTTCCAGAAACACATTTCAGATGTGCATCTCCCAGTGGCCCTGCTCTGAGAGGCAGCCTCAGATCAGATCAGAGTTCTCCATAAGGGTCCAGGCCCAAAAGAAGCTGGGGGTGGGGGTGGTGGAGACAGGTGGGCTGGTCAAATTGGAATTAAAGGAGGATGAATGGGAGGGTGTGTATCTCTTAAGGAAGACATGAGCAAGTGAGAATTTGATATTTTGTCCCAGGTTTTCATGAGCATTCTCTAGACTCAGTTTTTATAACAAACAAACATTTCCTGCCAACCTCCTAAAATTTTTAAACAACGGCAGCCAAGACTGACTTTCATTCGGCACAATTACATAAGACCAAGCAGTGCATTGCTCTCATTTTTGGAGCTTTGTTTTAAGCTCCCTCATTAATCTTTCAGTCTTTTCCCATCTCTGCTTGACTATAACTGCCCTGAATTTATCCAAGCCTGCAGTATGCCAGGCTCACTGGTGTCTAAATCACCGAGAGCTGAATACACATTCTACTCATGGGACTCCACACTTCCATCAGAAAGAACCAATCACAGCTTAGAAGAGGTAAACCTCTTTTTAATTGTATTCTATGATACTAACAGGCATTCATTACACATGGACCTTAAAACAAGATTTGCTCTTGGCTGCTCATAATTGTATTTCTACAGCAGTTTAAACCGTTGGCACCTGCAATTGCTAGCAGGCCTGAGCTAAGAATTTCTATTATCCCAGTTTTAAGGGTTACATTTAAAATAAAACTCAGAGGGGCAAAACATTACATACACACATATTTACACAAATTAAATACTATGCACAAGTCAATACCTTCTGCACACAAACTACATTAAACTCAATTAGCCCTAAGCAAAACTATAGGAAGCAGGTTTTCTGTGAACCAACAGAGCTGTTTTGTATAATAAAGAATATAAAAGCTGCTAGTTTACAGAGTTCTGCAAAACTGTCAATAAACGCTTTTAAAAGATCATTATCAATACTTATTTCTAAATTAATTAACGTAAATGAAATTAACCTAAAACAATCCAACACAAGGAATTTATACACAAATAACCCATGACTTCTGGCTTGTAATAAAAAAGTGCTTTTGAAGCATGTATATGGTGTCTGAGACTTTTCCAGAAGGATATTCCTGACTCTGAGCCACGAAATAGTCACCAAAGTAAAGTACAATGTCCTTCTTGTTATGGTTTCCTACTTGATTATGACCAAAATTAAATTATACAAATATTTCACTAAATATCTTCTCAAACCTTATAAATATTAATATGAACTCAATCTCCTATGTGCTCAGCATTTAAAAATCCATTTAAAAATCTTGGAAACTAATTTAAGATTTCCATCTAGAATACAAATTAGCAAGTCCTCTTCCTAGCTCTGTTTTGCTCAGCACCCATATCTGCACATTTAGTGCTGAATGTCAGTCAGTAGCACTTAAAGATGATGAATATTAAAAGCATGCTTCTGCCTGCTAACGTATTAGAACTTGGCAACCACTGCATTTGTCATAAGCTGTGTTTTCAGTGAACAAACTACTGCTTTTAAAACACCAAAGCATTCTGTAAATTCCCAAATTGTGAAAAGGGTACACGGAGGGTGAAATTTTATTATTAAATGCATCAGCTGAGAGGAATGCATAAAATTAAAATCTTTTTTTAAAACTTACCACCCTACAGTACCACTTGGCTATACTTCCTAAAACATTTGCTTCAGGACTGCATCTGAACAATGAATAATAATGCCAGCAAGTATTAATTGAACAGGCATTCTGTGCGGGCACCGAGCTAAGCATTTTACATACATACACCATGCTGTTTTTATATACATGCTATCCTCTCTACACACCATCTTTGTATACGTACAGTGTTATTTGCATACACGCATGCTATATTTACATACACAAAGCATCGCATTTTCTACCCCATGAGGTAAGATGTTGTTATCTCCAGGGAGGCTAGATGACTGACTTATTTTTTAAAAGTATTGCTAAATTTGCCAAGTCACAGAATGCTAACATAAAAAACAGTGTTCATTAGTGTTTACCTCATGATTTTCAATAAAAATTAAGGTCTTAAGGGTTAAAAATTCCAATATGGAATTAAAGCCACAAGAAATAAGGAAAATAATTTCAAATGCAAAGAAAGGAGGATGTAGGTTTTTAGTTGGGGGTGGGGAGCAATAAGAAATGAGAATGCATTTTTGTTCCGAGATGTGGGGTGGGAAATAAATTTATCCCGAAGAAAGGCTAATTATTTCAAAACGGGAAAGAGAAAAAAACATGGGACAAAATCTGAATGTAAAAAATAAAGTTGTAGGTTTGTGGAAAAGGCATCCTTGGAAAGGAATTTTAATGTGTAGTCAAGCTAGCTAAGATTAGACTAAATCTAATTAAGTTAAATGAATTTTAATATCAAAAATAAGCTGGTGTAAAATTAGAATGTGGTTTTCTGTTAAAATTTAGGACATATTTTCTTGAACCATTGGTGTGCTCTTGATAAGAGATTATAAAAGGTTTTTCTTTACCTTTTAAAGTAACCTGCCTATAAAACAAAGAGTTTATGTCTTGCCAAAATGATTCCTTCTGTCTTTATCAGGTCTTTGATTACTTAAGAAAAAAAAAACTGAGTCTTCTTTATTAAAAGTGCTAACTTTTTTGTTTGTTCTGCTTTTTAAACAACTGTTTACCTTTATTTGCCTGCAAAGTCTCTGTCACTGTGGTTATTAAAGAGATAACTAAGTATTGTTTCACAATAACCTATGATCCTATCTGACCAAGTATTTTAACTTCTTTGATGTTTTTGGCTAAGTTCTCAAAACTAAATTCTAAATAGTCTTTTTGACCTTAAACTAACTTGGGGATGTTCCAGAGGGTCCCCAAAACATCCCAAAAGATGTGTTCTCTCTCGCTCTTTCTCTCCTTAAAAAAAGATCTTAAACCAAATTAGGCTTTTTTGAGGAGTTCAATTATATGGGAAATATTGTCAGATGAAAAGTAATACTAAGACTTCATCATGTTGTATTGAGGTATATGTTATAAATATTCTACAAATTGTATGAAATTCCTAGAAATCTAATATGTCCTGCTATAATATTATCAGTCACAATTTTGGTTATTATCTCAAAATGTTATGTGTTGCAGAAATAAACAAATTTCCTTGTCAATTGCATTGTAATGAACTCCCATCAGATCTTTAATCATGGCCATTTTTAAGACTTTTGTCATTCACACATAGTTATTGTTCTCCTCGGATGCTTCTGTAAGAGTGTTTCCAAAAGTGCTCTATCTTCCACCAGACTCATGGAAAGTACTACAGAATACAGGTCCCTGATAATTTTAAATTCAAAAACAAAACAATCTCCCCCAAACTGGGTAAGAATTTTCTGAACTAATGGGAAACTAGATTCAAGCAAAAGAAATATTAATTACATGGAACTGAATAAACAGAGGATGATTATATAATTTTTTATGTTTTTTTAAGACCTGGATTTTTCCAGAGTTAAAGAAGCCTTTCTTCCTCTTCTCTCTTAAGCTACCTAGGACTTAGAACAATTTGATAAAATACGCCTTTGTGAACAAAGACAAAGCCTTTATCTTATTCTCTCTACGTGATCCCTCTAGAATTCAGAAACTCAGTGAGTATTCTAATTTTCATGGCAATATCGGTATTTACATAAGTTAACTAAGAATCTGTTCTCCTTGTAACAGGATGCAATTGGAAATACTGCTTATATTAGCAAGGCTTTGACTAGAATGTCATATCTAGAGATGTACAAAGACTCAGATATGACCAGACAGCTTTAAGGAACTCAGGTTGACTTAATGGAGCCAAAAAAGTCCCTTGGAGAAATAGGCCCTGTACTGTATATACAGAGTTCCCAGCAGCATTACCAGGTGAGTAAGGATGCTCACTTCCTGGCAGGCATAAGGATCTCAGGATATAACAGAGGCCTTGAGAAAAACAATTAGCTCAAATATGTAAGTACTGCAGGTGAAGTCTGAAGGCTAGAATGTGACATGGCTGGCTCCTAGGCTTAAGAGGCTTTGACAAGTCCAATCAAAGATTCCTTATAAAAAGTTCCAATGAAGCAGATTAAAAGATTCTATATGGGGGCCCTGGGTGGCTCAGTCAGTTAAGCATCTGCCTTTGGATGAGGTCATGATCCTAGGGTCCTGGAACTGAGCCCCTGCATTGGGTTCCCTGCTCAGTGGGGAGCCTGCTTCTCCCTCTGCCCCTCCCCCTGCTCATTTATATGCCCCCTCTTTCTCATAAATAAATAAATCTTTTTTTAAAGGTGCCTGTGACTCAGTGGACTGGTTAAACATCTGCCTTTGGCTCAGATCATGATCTCAGGGTCCTAGGATCAAGCACTCATCGAGCTCCCTGCTTAGCGGGTTGTCTGCTTCTCCCTCTCTTTCTTGATTACGCTCTATCTCTGTTATTATCTCTCTCTCTCTCTCTCTCTCTCAAATAAATAAATAAATCTTCAAAAATAAATAAATAAAAGATTCTATATGCTCAATCATTACCTTTGCTGTTTATTGAGACTAGACTTATTTTGCAAACAAATTTGTCTTACTATGATTACCTCTGGTGAAAATATGGGTAACTGTATGAAGCTAAAATCTGTAACATACCTGTGTAGATATCAAATTTTAGTCCTGTTCGTTGTCTTGCAGTTTGTGTTTTCCACCTGTGAGTTGAACTAGAACCCGAATTTTTCTAGTTTTGTCTACTAACTTGTGACATCACTACAAACAAACACTTCCAGTTTTTCTTCTACCTTTCTGACCTTGGAATCACTGAAAACTAAAACTGTCTTTTTTCTGAAGCCATGAAGGGTGAAGCTGAACTTAATATAAACTTCATGAAAATCACAACAGTTCATATATGTCTTCATGCCTGTTGCTAAATACACCATGCAGAAAGTTCATGAGAGGCATTCAAACTACAAACCAGGAAAATCTGTCCAATTGCCTCCACCTGCCCTCACTTTGAAGATGCTTTGAGTCTGACATCTATAAATTTTCTCCACTGGCTACCTTCAGGACTCAAACTGGTTTATAGTTTGCTCTAATCATGACCCACTCTTTTTCTTTTGTTTCTCTAGAAGTGCCTCTTATTAAACACCTGAGTGTTTATGTAATATAGACCTAACTTTGGGAGCCTACCTGGATCACTGCCTCCTAAAATGAGTCACAACTGTTCTCAGGACTAAGAGAGAAATTCAGTGACATATGAAGCACTCTGCTACTCAGCTGCTAACCTGATTCTGCTTGCTATAGTCATTGGCTCAGCTTTTAATATATGAAACTTCCAGGAAGTTTCAGACAGAAGTGATGGGGTTCAGGGCAGGCTGCCCCAAGATATGCCACTCCAGCATACTGATTATTTTGTATTTAAGCTACTTAAACAGCCAGTGCACACAAAGGACATTCTGACCCTCTCTCTGTCCTCCTGAAAGCAGAAAATAAAGCTTGTGTACGAAAGGTACCCTCCCTGTATAGGAAGGAAAAAGATACCCTTATCACCAGAGATAGTCAATTCAGGACTGGGAAAGCTATAGAAATAAACCCTGTTACTTCACTAATTTACTACCCTAGGCCCAAACCTCTTGTCAATTCTTCATGAGTTCATTGTTGTTTTAATTTTTTTAAAGATTTTATTCATTTATTTGACAGAGAGAGAGAGAGAGCACACAAGCAGGGGGAGCAGCAGGCAAAGGGAGAGGAAGAAGCTGACTCCCCGTTGAGCAAGGAGCCATAAGTGTTGGGGCTCAATCCCAGGACCCTGAGCTCCCCAGGCACCCCCACTGTCGTTTTGTTTTAAAAGGTAGAAAAGAGCTGCTTGCTTTGATCACTTCTTGGGAGTCTTATTTCAATGAGTTCTGACACATGCAAAACTAAAATTGTTTTTTTTTCCCCCCTCCTATTAATCTGTCTCAGGTCAGTTTCATTATTAGGCCAAATAATGTAGAAGGGAAGAAAGGAAAAGTTTTCCTCCCCTACGAAGCATAAGCAAATGAAAGGTAGACCATGGAACTCCAACTCAGGTCTATCCTGCCAATCCCCTACACACTACTCGGCAGCCAATTTTCTGGCATATAAAACTTCCTAAAGGGTTGACATTTCCAGGACACTACTTTCTCTATTGGGTCCAGGGGCTTCATATCTACTTATTTTACACTGGCATTAAGAAAGCCTTCTCATATACAAATCCTGTTTCTACAAGGATTCATTCATCCAGAAGACTGAACAAAACTGCACCTTTGATTAGAATATAGAAGAGATTATTAATTTAATGTAAAATGGCTTGTCAGGATCACTTGATTTAGCATATGGAAAACTAGCTAGTTTACTCTGTCAAATCTCTGCACAACATACCTGTTTCATACCCAACTGCCTACCCTGGAAGGTAGAAATTTAATGGTGATCAGAACTGGGCTCAGCAGCCAGGGTTCATAGAGCTACCTGCTACCAGCCATGTCACCAAGCCGGAATACCCTCCCCTGTGTAAAATGAAGATGTTAGGACCCAGTTCATAGATTACAGAAGAAATTAAATGAAATGATGCATGTAGAGTATAGGACATGTAGTATGCAATAAATGTTAGCTGTTGTCTTTCTTGGAGTGTCAGGTTTTATCAAAATATCTTTACTACTCTCCATGGATCCTACATGGTTGTTTAATTTGTCTATTAAGAACTGTCTTACACTCAATAAGTATTTTTTCTACTCAATTTTATGCCATCAGCTCCACAGCTCTCCAAATCATTCTAAATTATCCTTCTGTTTCCCTGGGCTTAGAGAGATTCAAATTCTTTTTCAAAATTATATACTAAGATCTTCTCTGTGAGCTGATTTTTCTGGCTGCTTAATCACTTCTGTTGACCTCTGATTTTCTACCAGATTGGCCAAATCTTTCTGATATGATGACATCTAGAACAATCTGAATTAACCTTTTGAGAGCCTAAAAATTAGGACTTATTTAAATTCTGATTTCTGCCTTCCCCAGCACTTATCAACATGTTCATTACCGCATGCTAATCTCAACACTTCCTCCATGTCGTCCTTCGTGACAGATGTTTTGTCCAGATTTCACAGTCCATTTTTTTTATCTCCCTCTCTTATTACAAGGGAGAAACAGTGCAATTACTTCTAAAGTTGTTGTTTGTAGATGAAATTACATTTTTGAAATATATACTTAGTTAATTTTTATAGATCTTCATTCACCCCTTTGAGAAATATTTCTTTGTGACTTACTAGGTGGATCATACACTTTTGCAATAACAAAAGGATATTTAGGTGCTGGATTCTGTTGTTTGCCGAGGTCACACACAAGTTGCTTGAAAGGGATATTTAAGATTCTTAAGAGTCAAATTAATTTCATATTATTTGGAAATACATATATATTTCCATTTCCAAATTTAATCTCTGGAAAAATAAGACAAATGTGAGTCTGCAGAAAAAGGAAAGAAATATGGAACTACTGTTTTATCTATAGTTAGATGGAATTGTTTTTTATTCTTGTTTTCTGTACTGACTTTTATAGGCATCCTGTTTCTTCTACTAAAGCTTTTTATACATCTGAAAACACTATGTATCTGCTCTTGATGCAACCTCAAAAGATTAGTCTCCTTTTAATGAAAAATTAATAATTTAGCACTTTTACTTCCTTTTTTCTACCTACCCGTTTTCCACTTTGTTAAATAACAAAAATTCAACTGAGTAAATTTTAAAGATCTCACTGGCTTTTATTAAGCAATTCATAAATCAGGCAACATCCTATCTAGCAAGTAGAGGGGAGCTTCAAAAGGCTACAGAGAGGGAAAGGTTTTTAAAGGTAGAAAGACAGTGGGGGGAAAGAAAGGAAATTATTAGCAAAGAATCCACTATTTTAGGCAAAGTTGAACTAAAGGGGTCTATCAGTAAATTTCCTAGTGCTGACCAGGAAATTCTCATGTTGACCGATAAAGGTTATATTTTAGGGAGATTGGAACTGTATTAGGTTAAGGTTCCAAGTCAGTAAACCAAGACGTATGATGTAACCTAAGTGATGCCATTTTGGGCTGTGGTTTTCTGACAAGTTAAAGAATAACAACAGAATATTTTTTGGGTTGATATGTAATTGGAAGCTATGCCTAGAATGTCATGTGGCATATCAATAGCTAAGATCAGGAATCTTAGATCTGAAAAATGTCCCTCCAACAATTATCATATTTGGTCCATTTGTTTTGCTCTATCTTCCTCAAATATTTCACGCCTAGTCTGATCTGTGTCTTTCCTGGCTTCTCAGTTACATTTAGGGCATTTTCCTGAAATTTATTTTCTATCATGGCTGGGTTTTCTTTTCTTAAAGATTTTATTTATTTGTGAGAGACACAGAGAAAGGCAGAGATATAGGTAGAGGGAGAAGCTGGCTCCCTCCTGGGAGCCAGATGTGGAACTTGATCCCAGGACCCCAGGATCATGACCTGAGCCAAAGGAAGACGTTGCTCAACCAGTGAGCCACTCGGGTTATCCTTTGGCTGGGTTTTCTAAGTAAAGTCTTCTTTTTTATTATTTACCATGATGATTTATTTTACTTATTATAGTTTTCATTTCATTATACCTATTCTAAAATTCTCATTTACTAGATGCACCCTCTCTTTATGTATCTCATTGAGTTTACAAAGTAGAGCTTTGCTTACAGTTTGTTTCATAAAGCAAATCTGTTTATGATTTTGCTGCAGATTCCTACAACTTATTCGCTTCAGAACGGTTGATTTTTGTTTTCGTTATGCATCTATAATAGGTGGTTTGGTTCGTTTTTCACATCCTTGAGCTTGGTTTGTTGACCTTGGTCTTCAATGCTTACCATACTTGAGGTCTGCTTTATTTTTTTTTTAAGATTTTATTTATTTATTCATGAGAGCCACACACACAGAGAGAGGCAGAGACATAGGCAGAGAGAAAAGCAGTCTCTACACAGGGAACCTGATGTGGGACTCGATCCTGGGACCCCAGGATCACGCTCTGGGCTGAAGGCAGGCGCCAAACTGCTGAGCCACCCAGGCATCCCTGAGGTTTGCTTAAAATTGCTTTACCAGTAACTGGGTCTCATTAATGATTTGACAAATCTCTTCCATGCTTACCATGTACTAGCAATTGCATAAGATGCTGAGATTCAATGAAAAGGAAAACACCACCACTCGAACTCTTCCTTATCTGTCCTTGTGGAGCTTCCTATTGGGGAAGACAAACAAAACCTACACTAATGACAAGAAAGGGGGGCGAAGGATAATTGGTAGCAGGCACAGATCCTGGTGCTTGACTTCCAAGCACCCAAGGTCACAAACCAAGCCAGAACCTGGGTGGGAGCCAGAAGTCTATTCAATAAGAACAGTCTCCATCCACTACCCTACACCTCACAAACAACGGAGTACATTAGGGAAGGAGTAGGTATTTGCAAAAGAAATTAGTAGCACTGGAGAGGAACAAAGGGAATGGAAGCCAGTATAAGGAGAGTAGGATTCCATCCATGACTAGAGGTAGAAAATGGGGGAAAGAGGGGTAGGGATCACATCACTTTGGGAAGGGGTGGCTGAAGAAGGGGTAATTCCTTATTTTTTTTTAAGATTTATTTATTTTAGAGAGACAGCACAAGTGTGTAAGCAGGAGAGAGAGAGAGGGAGATAATCTCCAACAGACTCCAGGCTAAGTGCAGAGTCTGATATGGGGCTTGATCTCATGACACTGAGATCAGGGCCCTGAGCTCATGACCTGAGCCAACAAAACCAAGAGTCAGATGCTTAACGGACTGCGCCCACCCCCACCCCCAGGCGCCCCAAAGGGGCAACCCTTAATCTGGTTTCAACCACAGGCAAGAATAAAAACTCCTTCCAGAAAACGACAATGGGCTCAACGCCTGATGCTCATTGTAGTTCTTTCTGGGGATTTGTTTCCTTTTCAGACAATTTCATGCGTATTTTAGAGGAAATAAAGAAGACATTGTTCACAGCACTTCCAGTCACTTTGCTACATTCTTAGGAGTCGGGGGTTCAATCTCAAATGAAACTTCTCACTAACATTTTGTTCAGTTATTTACGCCCTCTAAACAATGAGCATCTTTAGGCAAAGATTTCCTAGCCCATCCAACTAAACAAAAGAGCCTCCCCTGCAGCACACAGACTCTCATTTCCATTCCGAAAGCCCCGCAGGCATATCTGTGAAGCTTGCCTTCATAACACTCATTTAATTTTAAATTAAATTAAGGGCGCAAAAGGTAAACACATTGTTTAGGTTATTCCAAGTAATGTCCTAAACTTACGATTTCAATAGTTCTCCGACCAACTGATGACTCCTGCTACAATAAAGAATTCATGAACCATGGAGCCAACTGACAAAAATTAAATAAATAAATATCACTCACAGTTTAGAAGAAAAAGCATTTGCATAGTCCAGTTCCTAACTTGCAAATGGTATAAATATCTGGGGGAAATTCCCATCAAGATTTTTAGCATGTCTAGAACCTGTGAGGAAAAAACTGGGTTTTCTTCCCCCCATAAAAGCACACCAAGTTAGGAAGACCCCAGATTTCTGAGTCATCCGTTGACACACGTAACAAATATTCATGTAGGCAAAGCTAGCGGAAACAATACGGTGAAATGGAAATGAAATACTGATCTGTTTTTCTTCAGCATAGTTCTAAGCTTTCCCATGGGGGTTGGGAGAAGCATTATTTGATGGGTTCCTTTATGCAACATATATTTATTGATCTGATGGCCCCAGTTTTTGTGAGGTTTTCTAACAATGTCCAGCTGCCTGATAAGGGGAGGGAGGTGGGGGGAGGTGGGCAGGTAGGGGCGATAATAGGGAAGAACCTTGGCTGGAAATTACCGAAGAACACAGTAAGGAAAGCTACAGAAAATCGACATTACTGAGCCATCTTATTATTTCTGAGCTGGGCACACAGGCAGGATACTTGAAGGGAGTACCAGCCTCCTCTCCCCCCACCACCTCCCACCAGAAAAGAAGAAGAGAACAAGGGATGACACCAAGGAGGAGAGAAAACAGCAGGCTCACGAGAAAAGAGGGGATGGGCACGGAGAAGTTAGGACTTCAAAAGAGGAGACTAATAGAGTTTGAAATATTGAAAGTGGAGCAGATCTATTAGGTGTGGCATGTGTGTGCACGGCTGAAGTGGAATGAAGATGAAGGTCATCTTAGTTGAGGGAGTGAGGGAGGAGAACTGTGAGATCTGGTATTAGCAGAGTCATCAAAGGGATGCTATCCTTCAGGGGGACCCTGTGTAGAATGGCAGAGGAAAATGTGAGACTCTCTTGAAGCAACCGAGACTCCTGAATTGGTACTGTGGAGGCAAGTTGGGGCTGGGATAGTGGAGAGGTACGTAAAGTTTGGTTGGCATTTACACATGCTTGGTAAAGTATCAATTTCCATTTCTAAGAATGGGGGGAGATTATAGAGTCGATAAGGGAGCACCCTTCAAGCCATCCTTGGCCTGGTGCCCCCACTGAGAAGGCAGATTACAGTGGTGTCTGATTTGTGCAAATTTCATGAATTTAAGGTCACCCTGAAATAACAGGAGTAATCTGAGTGTGAAAAAAGTCAAGAAATATATTTGATCCCTATTTCTCTACTCAGGAATAGAGAGAATTTTTTGATAAGTGATGTTCCTTGGCCACTCTCAGATTTTCCCTGGGTTCCCTAAGACCATCACTCGAGCTCACAGAACACTGGCTGATGATATCTCCACAACTGTCTACATGAGCACTGCTAGGGAAGGCACACTTCTCCCTTCTGGGTTCTTTTGTCTGGCTTAATAATGAAGTTGACATAAAAGCGATTTACAGGAGGAAATTTTAATTTCATTGCTAAGGGAAACCCAAAGACATGAGAGTTCTTCCCAAGCAATTGACGCTTCTGTGCCATCTTGAGCTAAGGACAATGGGGCAGAGGATGGGTCTGGGCTTCAAGGAGGAGGAAGACAATTCATAGGAAGATTCGAAGAGCAATGCTTGGTAAACAAGGGCTCCTCACTGGAGCAGAGACAATGGAACACAAGAGGACTTCGCACAAACAAGCCCTGCAGCACCCCCAGCTTCCCATACCTGGCTTCCTGCACCAGGCCCTGGGTGAAATTCTTAGAGGCAATTCAAAGTGAGGCAAGAAGCTCCTTCTGGGTTCTCTAGGTCCCCAACTGTCCAATAGCCACACATCAAAGTGGTGTACTCCAGGGTGGCCTGCCCAGAACCCCATCACTTCTTCACTTCTCATCATGCACACAGAGCACTCACCTCACCAGTCCCGGACCAGCACACATGTCAGATTGCTTACTGGTCCTTCCCTCTGGATGCCCCACTAGTGCTTCTAAATCAACACAGCTAAAACTCAGTTTATAATGTCCATGCTTCCATTCACTTAAACAAGCCAGAAAGTCATCTTCAAAAATTGCCTTTCTTCCCCTTATCTTCCCCCTCCCTTCTCTTCCCTCCAACACCAACTGGTAACCAAATCCAAAGAATTTCAACTCTTGAAAATCCACTGGCTCTTTCCCATCTTCTTTTTTTTTTTTTTTAAGATTTTATTTATTTATGAGAGACACAGAGAGAAAGAGAGGCAGAGACACAGGCAGAGGAAGAAGCAGGCTCCTCGCAGGGAGCCTGATGTGGGACTTGATCCCCGGTCTGGATCTCCAGCGTCATGCCCTGGGCTGAAGGTGGCGCTAAATTGCTGAGCCACCTGGGCTGCCCAGCTCTTTCCCAATCTTACTGCCACAGACTTAGATCATGGTTTCTCACCTGATCTTCCAAATGGCCTTCTAACTAGCTTCCCACTCCTCTGAAACATCCCCCATGCTATCACCAGGGCAGTCTCTGTAAGTAACAATCTGATCAGCTCACTTTGAGTCAAAACCTTCAGTGGTGAAAGGGACTATAGAGAAACGAGAGAAAATAAGTGAAAATATCAGTGAGGGTGATGGAACATGAGAGTCACCTAATCTGGGAAATGAATAAGGGGTAGTGGAAGGGGAGGTGGGCAGGGGGCTGGGGTGACTGGGTGATGGGCACTGAGGGGGGCACTTGGCGGGATGAGCACTGGGTGTTATTCTATATGCTGGCAAGTTGAACTCCAATAAAAAATTTTTTAATAAAATCTAATTTATCTGATATGAATAATAAAAAAAACAACCCTTCAGTGGCTCCCTGTGCCTACACGGATGAAACTGAAAATCATTTCAGCTCAGAGTCATGCTCTTTTTTTAAAAAAAAAAGGGAGGGAGAAGGAAGTGGGCAGGGAGAGAGAATCCCTGCCATGTCTCCCTCAGAACTATTAGGAGGGTCAAATAAAAATGTATGTAGAAGCACTCTGAAGACTATAAAGCAGCATCCAGTGCTTCTTAGTCTTTATGGGGTCACAGTTTCTTTGGAGAGTCTGGTAAAACCTCTAGAGTTTTCTCCAAAACACCAGCACACACATCTCCCTATGTATAAAATCTGGCAACCAGTTTCAGAGCACCCATGGATGCTCAAAGACAATCCCAATTAAGAATTTACTTAGGTATTTATTATTTTCACGTTGGTACACAAAATTCGAGTCAGCATCATCCAGCTAGCATTTCCAGCCTCACAAACAAGCAAGTGGCTCTCCTGTGGGCAGTCTGATTATTCATGCAGATGTCTAAAATATTCATCAGCAGGGTCACTGGGCACATCGTGAATCTAGGCAGAAAATTAGTACAGTAGTTAGAGTGGAGGGCTCATTTCATCTGAGCGCAGCTGTCCCTCCACACATAACTGTTTGAAAAGAACAGGTTATTTTGAAAACAATCAGTTGAATTGAGTAAAAAAAAAAAAAAAACTGGCCAGTGGGCCTTCCTCTAACTGAATGAAAATGAAGCGAGGTTCCTTCCTTTTCACATAGTTCATCGATGCAAAAACAGGCCCACTGAAGCTATTCCATAGCATAAATGTTCATTATTCATGAGCCTGTTTTTTGCAGCTGCATCTTCCAGCACTGGGCTCATTCTTTTTTCTATATGTCCTTCTGCATGTTTGGGCCTATTTACATTGTGTTTGAGTTCTCAGGGTTCTAGAAGGTAAGGAACTCTGCTTACTCTGTATGTTTGCACAGAACACATCACACGGGATCTTGACACAATATAGTACCTGAGGGCAGCAAATCCAGTTTGTCACCAGACCATGCACACAAAATCCTCACCAAAAAAACCCCCCAAAACAAAAACGATCACATTCCCCTTCAGAAGACTATGATAACCAGAGTTTGTATTACTGACCAATAATTGAACCTTAATTACAGGTAATAAGGACATGCCACCAAAGTATACAACACTGCCATAAACATCTATCAGCATTGCAGGTAATAAACACCGATTTTACAGCATGGAACATCACATAAGAGGGGGCTCTGTCTACTAGGATACACACATAATGAAACCAAAAACAAAATGTATTCTTACCCTGAGAACATAAGTCTAAAACCAATGTTAGCCTTTAAAAATAACCACTTCATCAGCTGTTCTTTGCTTATCTCCTGAAAATTAGCATTTTGGGCACACATATCTTAAGATATATCCCTTGGAAATATGAAAGTAGGTCTTTTATTATGATCAATTTCCAAAAAGCAGTCATTCTAAAGCATTGCCACGGCCTTAAAGTCAAGTTCTTAAAAAATACCTGCATTTCCCTTTTTTGTCACGAGATGGCAACATGATGCATTGGTAAACCATAAAAACCGTTAAGTATTTATTTATCACTTTAGAAGTGAAGTTCTCAAACTTCATGATGTCAGGATGCTTTAAAAGCCCTTAAAAGTTATTGAGGACCCCAAAGAGCTTCTGTTTATATGGGTTATATCTGTTAATGTTTATATCAGAAACTAAAATTTCAAACCTTTCATATTTTTATTAACCCACTTAAAATAATAAATCCATTACATGTTAATCTAAATAGCATATTTTTGCAAAAAACCCCCACATTTTCCAAAGCAAAACAATCACTGAGAGATTTTTGCAAATCTCTTTAATGTCTGGCTTAATAAAAGACACCTGGGGTGGGGGAATGGGAGAACTGGGTGATGGGCATTAAAAAGCAGATGATGAGCACTGGGTGTGATACTACATGTTGGCAAACTGAATTTAAATATAAATAAATAAATAAATAAATAAATAAATAAATAAATAAATAAATAACACCTGGACTCTTCTGCTTTTCATTCCATCTGTTGTGATATACTGTTCTGACCGAAGCATTTGAAGAAAATCCAGCCTCATGTAGACATGTAGTTGGAAAGGGAGAAGTATTTTCGGATAATTATGGACATTCTTCTTTGATACTATACCAAAACTCAACAAGATATGACAGTCATGCTAAGTTAGAATGTGGCATTGGAAGCCTTATCAAAAAATTTTAATATTCTGCTACGTGAAAATCCACTGGTTTACTTTGCAATTTGAATGGATCTTGAATGCCTATTTTTTTTTCTTTTCTTTTTTTAAAGATTATATTTATTTATTCATGAGAGACACAGAAAGAGAGAAAGGCAAAGACACAGGCAGAGGGAGAAGCAGCCTCCATGCAGGTAGCCAGATGTGGGACTCGATTCTCCAGAATTACGCCCTGGGCTGAAGGCGGCGCTAAACTGCTGAGCCACCAGGGCTGCTCCCCCCCTCCCCACCCCCGCTTTTTTTTTTTTTTTTTTTTGACATTATGTATTGGTTATTTGGAAAACAGTTCACTGGGTTCTGGAGACCTTCTAAATGTGGACACATCTCACTATTACAAAAATAAATAAATCACATTCATAAGTATCGCCACCAACCCTGTCAGAAAAGCCTTTAAGTATTAAGGAAGCTGTTAAGCTCACAGTAGAGGATACATGTTTCCTAAAATTCTTATTTTCATTTAAAAGAATTTTATCATCTACAATAAACGCTGTCCTTCGTATCTCTTAGAATGACAGGCTTGCTTTATTTTCAAAAAAAAAATTTTTTTTAAATAATGCTTATTACCCAAGTCTTAAGAACCTTAGTTTGTTAATGGTTCTTTCAAGTAAAAATGGCATTCCATGAAGCATTCACATAGTTGAGCTTGTACTCAATGTCACAAGGACTCTTTGAGACATCATACTTTGGCTGGCCGAGAATTAAGTACTTTGCATGTACCTCCCCTTTCATCACAGGGACTATTCAAATGATCCATACTCGGGTCAAGACTGAATAAATTTAACAATTTCTACTGCTGCATCAGGGCCTTATTCCAAGTACATGGAATATGATTTCTAGGACGGTTTGGTGCCAACTGACTTGATCCAGGCTATGGTGCCAGCAATTTTACCCACTGCTTTTGTGCCACGAGTAGAAACACACTGAAAAAGGCAGAGGACATCTTGGTACTATGAGTAAAGTTTCAAATTCATGGATTTCCTGAAAGAGTTTTTTTTTTTTTAAGATTTTATTTACTTATTCATAAGAGATACAGAGAGAGAGGCAGAGACACAGGCAGAGGGAGGGAGAAGCAGGCTCCATGCAGGGAACCCGACGTGGGACTCTATCCAGGGTCTCTAGGATCATGCCCTGGGCTGTAGGCAGTGCCAAACCGCTGAGCCACCCAGGTGTCCCCCTGAAAGAATCTTTGAGCTCTCGGGGCACCCATGGGCCACACTTTGAGAATCACACTTCAGGGTTAATAAAAGACTTTCAAGTAGAGTATTTCCTTCAGTCCTAAATACTTGGGAAATACACAGGGTAAGTATCCTGACTCCCCCATCTTGAGACTCAAGAATATGAAATTATTAGCTCAAGATCACACAAGCTAGCAAACGGCACAGAGGAAACTCATCTTGGGGTTTTGTTCAGTCTGTATTCTTTCCACTGTATTACGTTGCACGGAAAATTGAAATGGATTTATGTCAGCATTTAAAAATAAATCTAAGTGGCAGGGGCAGCCTGGGTGGCTCAGCGGTTTAGCGCCACCTTCAGCCCAGGGCGTGATCCTGGACCTGGGATCGAGTCCCACATTGGGCTCCCTGCATGGAGCTTGCTTCTCCCTCTGCCTGTGTCTCTGCCTCTCTCTCTCTCTCTCTCTCTCTCTCTCTCTCTCTCTCAGGCTCCCTGCATGGAGCCTGCTTCTCCCTCTGCCTGTGTCTCTGCCTCTCTCTCTCTCTCTCTCTTTCTCTCTGTGTGTTTCTCGTGAATAAATTTAAAAAATTTAAGTAAACATAAATAAATAAAACTAAGTGTCAGATTTGGAGGAAAAGGAGAACCAGAATCGGAGGGCAGGAAAACCTTTATTACTAAAGCGCTTGATTAAGGCCCTATTCAGTTTTCTCATTAACTCTTCAATTATACCTATTCTTTTGGCTTCTGACCTTAAAAATTTTAAATACAATAATTGGGGCCAAACATGAATTCAGTAGACACCAAATTTAAGTCGTCTCCTGATATGCAAGCTCACGATCTAGTCCATTTCTATAAGAATTGCTAGAGATCTTAAAACCTTAATTAGAAGCGCTATCATTTCATAGCAGTGAGGTGACAACTAAGTGTGTGCATGTTTCTCCAACTTTCTCTTAAGAAGTGGAGCACTAAATAGTTAACATTTTACACAGGGGGGAAAAATCGAAGTTCCTCTATCTGGTTGAAACACTAATATTTAGGGCTCATGTTATTAACACTAAATCGTCATTACATGCTTGAATGTTTAGTTTTTATTATTACTATTATTATTAGTCATCTCTACATCCAATGTGGGCCTCAAACTCATGACCCCAAGATCAAGAGTCAAATGCTCTTCCGATTGAGCCAGGCAGGCACCCCCCAAGTTTGAATTTTTAAGGCTTTTAAATATATTATCTCATTTTATCTGTAAAATTGCAAAGATGCCACCTTCCTATTATCACCCTTCTACAGATGAGGCAATTGCGATTCAGAAAACTCACTTATCCACTAAAACAGCGAGTAAGTTGGGCAGCCCAAGGTGGCTCAGCGGCTTAGCGCTGCCTTCAGCCCAGGGTATGATCCCAGAGACCCAGGATCAAGTCCCACGTCAGGCTCCCGGCATGGAGCCTGCTTCTCTCTGCCTGTGTCTCTGCCTCTCTTTCTCTGTCTCTTGTGAATAAATAAATACAATATTTAAAAAAATAAAAAAATAAAACCACGAGTAAGTAGCTAAGTTTAAAACCAAATCTGTCTAAACCTGACTTGATGAAGAAGTTCCTGATTTCTGTCTTTTTTTCAGGGTTTCCAGGGGTTCCCCGAAGCTTTGATCTGCACCTGCCACCAGAGCCTTGATGATGTTCATCAGTTAGGGAGCTTCCTATTGAGATTTAGTTGGTAGAATCAATGCTTGAGACATAAAGTTAATTTGATGTGCTGTAGACATTCAACCTCACAGTTAACAAATTTCATTCTTCCCATATAATTGATTCTCTCTCTAGCTTACCAACTTGCTATTCAATTATTTCTCAACATAAAACTGTCTTTTGAGGACCTGCCTTTCATATTTCTATGAATGTTTTTTCCCTCAGGACTGGAGGCAGGCATTCTTGTCTCCTTATCCGTCTCTCCCTTGGCTCCTTACTAATGTTCCCTCTTAATGCTACTTAGCCTTTTGGAGGTATTTGTTACATCCTCCCAACTAAGTTGTAATATCTTTTTGCCTTCTTCCCCACAATTTCTAACACAATACTATATAGAAAAACCAAACGCCCACAAATATTGTTCATAACACCCCATGGAGTTGCAATAATGATTTATTAAAATCTATTTCTTAAGGAACCTGTAACAGATAAACATGTTCTAAGAGGGTCATGCTGGTGCTTCTAGTAATAACTCAGCTCAGGGATAACCAGAGAAAAATAATTACCATTACTGAACTGAGGGTGAACTTAGAAGTCCTGCTTCCAGAGACTGGTCAGGAATAACGTACGCTCACGAAGCTGGTGGCATACCGACCAGCCAGGAATAGATTGTAAGATCTTGGGTTATAAAACACAGGTCTGAAAGAATGGTTCTTCTGAAGGAGTGAATGACTGGATTGGGAGAAAGCCCACACTTGTACAAATGCTGGAGGAAGGAAGAGAAAGAGGAATGACAACACGAACACTACCATCGTGGCTGCTAACTCATGTACAGTGTCACTATTCGCCAGATGCTTTTCTAAGCACTTGACTTATGTTAACTCATTTAGCACTCACAAAAACCCTAAGAGGTAGGAGCCGTTGTTAACTGCATTTTATAGACGAGAAAATTAAGTCAGAGAAAAATTTAAGTAATTGCCTAAGGTTACCCAGCTAGGAAGTAGTAGGGCTAGGATGCAATCAATTCATTCAAACTGTTTAAATATTTGCCTGACACTCCATTACCTAATGTTTATGTCTCAAATTTTAGAGAAATTACCATTTGGAGAAAGATTTAAAGAACTGCTAATATCGAGGCACACACTAGGGCACTCCCTCTGTTTAACCTGGAATTTATTGTCCTTTTAAAGAATATTATAAATCCTTGAACCCAACATGCTTTCAACTAGTATAATCACTTAAGCCCTTTGAAGGTTCCTAGTGACCAATGGCAGCTGCTCAGGAGCAGGAGCACGCTGGGCAGGAAGCACGGTCTCCGCCTGATGCCATAATTGGTCACAGCATCCCTCCTCTGGTCTGTGCCACAGAGCAACTCTCCTTAAATACCACACAATGACATCTCACTCTGCTTTCTCTCTGAATATCCAGATTCCTCAATCTTTCCTTGACATAAAACGGATATTGAGGGGGGAGGAAACTATAAATGATGTCCTCTTTATAAAATCCTGTACCTTCTGTTTTAAAAGAGTTTTGGTCCATCTTTCTGGTCATCTGAGGAAGTTGTGATTAAAAGAGCAAATAATCTAATGACAGTTTCATGGAGCTTTGTCTCACCTGCTTCACAGAGGCCACTTTTACTTTTTGCCTCTTCCCTAATCTTACTTCAGAATTCAGTTTTCATTTTTAACATTTTCCAATTATCCAGTGATGTAGGGCCATGCAAGCAGCTAGTTAGTATCAGAATACAAGGCAATGAAGGAAGGAGCATCAGAACCAAAGTTAGTAACCATTTGGCAAGTCTCTTAACCATCAAACTAAAGGAATGGATTTCCTTTCACATGACCACACAGGGTAAGTGCATCAAAGTTTTTACTAGAGAGCTCAGGCACTGATCCCTCTTGGGTCAGCTACCTCTCCAATCCAACTAGGAGTCATAATATTTTCATTAAAAAGAGGTACAGAAAAAATATTGGTAAGTACTCTTTTTGAGTACTTGAGTATTTTTTGAAATACCTATATTTCAAGTACTCTTTTACCTATATTACAAGATCACTGAACTACCTGAAATCAGATTTAAAAAAAAAGATTTATTTATTTGACAGAGACAGCACACAAGCAGGGGGAGCAGCAGGCTCCCCACTGAGCAGGGAGCCCACTGGGGGCTCAATCCCAGGACCCTGAGATCATGACTTGAACCAACGGCAGACACTTAACCAACTGAGCCACCGAGGTGCCCCGGAGAGAACAAATTTAAAATCAGTCTATCAGGTCTGCTCTACCTTCCCAAACCAAGGCATCCAAATTATAAAAATGGGATCCCAAACTACCCAATTGTCGTAAAAGCAGTGCTCTAGCGTGCCTGCTGAACACTAGAGGACTTCACACATGGTTATTCCTGAGTCCACTCAGATAGGGTATTTCCTCCTCCCTCAATAACTGAAAAATTCTCCTGAGCCTAGTGCCTACTTACAATTCATATCTGACATACCTGAAATGCCTATTAAATAAAAACAAAGATAAAATAACATAGGTTTATGGTTGCAATTTTGCTTTTATGGCATTTGGGTCATATCTAGGATTATCTTACTGCATCTTTGGTCACAAATGCAAGCTCCTTTGTTCCCGTGAGGAGGTACAAAGCCCTTTATGACAATCCCTTTTATAATGTATCTAAGAACTCTCTAACAGCTAGAACTGGCTATACTAAAGAGTTTTTAATGATGAGGCTGATGTAGTTGCTGAAATGTAATAGGATTTTAGGGTAGAGTTGTGGAAAGGAAAAAAATAACAATCATAATACTTATGGAATCATGGGATCTATTAAAAAAAATCAAATTTCCCATAGTCTGAGAGTCACAGAATAAAATAAATTTTCAATCCATGCAAACAGAACAAAACAGTGGTATAATGTCTGCAATATGTAATTTCAAAAATAACATTTATATGCCCACTTAAAAGCTGGTAACCTATCAGTACTCCCCACTACCAAAAAAAAAAAAAAAATCATACTAGCTCAAATAAAAAATGTCCAAAGTTACCAGCTCTCAGACTAGACTGGTAGAGAAATCATATGCATATTCCAAACTACTTTTTTAGATTTATATCCTTCCGGGTCAGAGACAGATAATCATTAATTCATTCAACCAATATTTCTTGAGGATTTTTCTGTGGCTACGCACTAGGTATGTTTTAGTGAGCAGGACAGGCTTATCTTCTGATCAATTAAGAGGCCTCCTGCTGGGCTCTAACAAAGCAAAAATAAATAAAAGTTAGTAAATGATCAGTAATGACAACTAACTAGCTTTAATTAATAAGATTTGAAAGCCTTAAAGAGGGTATTTATTCCACCTGCAGAAAATTTAGAGTAAAGTAGAATATAAAATAAACCACAAGATAACCTTTCTATAAGCAAAGCTCTCCACTGAGGAATGTGAGAACGAGAAAATTCTTTGTTTTGCAATTTTCAGTTTGAGTAAGATAACGAAGTTTACAAAGAAACACTGTGCTTTTGTTCAGGAGATAAAACATTAATCTAACTGTTGACCTAGAAATAACATGAAATTATAAATTTGTCACATGAAAGCTTTAAGGAAACAAGCAACCTAAGTAGCTCACAGCATTGGTTAATGGTGGATTCGGTTCCTCTGTGTACTTACCAGTGTGAGGCAGAGAATTATAGAAGGATCCTTTTCTTCCACTATTTTTGACTGCTTTTGAACAGAAATCGAGTAGCAGAACCCCTTTACCTTCTGAAGTTCAAGTCTAACACATGCTGAAATGACTGTCAACTCTTATACATGTAACTGGAGTCTCAGAGCAATGCAAAATAACCAACATGAACTTAGTCAATTGGGTTGCACATTATTATACAAACTGGATCAGAATACGATTTACTTCTTGCTTGTCAACATAAATGCTTTAACATCTAATCCAATGTTCTAGACTGAAATTTTATGAATTCATAAAAAAATACATAGCCAATATAGAAGATCTCCAGTTATACCCATCTACAAAGCAAAAACAAATTATGCCAGCCATTTGTCATAACTGTCAGTGAAGAATAAGTAACAGCTAAAAAGGCTTTAACTTAAGAATTGTGACTACATTAAAATGTCTATACTTGCAAAACCTCGCCATCATACTATAACAAGAGATTAACATTTCTTCAGAGAAGTCAGATTAAAGTAATCATATAGAACCTAGAGACTAAGTTGCAATTTGATGCACTACAGAGTTGCATGTGTATTCTGGCCTAAATCAGTCTTAAGTAATACATGATGTAGTATCAGGTTTCTAAGAGAATTGAGGAAATCCAAAAGAAATTGTTTCTGTCCTGAAGGAGACTAAGGGAAGATGAAGAGAATCTAGGTGGAGAAAAGTGAGTAGAGAGAAGATAAGCTCCTTATTAGTCTCTTAAGTCTTCAAAGCCAATGGCTAGTAAACATGCTTAAACCCTATGGCCCCAAAGACAGAAACAACCATATGGCTATGTCAAGAATAACCTTCTCTACCCCCACCTATCAAAATACTATGCATCCTCAATATCCACTTTTGTCACCTGTTTCCTGAAGCCTTGGGTTTCCCTTAGCCAAAATTAACCTCTCCAACTGATGTTTCCCTAGGACTCTGCTCCTTTTCAAAGACATGCATCATGTTGCATACTTTATCATGGTTACGTTTTATCTCTTATTTCTCACACCAGATGATGAGCTCATTACAGATAGAGGAACATCCATCTCTGTATAGCTTACTATGCCTAGATTGGTAAATTTCATCTACAATGAGCTCAATGGAAGTGTCATTTTTTCTTATGTAAAGAAAACTTTATTAAAGACTTTTATTAAAGACATTTTAGAAAGTTAAGAGGAGGCATAGTAGTTAGAATTTACCCTAAGGAAACATTCACAAAGACATACAAAGGCTTATGTGCATGGATGTTCATTATAGCATTATTCATAACTATAATGATTATTGTGGTAATAATAAAAACAATTATCATGTATTGTGTCTGTGTTTTAAGTCAAGCATTATGAAAGCACTTTATCTTACCTTACTTAATTGTCATAGCTGCCCTAGGAGGTAGATATTATTACCTATAAACTCGGAGAAGGTAAGGTATATCCAAAGTCAAACAACTAGTAAGAGATGGGGCTGGACTGTGAACCCAAAAGGTCTCATTCCAAAGTCTGTGCTCTCACTAGACGGAACTTGCCAGGTACCAAAACATGTTCTAAATACTTTCCCTTCCCATTCCCACATAACCCTCACAGGAATCCTCTGAGGTAAGCACCATTATAATCCCCAATTTACAGATAAGGAAACTGGGGCACAGAGTTTAAGAAACTGATCAAAAATCCCCTAAGTAAGAAATGGTAACCCTTGGATTGAAACCTAGGCAGTCTAGTTATGTTTAACGGTCTTTTCCTACTTAAAAGAGCAAACCACTAGAAATGACCTAAATATTCAAGACTAGTTTAAATATATTTATGAACATATGAACGAAGCAGCAAAATGTAAAGGGCAAAAAGCTGGGAAGTGTCAGTATCTTCATCTCCAAATTATTCCATCAGATTATGCACATCATTTATCCTTTATTTTTTATACGTAAAGTTCCTACCTATATCCGATATATTCTAGAAAAGTCAGCATAGAATAACAAAGAAAGCACTCAAAAGAAAAATCACAAGACCTGAATCTCAGACCTAACCGTACCACCTACTATCTCTGTGATGTTGAGCAAAACCTTAACCCAGTTTTGGCTTTCCCTGAGTCCTTGTTTTTTTATTCTGTAACAGGAATTCAGACTGAATTTCTTCTAGCATCTGTATTCTATATAATCTCGAAATCGCAAAGAAAAGAACCTTCACTCACACCAACCCTGAAACTACCCGTTAATAAACAGTGTAAAGTCTAGGTAAGACTTTAAAACAAACAAAAAAAGCTTCAATGGAGTTTTGATAAAATTTAAATGTTGTTCAGCTTGAGCTTCCCAAATACTTGCCTGCTCCCAATGCTCATCCCAGATTCACTTCTTGGTCCCTCCCCTTCTGGTTTTGTGACCCAAGATGTAAAAATGTCCACATTCAGAGTTCAGCACCAACATGGATATGCCAACTCAAGCTGATCTCTACTAATTTACCCCCCATCTTCTCCTGCTTCCCAACCTCCAATAACCAAGCTGCAAGAACAAAATCAACTATCCCATCTACCCAAATCATCTCTAGTCCAAAGCTCTGGCACTGATCCCAATCCCAAACTTCAATATCATGGCTCTGTTTACAGGCTATTTCTCCTTCACTTGGAACTGGTTCTAAGTTAGTTCAGCCAGGAATAAGTATCAGCCATCACATACTCATTTGACACCCCGATTCTCCACTTTCGGTTTGTCATTAATTCCT
Source organism: Vulpes vulpes (assembly GCF_048418805.1). Lineage (NCBI taxonomy): Eukaryota > Metazoa > Chordata > Mammalia > Carnivora > Canidae > Vulpes > Vulpes vulpes. The sequence goes on along the minus strand of NC_132791.1, from coordinate 119,223,503 downwards.
AACACATCTTTGATCCTGTTGTAGATTATGGACTACTGGGGCAACACACCCATAGAAGAGGTGCCTCCGTCCACTAACCTCTCATTCACAGAGACATCACTAGGTGACCACAGGATGCCTCCCACGGAGCCCAGACACAACTTCACAATCCTCATCCTCGTGGATTCCAAGGGACCCTGGCCAATGATGAGAGTTGGGATGCAAGATGAAACCCAACTGCCATCCTTGGTGTCCCATTTTGTTGACTGCCACTCTGATACACATCAGTTCTCATACCATGACTGGGCTAGCAAAAGAGCCCTGTAACCAGACTCTGGTACAAATCTCTCCAGTCTATTCTTTACATGATCTCTCTTTCTCCATCTCACTCATCCTCAGTGGTTCCCCATCACCTGTATACAGATAAAACAAAGATATATTCCCCTTTGTCAGGTCTTCAAAAACCTCTCCAACTTGGCCCCAATCTTCCTCTCCCAGCCTCTCTCAATCCTCTAATAGAGGAGCTTTTCAGCTATTTCTCAGTTTTAGCTTTCTTTCATCTAACAAAATCTCAGACAAAAATCCCAATAAATTAAACAGACACAAACAGCACTGTATAGATGTTGAAATAGGCTCAGGTGGTTCGGCGGCAGCACACCCTACTTTGGGGCCCCACGGGTCTGCAGTAGGAGATGAGGCTCTCCCGTAGAAGTGCCAGGAAGGCCGCCTGCCACCATGCAGACCAGAGAACATAGGAATCTAAATGCGAGTCCTAACCAGCCCTGGGTTATAAGCCCTTCTGAGACTACAAAACAAACCAAGGGAAGAACTAATCAAAAGAGCCCAAACACTTAAAAACCAGAATCCAGAGATACACACAGACATCCCCCTCCTCATACATAAATTTAACATGATTTTCCTCTGCTCTGAAAATGTCAGTGCTCAGCAAGGGACAGGACAAGGTTAAGAGAATCTGACAGGAAGGACTGGATGGAGTTGAAAGCTGAAGTCCTGCAAGTTTATCTACACAAGCAGCACAAGTTCTTCTGGCACATTCCCAGCTCAGCCCATCGCCCTCCAGCTGCATAATAGCAATAATTTTTTTTAAACACCCTCATTCTGCCCTACCACATTTCATAACGCGTAAGGCCCAGCTGGATGGTGTGTAGGATTTTGTCAAGCTGTCTTTAATCTTTCGCTTTACCTCCATTCCTAACAACTGAGCTGGCAAGTACTTAAGTGGCTGATGTTTACATCCTGCATGTTTTATTGTTCGTTTCCAGGAAGCACTTTTGTTGATAGAGGCCAGGGGCAGGAGTGCCATTTGTCAGAGCTTAACCGTGGTGCTCCTTACCCAGCTAGGAAACCCTCTTGCTTCACCTCCCAGATGTTCAAGCATTTCTTTACTCAATTATTTTAGTTTGCATTTCAATTTTTTTTTAAATGTACACGCAGCTAACAGTTTCTCTGGAAACACAAACCAAAATCATCATCTTCGCTAGGTTCTCCAATGTCCTTCATTGTACCACGTACGTCTAAGGATTCAGTTATCTGTTGAGCATTGCCACTGAAACAAACCAGACAACCTCTGATGGACCCTTCTGTTCTTGTGAATCCTAATATATTTTTTAAAGGTCCGCTTCCCAGAGATCCTCTGTCTGCAGGCTGTCCAGGACATGGCAGATGTAGTCCTCAGCAATTATAGGTGCTTCAGCATCAACCCTGATGGCCTTCTAACCTCACACTGCCACACCTTGCCACCCATTACATGGCTTGACTCATAGTCTGAAGTTACATGCTTACAGGCTGTGGAGCAATGTTAGCATGAAAACAACCAAAACAGAATTGGATTAACCTACAGGGGTAAAACTTTAGAATATGTTACAAAACCAACTCTAAATAATTTTAGGAACCTATTGTTGAGAGACATTTCATAAAGCTGCTCTTCTGTTAGGATGAATAGACAGCTGACCGGCATTCTTTCTGGAACTCAACTTTTCCTTGACTTCTTTGGGATAAATATCAGGGAAAGGCCTAGGTTGGGCCAAACAGAGTTGGACTGCCCCCCAGAATACCTCATATGTTGTGCAGGCTTGCCCACAATTGAGTTCTTAGCTTCTTGGGCTTTGTTTGTTGTTAAACTGTTCCAATCTAGAACAGTGACTATTCCTAGCAACACCTGCTAGCAACCTGCCTGAATTAATTCCTTCTACCCAATCAGATTAAGTATGGGCCTACTAAAGAATAAGACCATACATTGTCAAGAAAGAATTATCTATTGATTTATTCAAAAAGTCAAAGACAGAATGAAATGGATGGCATTTCAACAAAATGAGTGTCTAAACATACAATTTCAAGGCAACACCAATGAACTAAGGCAGGAGTGCAGGTGAATAAAACAATCCTCACTGCCCAGGATAGACTGCTATTAATGATCTAAACTTCTTCTGCACTATTAAGTTAAAGGTCCAGGATGAACCTCAATGATAGTCAGACTTCCTACGCAAAGGATGTCCTGCTTACTCAAAATGCAGCAGGGCCCTAGCCCCACACTTCACTTCTTCTTAATGTACATCTCATTCCACTCCCTCACCATGACGCTCACCCATTCAATCACATAATGAACCTGACATAAAGCGGAGAGCAGGTGTGCGCAATGTTGTTTTCATCTCCCCACTTGGAGTTATTAGCACCGCCCATCACTCAATCTGGCAGGTCCATTTTAATATTAGCATCACACGCACGCTGCACTCTTGAGAAAGGAGGCCATTTCAGACTTTTTGGTGAACTATTACTTAGATAATAGAGCATTTATTTCATGTCATTATAAAATTAAACTTTACCTCTGGGTCTTTGCAAGGCTAATAGTTCAACTTCCCTTTTTGACATGGAAGAAGATAAGATTCTCCTGACACAAAAATACGAAAGGGCATTTTTAACCATGGTGACAATTCTACGAGGCTGCTGGGCACAGAAGATTATGTTTTTTCAACTATATAAAAACAGGTACAATAAAATATTTTTAAAAACCATACCATGTTACTCGTGTGAAGAAAATATAATGCCCTCCCTTTTATTGCCATGCTACAATAGTTTTTATGTACAACCAAACTGAGTTTCAGAATCATTCACGCTGTCAATCATACATTACAGCTCGACTCTCACCAATAGTATTGTCCATTATGCACAATTTATAACTTGTTTGAAGAGAAAGGAAAACATTTGAGAAAGTGGTGCATGAAAAATAAGGTTAATATAATGCTCTGCTTCCTTTTATACAATTATATGTATTTTGAGGAAATTCTTCATGGATGTGTTCAGAAGAACGGAGTATTCATTTTTGGAAGTTAATTACATATTATTAAGTTCCAAGTATCATGGGAAATTAGTTTCAGAGCTTCAGTTGTACTTGAGGATTGAAAAGACAAACCACACCAAGATTTACTTGTTAAGGGTAAGGTAGGTCATTCTAAAGACCCACACATCTGTCATTTCCAGGTAAACTTGACCAGAATAAAGTTGAGATGACTGAAAAGATCACTATTAGAAGTTTTCTAAGTTTGCTAATAAAGATAGTAAATTGCGGGGCTGAAATCTGTCATTCGTTAATCAAATTTAATAGTAATTTCTTCCTGCAGACACATGCAGAAGACAAATTATCAATTTCTGTAAATCATAATTAGTTCAGAGGCAGATTCCAATTCTCCTAAAGATTAGCTCAGTGTAGTTTAAATTAAAGGCACTCAGTTACCATACAAATTGTAGGAAACCTTAGCCTTCATGGAGATGCTTGAAATCTCAGGTTATGACCACTTGAAGATTTGTGGTAATAATTCAAAATGCTTTTACTTTGTTATATTCACTGGTGCCAATTTTCACTGAGTGCACGGGCAAGGGACTGTGTAGAGTAGCAGTAAATGCAGTTCTTGCCTGCTCGGTTTTCTCCCACGTAGATGGCTTTGCTGCCACGGAGACACAGGGCCCCTTCCAATCTTTAATTTTCTTTAAGAGTGGATAAGTGCCGTGAGCAAAACTGCTCACCACTGCTCTTTGAGGTGCTTATTTAAAAAGAAATAAAACATGATTAATTTCAAGTGCTTTACAATTAAAAATATATGACAGGAGGGTCATCTGGGCAATTTAACTACACTGGGAAGGGTCACAGGCCTCTCAAGTTTGAGAAACCCTGAGCCAGACTCGATGCATGTATTTATTGTCACTGGTAGCATATTAGATTATTAAAAGGGACATGCTAATGTGACATTTTACTATTACAAAGGAAACTCAGTACTAAAATTAGAGCATAAATCAGGCAGATATGCTTCTAGACATGCAATCAACTCTGTCTTCCACTCATCTTCCTTTACGCATCAAGGGGTTATATTAAATTTCATTTTGTATTTATTTGTTAACTATATGTGTTGCTCCTTCCTAAGTTCAGTGTGAGCAACAAAAATTTAGCTGCATCCTAGTAAAACAGATTAAGTTTAATGCAGATAAAGCAAGACGATTAGGGTGTCAGAAAAATATACTTTAAAAATCAAGACTAAAATATAAACCTATTAGTTTTGAATATTTATCCAGATTACATTTCATATGCAAGACTCTCTTCAATAAAGCTCTACTTCTTTATTGCGGGAAAGTACCTCCACCCATAAAAATAGTAAGATCTGTTGAAAAGGAACAGGACAGCCCAACTCATTGGGTTTCCCAAACAATGGCTAGTTGGGGGTGTAAACGGCAGACAACACAAAGTAAATCACTGTCATGAAATAATAATTAGCACTATAAAAATAACCTCCATTGCCTGAGCTGACTAATGCACGGCTCCTGTTTGAGCCCATATTTCAAGTCTGAAAGTCACCAAATGAAATTAGCACTTTCATTCCAAAGGCAGATTCTGTTGGTATTTTTGCCTGGAAGGAAAGGGAAACCATTTCATACTGTCTCACTAATCCAAAATAGCAAAAACTTGTCATCTCTGTTGCTTAAAGGGAAAGCTGTTCCAGGGCTTGGCAGAGAAGATCACAGTTCAATTCAACAGTATTCTCTCCTCTCTCCCCACGCCCCGTTGTTCTAAGCCCCCCATCAGCAAAGGGATTAATGATGCATATTTTATCCAGTCTGTGCATGTCTGCAGAACTGGGGCCTAAGATTTCTCGATAATAAGGCCAAAGTCATGAGCCTGACACCCACGTGGACCAATTAGTTCTAATCTGTTTCATTGCCTCACCAGCTCTAAGGCTAGCTACCCCATCATGAATGTGTGCTGTTGGTCAGAGGGTGATACAGGAACTGCACGAAAGTGGTTCAGTGGATACCCAGCATGGGAGGGGGTGAGGGAGGGAGGAAAGAGAGGAAGAGGGAGGGAGAGAACCAGGGTGAGAAGGGCCCTGTGAAAATCTTAGAAGCACGTCGTCTTCATGTCTGAGAGCCTATGACCACTATTCTTTATGGAAAGGACAACATATCTGGGTCATATATATTTATTTTTTTAAAGATTTTATTTATTCATTTGTGAGAGATACAGAGAGACAGGCAGAGATATATACAGGTAGAGGGAGAAGCAGACTCCATGCAGGGAGCCCAATGTGGGACTCGATCCCAGGACTCTAGGATCATGCCCTGGGTCAAAGTCAGGCCCTAAACTGCTGAGCCACCTAGGCATCCCAGGGTCATATATATTTAAATTGCAGATAGAAATACATGGTGATTAAGAAAATGGCTAGCCAGATAATTTATTCTGAGTCTGTCCTATACTAACTTTCAAAAAATTAACTAAATCTATATAAAATTAAACAATGCTTATGAATTTAACACTATATTTCATGCCTTAAAAGAACTCAGCACATTACCAATTAGCATTTTCTTTGTTTGGAATTCATTGAATTTATATCATCCTTCAACACTGTTTAGCTAAAGCAAACAAAAACAAGAAAATCACATTATTCTTTCTAAGCCATATAAAAGTGATCTGGAAAGTCACGTTTAAAATCGCTATCATGGATTAGCTTAAGGCAATTACTTCACTAGCCGCATTCTTTCACGAGGAGTTAAAAAAAAAAAAAGAAAGAAAGAAAATCAAGCTTCTTGCTTAACAAGAAAAATGAAATCCCATTAGTTGTGTCTCCAGTGTATATTAACATTCCTTTTGTTTAGAAAGGTTAATATCCCCCAAATAAAGGAGCATACAGTGCCTGTTAAAATAATTACATCATGACATTTTAGAAAGGTTGGCAGATAGACGTGGTTGCAAGCAAAGAAACAAACAAAAGTAAAAGCGAGTACTTTTTAAATTATCCATGACTTAAAAAAAAAAAAAAAAGTAAGGCTCTGGAAATTCCACCATGTTTGCAATTTCCTGCCAACTTGTCTGGTCTCCGGTATCTGGCTTTTCTCCCTCTTCCTCAATATCTTTCCGTCATAGAGAAACTTAGGAAGATGTACCTTCATGCTCTAAATCAGATGCTCCATTATCTGAAAAGGAAACTACAAATCTGACAACAGAAGGATTTCACAACAGATTGGTGGTTGATTGTACATGGTACCAACATCAAACCAAAGTATTCATGGCCCCTTGGAGTCCTACAGTGGGACACAGTAGTATTTGGTGTCATTAAAGGATGGTTTTTCTATTCTGGGCAAGCTGATCGAAAGGCCCCAAATTCATAAGATCACAAGCAGGGAACAATTAAACTTTTTGAATTTGCTTCTCTAAGACCTCAAAGAAAGCACTTCAAACTTCATGCACACAAACTATAGCACCGTGATCCGGCTGTTGGAGGCAGAAAGAAGCCATTCACCACAGAAGGAAAACAAATTCTTCTCTCACATCTCTGGATAGAGCAACTTTTTAAAATCAAAAATAGGCAAAATAGTAATATAAAATCGAATGGGCTCCTTTGGAGTTCCAGGCCAAAGAGCCAGAGAAACAGGTAAGGCAGAGAGAAGGAAAGCCAATGGCTTCCCCAAAACCCCTTAAATCCTAGAGAGCATCCTCAGTTCAGGACAGCAGATCAGGGAATCTGATTGAACTAGTACTTTAAGAGGCTTTCTTAACATTCCCAATAGTCATAAAAGGCTTTTACATCAGTAATTCCGCCAAACACTAAAGTGTACATATGCAGAGCTGTAAAGGCCACCACCTTCAGGGTCTAAAAAGGAATCTAATGAAAACAAATGCAAGGCCCCCAGTTCCCATAACAAAACATCCCCAGTAAGGGGCTTTGCAGCATGGAATGAGGCTCCCTAATCCCATCGCGTGCAGACACAGGGCCGGCACTTCAGGAGCCATCCCCGCACACCTGTGGAATGAATAAATGTCTTCCCAAACAGCGTCTGCCTTCCACATCTAACTGACATTTCTATTTACATGTCACAGGCTTTGTAGAGTACTGGCTAAAGTGGAGAAAACATTTTTTCCCCTAGAAGCTCTAATCTTTGGGGGAGGGGGGATCATATATAAATTAGAGACTGAGAAAAATAAATTCCTTTTTCTTCCACAGTCAAGGAACATGTATTTCCTACTAAGAAGGCATAATAACAAGAGGAGCAGCAGGAGGAGGGCAGACACACAGCACATGTTTAGTGCTGGGCACGGTGCACTCTAACTATCTCACACAAATTAATTAGTTTAATCCTCACATCGCCATATGAAATAGGTATTCCTCTCCTCATTTTGCAGTTAAGACAGAGGTAAATTTCATTCACCCAGTGCCTGGCACAGCCAGATTCCAAGACCAAGCAGTCCGGTTTGAGATTCTGTGCTTTTAACTTACACTCTACTATTTAGAATAACACTATTCTAGAACATTCTGTAATAATGGGAATGGCAGAAACACTAGCCACCTGTAGCTATTGAGCACTTGGAATGTGACTGTGATTGTAAAATGGAAGTTTTAATTTTACTAATTAAGTTTAAATGTAAACAGCCACATGCTGCTATTTACATGAAAGTTCAATTCTATAACCGTTTGTTCAGCTAATGAAATGTGAGATCTGTTATGCGTCTTCTTTCTGAAATCAACTCTTAGTAATTTTCTATCCATTCACAAGTCAAAGTTCAGTAACTACTCAACATGCCATATGAGTGATAGAAGTATCCTGATAACACACAGCGTTGTAACTTTTAAACCTCATCTTGTCCATACTTCCCTGCAGTTAGTGGGGGATGGTGACAGAGGGATGGGGCAACAGCAGATATGCTCATGTTCTCATTCAAAGTCATAGTTCTCACATAACCTTCGGAGCACTTTTCACATAATTCATTCAACAAATATTACTGCAACAAACAGATATCCACTAAAGTCTATGGTGAGAATAAGCAGAGTACTGCAAAAACACCTTCACACACTATATACAACACCTGTGTCTGTGGTATATACCCCAAAAATGTTGGACCCATGGATGAATGGATTGACAGACCAAGGGAAAAATGCTGAGGCCTCAAGAAACTTAGAATTCAGGAAAAACATCATAAAACTTTTATCATTTTCCCTCACAAACCTGCTCCATGTTTCCTTTATCAGTAGTATCCACTCAAAGGAGCCAAAAATTTAGTTATCTTCAAATCGTGTCACTTTCATCTGTGTTTCTCAGACCCCTCTCTGTACACTTGTGATCCTGATGATCTGCTCCAGTTTGGCCCCATTTTCTTTGGATCTTTGTAACAGTCTCAGTCTTGGTCTCCCTTCTTCCAATATTGCCTCACTTAAATCCATCTTCCATAAAACTCCCAATGTGACCTTCCTAAAATGCAAGCGTGAACCAGGCACACTTCTGGTTAAAATCCCTTGGCAGGCTCTCGCTCTTACCAGACAAAATGCAAGCTCCTTAATATGGTGTGCCAAGGCCGCAATCTCCTGGCCAGCGACAAACTTTATAGCCTCATCAGTCACTTGCACTTTTATTTATTTTTTTGAAATAACAAACCCCTCTTCTGTTTATATGTTTGCAGACCCTAATTTTTTCAAGAACTGGAAGCCAGGCTTGATACTGTAGACCTCCAGCACTGAGTCTGGTACCTCCCAAGCAATAGGCACTGAATTGATGCTTACTTAACTAACTAAGATGCAAGAAAAAAATATATAATTAAAAACAGAAGTTTGGAAGTTATATTTACCATAATATGAATGGATTATGTATCAATGATAAAAATGAATACAAACAGGGACACCTGGGTGGCTCAGTCAGTAAAGTGTCTTTGGCTCAGGTCATGATCCTGGGATGGAGCCCAGAACTCTGCTCAGTGGGGAGGGGAGCCTGCTTCTCCCTCTCCCCCTGCCTGCTGCTCCCCCTGCTTGTGTGCACATGCCTGCTCTCTCTATCAAATAAATAAAATCTTTTAAAAAAATGAATACAAACAACTTAATTTTGGGCAGATAAGGAAAAAGTGAATTTAGAAGATATTCTGAGGGGCACATGAGCTACAGTAAATTTTATGAGAATATAACAAAAATTAACAATTACAGGGATCCCTGGGTGGCGCAGCGGTTTAGTGCCTGCCTTTGACCCAGGGCGCGATCCTGGAGACCCAGGATCGAATCCCACATCGGGCTCCCGGTGCATGGAGCCTGCTTCTCCCTCTGCCTATGTCTCTGCCTCTCTCTCTCTCTCTCTCTGTGACTATCATAAATAAATAAAAATTAAAAAAAAACTTAAACCAAAAGTATAAAAAAAAAAAACAATTACAAGCTCAGGTGACATAGCAGGAGTAGGGAGAGTGGAACCTTTACCTCATTTTCTCCATGTCATCCAACTTTGTCCACTGCCTTCCCAGATACCACCCATCTCATCTCCAAGAAAGGTTTGTCTTTAACCTATCACAAGAGCACAGAGTCGAGGGGGGTTACAAGTGGGCAGCATCATTTAGCTCCAGAGGTTCAGCACTTGTTCTTAGCAAGCCCCAAACTTTTTGCTTCTCAGTATGTCTTCAGTGTCATTTGCCAAAAGGCACTAAGGTCCCTGGATTAAGATTTGGAATAGACAGAAGAACTGAAAGCATCCCTTGGCTCAAGCCTAATCCCATGACCTGATTCAGTTTCTCTGAAAGGTCTCCAATGGGTCTTGAATGTAGATTCCCATTCTGCTCCTTCCTGCACTGGGAAAAGAGCATGCTGAGTGGGGAGAGGTGACTGGCAGGACAGGGTATAAACCTTCTTGGGCGCTTGAAGATCTCATCCCAATTCTTAAATAACTAGGAAGAACAGAGTATTCAATTTGTAAGGATTTTAAAGTACATGAAGGGAAATGGGAGAGAAGGCTAGAAAACCAGGTTATGGTGATAAGACTACCAACCTAAGTCAGTTCTATTCTGTGGGTCCAAAGCAGTGATGGACTCTTTGTTTTAAACTACAGACACAACAGAAAAAAAGCCTAGTGTCTAGCATAGTAAATAACTAATAAGGATTTAATCTGGAAGCAATATCTAAGCTGACCTGGAAGCAAAAAAAGAATGAAAGATGTCAAGGAAACTGGTTAAGGGGCTAATACCATAATCTGGTGTGAAGAAAACTTCAAAAAATATTGAAGATTGTTAACTGATAAAACAATCAAGGAAATTTATCATTCACTGAGGACCCACTATGTGCCATCATTATGCTAATCATTATTGGAATTAACTTCTCGAGTCCACAAGTTAAGCACGATCATTCCTTGATTTCAAATTAAGAAACAAGGCACAGAGAATGTGTAATTTACCCAAGGTCACACAGCTCAAATCCATCTGTGGCCAAGGACCAAACAAGGTCCTTCCACCCACACAACTCTGATTGCCAAGATCTGGAAAACAACTGGATGAAGCAGGGCAAACAGCAAGAAATGCTAGGAGTGTGGTGCTTGGGTGACTCAGTTGGTTAAACGCCTGACTCTTGATTTCAGCTCAGGTCATGATCTCATGGGTTGTAGGATAGAGCCCTATGTCCAGCCCTGTGTTCCACAGGGAGCCTGCCTGAAGATTTTCTCCCTTGGCCCCTCCCCTCACTCACAATGTGCCCTTTCTCTTTCTCTCAATCTTTCTCTCTCTCTCTGAAATAAATCTTAAAAAAAAAAAAGAAATAAAAAAAGAAAAGAAAGAAAAGAAAGAAAAGAAAAGAAAAGAAAAGAAAAGAAAAGAAAAGAAAAGAAAAGAAAAGAAAAGAAAAAAGAAAAGAAAGGAAAGGAAAGGAATACAACCTTTCTGAGCCTTGGTGATAGACCTTTCTACTAAGTGAGCCAATAATTTCTACAGCCAACCATGTAATGGACCCCAAAGTATTAGAGACACAAATTTCAATGTGACATCATCTCAGCCTTTAAGGGATTTGCAAGTGGCCAGAAAACCACAATATTCAATACATTAAGCCCTAACCAACAGTGAAAAGTCATGAGAGAAAGTTTATGTGCATACGAAATTTTCCTGGAAACTGTTGAGACTACAATAACTAGAAGTTTTCAAGTCATACTGAAATTAAGGATAACCACCTGTCTCCAGTGTGTTCCTTGATATCATTACAAAGAAGGACTCTCCACAAATTAGTGATTATTAGCTTAATTATAAGATATTATGCATTCCTTTTATGCACCACCAATACACTGTAGAGAAGATTTCCCTAAATATCTCTAATGTATCCACCAATGCCAGTTAAGAGAAATCCTATCCGTGCCCATTTCCCTTGTGCTTGAACAAAAACACTCCTATACATCTTGGAGAAATTTAATTTGCTAGAATGACAGTAATGCAAATCATCCAACTCCAAAAGCCAAAACTTTCCACATTTTCAATCCAAAACACAAAGATAAGGAAATAATTAATTTAAAAGTCATCTCGAGAGAAATCAAGTTATAGGGAAACTACCTAGAAATCAAGACCTAAATAGATTTAGCTCAACTTCAAATCACACGCAGGCACACTCAGAAAGCGGGTTGCTCACTACATTATTCTCTTATACTTGATGAGTTTGTGTAACTCTTTTCCTGAAGCACATTATCTGTTATATAGCTCATATGGGAGAAGCAGTTACTATGCTCATTTTATCAAGTAAGAAACAAAGGCATATAGGGTCAAGCAACTTCACCCAAATAACCTGTGATTTTGGCAAAGCTGACGAATATAAAAGCATTGACAATCCTGGTACTTCTGATATCTCCAAAAGCAAAAACCACAGGCAGAGAGGACAAATTCCCTCCACCAATGCAGAAAGTATCTATGAATCTTCTCCATTTACCTTCAACACCTAACACAAACTCTGGCACATAATGTGGGCTTGATACTGTTTTTAAAGAAATAAATAAAGAAGAGAATGTCAATGAATGATGCATCTGATAAAATCAACCGTATTTTCCATTTCCCTACAAGAGATTTTTCTTTTCTTTCTTTCTTTCTTTTTTTTTTTTTTAAATGAGGCTATAAAGCATTCCAAGTTTTTTGTGGTGGTGGTGGTAGTAGTGGTGATGGCGGCATTTTAAGTAGTACTTATAGGTAAAACAGGAGACAATATAAATCCCAATGTGGCCTCTACCTAGAAGTATATGAGAAATAACAGCACTGTTGGGGAACTAGTCCTACTAAGCCAAGCTCAGAGAATTTGGCAGTGTGTTTTTTTTTTTTAAAGTTTAATGCACTATCAATTAAACACACACAGAACTGAAGATAAATTTGATGTTTTAACAGCTCTTTTTAAAAACCTCAATTACCTTAAAAAAGTAGATAGTTTCAGAAATGCATCCATGGCATTATAACCAAGGGAGAGGGAAGGGTATTCCAACCATGTTGTGAGTGTACAATGCAAACATTTTTATAATCCCTTTTTGGAATTTTAATATTGGCCGACAAATATCAACTAGCTTTGAGAGGAACCTAATAATACAACTGTGAAGAAAATTTAAAGATATGCTCTTTTTCTCCTCTCCTGGCACAAAACCTCACATTTGACAATGAAGAAGTATTCGTAGGGCCCTTCAGGAGTACTGGCTAGATTCGCTGGCAGAGACCCATGCTCTCCCTAAAGGGGTTTTCTTCTGCTTGCTGATCCCGCATTGCATTCGGGTTTCAGACAGTACAAACAGAGCCACGTGTAATATGACAATTTTGCTCTATTAATACTGCAAAAATAAACAAAAGGAAAAGAAAGGATTTTCCCGTAAGACGACCTTTCAGCACTGAGTTCATTCGCTCATTTATAAATGTTTACCAAAAGTTCCTATTGTGTTGAAGGTGAGGTGCTAGGAACTGAGTCTTCTATTCTTGCAAATTTCTCTGTCACAGCTTCATAAAAATCCACATAAACGATAAAGAAATGCCAGAGGATCCAAGTGCAGAGGTTATCACAGGCTTTAAATCAAGACAGCTTTGGCTTTGGCTTTCTCGCCACTCATTAGCCAGTGGTCTAAGGCACGTTATTCAACTGTTCTATTCTCTATTTCCTTTTCTATGAAATGGGGTAATACAATAGTCTCTCTCAAAAAGAATATGTGGTGAAGATTAATAAAATAATGTATTTTCAGATAGTGCTGGTCACATAGCAAATGGTAAGTGATAGCTGCCTGTGGCCAACATGACAGAGATGTGTCTACTTTGTCATTCATCACGCTTAAGGGAGGACTTAAGTAGAGACCTCTCACAGGTTAGGCCAGGAGAACACAGAAACAACAAAAAGAGACTGTCTTCTTGGAGCCTGCAGTCTGATATAATAGATTCTAAACAATTACCTGCTCATAATGGGGTAAGTGTCACAAAAGTTTCTATTATTTTTCCTCACAGATTTACTGGGGTATGATCTACACACAATAAACTGTACATAAAGTGCACAGTGTAATGGGATCTCACAGAAGTATAATGCTGTGAACCACTGCCAGAATCAAGAGAATGAATATATCTACCATCCACTAAATTCCCTTGTACCCATCTGTGATCCCTTCTTTCCCGAACCAATAGCCCTTAGTCACCGATCCACCTTGACTCAGTAGAGTTTATTAGGTGCTTCTCTAGAATTCTATACAAAAGGAATCAGACAGTATGTGCTCTTTTTATCAGGCTTATTTCACTCAGTGTAATTATTCTGAGATTCATCCCTGTTACATCAATAATTTTAAAACACTGTGGACAAAAGCATCATTTCTCTGGTCCAACACACGAACCTATACCTTTTGCTTCATTTATCATCCCTCCCACTAAACTCACCCCTACAAACCTGGAGTACAAACAAATCTAGAATTAACTACTTTTCTAAGAATCTGCTTCCCAAATGTGGCAAACTAAATACTATTTCCCTATTAGTCAACACTTCACATATTCTTTGAATATTTCATACTGACCACTATTATTGTCAGTACAGAAAGATAAATGTTTTGTGCTGCTCACATCAAGCAAACAAAACCAAGATGAGTAATCTTGAGTCAATCATCAAAGCAGACTTTCAGGATCACTTTGTATACATATACACATTACCATTTTTTTAAAAAATACTACAAAATGAGAGGCACATCTGTGTGGCTTGTGATAAGATGGTGGGAATTTTTTGAGAAACTGTTCTACAGATGTTCTAGCATCTAAAATAGTGTCCCTATGAAGACTGGCAATTTTCCAGCTGAGTGGTCAAGTAAACTGCTCAAAGGCATGAGCTTCTGGTAGAGAACCAGTTGCAGATGGCAAGCAAGCAATTCCCTTTACCAGACTATTAGGTAACTTCAGGAGATCTAAAAATTGGATTAAAATTTCTTTCATACCAACATCAAATTTCTTCTATTTCTTACTAGGACAGTATCTCGAGAGGAGATGACAGATATCACGCACCAAGTACAATGGTTGGCACACAGTAGGTATCCCAACAAAGCACAGCCATTAGAATAACATCCTGGTAAAAGACCAGCCCAAGACAATGTCTATATGATGTTGTCACATTAGAAGCTTCCTTAGAGAAACGGGTCTCTTCCTTAACTTCAGGGAATCTCACATTATCAGTCGTTCATCAAAATTGCCCTTCTCCTAATGTATTCATCCCCAAGCTAGTTACCAAATATTTACTAAGTGTTTAGTATGTGCCCAGCACTGAACATGGCTATTTTAAGGATAAGATGGGCCTGACTCTGTCTTTGTTGAATATTCTAAGTTGCTTTCGCTAAAATATAAAAGAATGGCACAGGCACAAGCACACATGTAGGCTTTGTCCTGTTTCAAATGCATCTCCTAGTAGAGCTAAGTTTGAGATTCTTGAAAATGGGGTGTCCATCAAAATGTGACATCACAGAAGCATCACCCAGTGTCCTTTAATTACCCTCACAAGAGCCTTATATTTCAATTGCTAGGTGCCCTTCAACTCAAACATATTTTGAGAACTTGAAATAATCACCACAGTAGTGGCTACCGTCCATTCATTGTGTACCTACTACACACCATGCTCTGCTATGTCCAATTCTACAGGCAACTGGCTGAGAATATTAGTCACTCAGAGGAGGGCATAAATAAGCCTTTCTCTAGCAACAAAATGAGATACCTGTTATTCTGACTGCTGTGTTAAGTCATGTATCTGAAAGCTGACGATGATACCGTGTTTGCTATTGAAGACCCAAAAAGCAGACAGATCAGAGAAGTATAACCACAACACAAGCAAACCACTTGAAAACAACTTGTACTTTTGCTGATTGTGCGGCTGCATCCTAACCAAAAACATACAGTGAAATTATATTGCCGATAAAAGGTTTACGTTCTCAGGCATAGATTAAATGGAGCATTTGCCAAAACCTGCTAACACTGCTTACGTGATTTTTAAATGGTAACAGGGACCGTACACAAACAGCATCAAATGGGTCACTTGAGAGAAAATCATACACACACACACACACACACACACACACACACACTCCAGATGAAATTCGAGAATCAAATGCTGACACCCAAAAGGCATGCTGGTTAAGCGACAGCGGCAGATGAAAATATTTCAAAGCCAGATACATTTCCTGTTGAAAATTCCTTACATTCCATGACTAAATCCTAAAGGCCACAGGCAGCACTGCAGTCTCCAATTCTAATTGTGCTGATGCACAGAAAGGGTCCTGCTGTCAGCAGAAGCCCCAGACTAGTGCAGGTTGCAGTCTTCAGGCAAAATAAAAGTGTCTGGGAGGCAATTCACACGTTTTCAAAGAAAGCTGATGACTGTGACCTTGAGCCCCTCCTAAAGGTACATTCTTCTTTAAAGTCTTCCCAGGGCCCTTTAGCCTCCTCACAAGATCCAACAAGAATTCATTTTTTTTAAGATTGTAATTCTGCAGTAAGATGAAGCTGCCTTGATACCTTTGAGGTCCTCAAGGCGACCACAAATATTTACAGAGTACAAACGCACTTGGCTTTCAAAGTGCTCAAACTCTGTTGTAACCTGTAATTTACATTTTGGCTAAGAATCCCTAGAACATCTATACCGTCTATATTTTAATTGAGAATGCCCTATTTATTGGCTCTTAAATTCTCTAAAAAGGTGGGGAGGAGGAGGGTTGCTGAGAATTTGCAAAAAAAAAAAAAAAAAAAAAAAAAGGAAAACAAAAAAAGGCACCTGAGCAAGTAAAATATTTGTACGGAACACAACACTGAATCACCATTAACACCTACTGCCTGCCTGTGCGATCTCATTAACAAATAATCCTTTTTCAAGTGGAGCTACTGCCAGGTTTTTGGACACGCAATGCTGGATATCTTCGTAATTCTCATGCCAGAGAGAGGTCAGTAGGATTATAATGATGTAGAGGTGTTGCAGTTAATCTGCAGCCCATAAAGGAAACCAGAACGTGTAACTCAGATTCTACCTAGGACTACCCAGTTCTCACGTGAAACATTTTAAGAATCCCAGGGTAGATTCCAGCACTATAGCTTCTGAACGTATTGAGTGACCTGTGTATTTATTGAAGTTGACCTCGAATGGTGATACAGCCATTATTTATGATTGCTTATGGTTCTTCACCGTACTTTGCATCTGATTGAGAAGGAAACAATTCAAAGAACCAAACTGACATCAAGGAAAATTCATACCGTTCCTTCAGATTGTACGTGCGTGGGCAGGCATACACCATGATCCACATGCACTCACGATGCAAGCAAGCACCGCTGCCCCAAATCATACACCTAAACCTTATCCTTCCATATTCTGAACAATTCTGAACTACACTGATTCAGTTTAGATACAAGTAGTTTGTCTCATTTAAATAATGGAGTAATATTATTCAAAAACGAGTTCCAACAATGCCTTGTAACAAAGTCTTCACTGAGGTTAATGATGCCTACACCTTTGGAATACTGATGAGAGGCAGAAGTGCCCAGGAAGAACTTGGTATAAAATAAAATAAAATCAGGTGCCAAAACATGGTCAATCCCCTTTGCCCTATCTTGTACCACTGAGAATTAACCAGATGAGCCATTTGGAATGTTGATTCTCAAAAGAATATACCTTGATATCAGAAAACTGACAATTTTGTATTTTACCTTTTAAACCTGACAAGGTTTCCTGTTTTCTATCTTAGCTTCAAGAGAAAAAATAGCTAAGTACAATTCCCACATGCCTTAAGAGCACTGAGATCTAGTCAACAAAAATAGTTTTAATTAACAGACAAATGTGTGGTTTAGTTGGTAGGAAATTTACTTAAAACTGTTTTAGGGAAATGCTTGGAGAATAATCGTATAAACAGATTATTAGAATTTTTTTTAAGTATCTCTATAATACAGTCTTCCATATCTAGGCAGATCTTGGCAGAGACAGATGGCCTAAGCCTCTATTTAACAATGAATGATTATTAAAAGCAAAGTAAAAAAGCCAAGACACTATTTAATCCTTCACAAATAGACATCAATAAAGCTGTGAGGTCACAGAGTATTTTTATGCTTATAACCCTAAAGGAAGTATTCCTCCTTGTTTGGCTGTGTACCGGTAACATCATCACTTTTTGCAAATCCAATGCAGATACTAATTTTATTAGATGTTCTACACAGTAGTTTTTACCCAGAAAACATAGTCCAGCTGATTTCTCATTCCACAATCAAGCATCTACTAAGTATTAGGGGACACACACAGGAGTAAAGCTGTCATTAGACGTTAAAGGATTTGAATTTAATGTCTTAGCTCATTCACTGATTTCTTCAAGTCCTTATCAGGAGAAAATTCTGAGACAACACACCCCATCCAGATAAATCTTCCCTTAAGGATCAGTCATACAAGCCTAGAGCTCAGACTCTTTTGCCTTTCGTCACTACACTCAAAGTTCCCTTGGCCCCACAGAGTAAACCTGGCACCAGTTCCATGATCAGCAGGATATGGCCTAGCTAGTGCCAAAATACTGCATGCATTCAAGCACCAGTGACCTTAAATGGAGGTCATTATCACCATCTCCCACCGTTTTTTGACAGTTGGCTGCTGTTCTCTGAATGTCAGATAGAACCCACTAAATTCTACTGAATCATTCAACTTGTGGATAAAGGTTGATCAGGGGTATGGTAGGTAAAGACTTCTCAGTGCTTAAGAAAAAAAAAAAAAGCAAAAGAAACCCAAGAAGATGTCAATGCCTTCCTCTTCTTAAAACAAATGGGTTAAGAAGGATTCAGAAACCCTAGTGACAGATTTATATGCCAAGTCTGTTTTAAGGTAATTTTCCTCTTTAACCAGCAATCTGGATGAGTAAGTTAAGAATAAGATGAATGCATGCAAAAACACAATAGAGGAGGTTTTAAGATTAAACAGAAATTTGTTTCCTTAGATTCAAGGCCCAATGATCATTGCATTAGTTCAACCAGCAAAGGCTGAAGAATGTACTTTGTACCCTAATAGGAAAGGCTGAGAACCTGGACTCTTCTGTCCTACAGCTTTCATGGGGGCCTGAACCAAATGATCTCGGGACCGCTTATAATTTTAAATATATCCATGATCCTTCTCAGTGGAATTTCAGGTATGCTCATTCTTACTCTGGCAGTGAGTGTGTCTCGGTCTCAAAATGTACAAATCCTTAAATATCTGCTTCTATAAACTCTTTTCCAAGGCCAAGTTTTCCTTTCAAAAGTGTTCCTAACATTTACATTACATCCATCATTAAGTCTCCTTTATACTTGAAATCCTTCCAATTAGCATTCTCTTATATCTTCCTTTTACTCCTTCTTTCTCTTTTTAAGCAAACATTTGCTTAAATCAACTCCTTCCTATATTCCCCACGGAAATACCTGGACATGGTCTGATAGAAGCACATCTGTCATGGCCATAAATGTCACAATTTTAAAAGTCCCCCATGCATTTTCCATAGGAAAGTAAAATATAAAGAAGAAGAAGGAAAAAAAAAAGACATTTTTACTTAATTTGTCTGATAGGGACCAGACCCCTTCTGGTAATAACCTACTCCTGACATAGTGTCTGGGTATCTATGATGCTCCTAGAACTGTCAGTACTGTACTTAAATCATTGACAATTTCACATCCCAATTCTGTTTCACATTTGGCAGTGTGTCTCCCTCTACTCTTGAAAATTTTAAAGAGCATCGCAAATCAATCCATTAATACACTACATACATAATACACGTCCAAAGTAGTAAAATAACCACTTTAGACTTTATAATATCAATGTTGACATGTACCTACTTCATAACAGTTTCATTAGTATTTATTTAACTGTACCTGCCTTCTAATTTGGAAAAGAGAAAGGAAAACAATGGTAAAAATTAAATTCCTCATCAGTTTTCAACTATAGCAATTTGTAGCCTGTTTACAGAAAAACTTGACAGGCTCGATCTCCATTACTCTGCAAAACATGCTAATAGGTTCAGTGTATTCCAAACAATCACACATGTGGACTTCCCTAATATGTCCATGCAGGACTCGTCCTACCAGCTGAGTTGCATGTGTACCATAAGTTCACTGGGTTTGTTCCAAGCCTGTTTATTCCAGTTTTGTTAATGTAATTTCAAAATTAACTAAACAGTATATAAACACAGGATACCATGTAAATCAGTGAATAGCAGTATAAAAAAGTTATATTTTTTTTTAGATTTTTTATTTAGAAAGTGTGCATGCATGCATGTGTGTGTGAAGGAGCAGCTGGAAGGTGCAGGGGAGAGAGGGAGAGAGAGAATCCCAAGCAGACTACACTGAGCACATAGCCTGATGCAGGGCTCAATCTGACCACCATGAAATCATGACTTGGGCCATAATCAAGAGTTGGACACTCTACCAACTGAGCCACCCAGGTACCCTTGTTTTGTCATTTCTATAGAATTTAAGCAGAATGTTTGAAAGGAGTTCATAATGATGAATCATTTAAAAATTATCACTGAATAGGTTGTAGGTTAAAGAACTGAAGAGTTGGGCAGCCTGGGTGGCTCAGCAGTTTAGCGACACCTTCAGCCCAGGGTGTGATCCTGGAGACCCAGGATCAAGTCCCGCATCGGGCTCCCTGCATGGAGCCTGCTTCTCCCTCTGCCTGTGTCTCTGCCGATCTCCCTCCCTCTCTCTCTCTCTCTCTCTCTCTATTTCATGAATAAATAAATAAAATCTTAAAAAAAAAAAAAGAACTGAAAAGTTTAGGGGGAAGTTTAGTAAAAGCCTAGAAGGATTGTGCACAGAGATGGCTGCACAATGTCTTTAAATTACTACTCCAAGCAGATATGGATTGGAGATCATACAGATTGCATGGTGGGTACAGTTTATGCAAGAAAGATGATAACTGGGGCACCTGGGTGGCTCAGCGTTGAGCATCTGCCTTCAGCTCAGGTCATGATCCCAGGGTCCTGGGATTGAGTCCTGCATTGGGCTCCCTGCAGGGAGCCTGTTTCTCCCTCTGCCTATGTCTCTGCCTCTCTCTGTGTCTCTTATGAATAAATAAAAAAATCTTAAAAAAAAAAAAAAAGAAAAAAAGAAGGTGAGAACTGCTAACTAGAAAATACTTTGACCTAACATCAAATACCAGAAAAGAAAAAATCTATATACAGAGGATGGATATAGATATAAATGTTAAAATAAAAAGCTGAAATATAACAAATTATAATTTGTTAGAACTTTGATTAGCCAACTACTAGTGTCAAACTGGACAAGAAGACTTCTGTAACTTTTTAATCACCTCCTGTAAGCTCAGGCATCCAGAAACGCAGCAAAATTTTTGTTTGGGGGCCCCAGAGTTATGAGTATTTTCAAAATATCAAACCAAAAATGCTAGCACGCCCATATTGCTATTCTTGCTTACACCAAGAAGCAATTGCCAGGACCAGAGTATTTAGAAATTCAGTCGCAATCATACGGGAGGATTTCACCTGAGTGGCCCACCACAGCCACCGTTAGCATGGACACAGCCATCTACTCATCTGGCACTTGTGAGAACACGGTAGATTTATACAGGAGGGCTGCTCCCAGCCAAGGAGCAGGACAACCCACACATGGTATGGGTATATTTTCATCCAGATTAAGGATTCCTTTTTGCCAGGCCACATTTATTTCTGTCCCTAGGGTCACATGTTATCATAGAGCCCTCCACACAGATAGCACTGGCATCTTCTATACTCTACTATGATATAATGCATGCGCATTTGGAATCATCAGAAGCAAACACCACATTTCTCTGCAGCACAAAAAGACTTGCTATAAGCAAATTGCCTGTCTCAGTACCTTCTTGATAGGAAAAGTCAGGAACCTACTTAAATATTTATTTTTAATTCCTCTGGCTAAGATTCCGACATGCAAAAATACAAAATGCATAGCTTTTTAGTGTCAAGTGATGTCCAAAGCAACAGGCAGTGCATTTTACATGCAGGTCTTCTGTACCACATTTTGTAAGGTGGTAAAGAGGGTTAGTCTTCTAGAGCCTAGAAGTTCACATCCCCTGGATTTCCTGAAAAAAGTCCCTTTCTAAATGCAGCAAGTTTCTAATCTTTTTTTTTTTTCCTTCCACTGACGACAAGATGCAAAGAAAGAAGCCTTCTCATGACCTAGGCTGTGTGATTTAACAAGTGGCACCATAGTCGGAAAAGAGAGATCTCATCCAAAGAACAGATTTGTGGTCAAATTTCTTAGACCACATGTTTTTTCCAAATAGGTAAAAATAATTTACAAAAAAAGGAAAATGAAAAAAGAAAAAACCTCCTTAAGATATCAAATGAGTAATACAGAGAAATTAGAAATACATAATTTGACTTACTCAAGGTCATAGTAAGACAATGACACACAGAAAGTACCTAAAATTACCATCACCTCCAAAGTAATCTTTCTATATTATTTCACCAGGAATTAATGTGAAATGGTCTGAGAAGAGCTGAGCACTTTTTTAAAGATTTATTTATTTGAGAGAGAGAGAGAGAGAACATGAGCAGGGGGAGGGACAGAAGTAAAGAACCTTCAGCCGACTCCCCACTGAACACAGAGCCTTTCTAGGGCTCCATCTCACAACCTTGAGATCATGATCTGGACTGAAATGAAGAGTCAGACGTTTAACTAACTAAGCCACCCAGGCACCCCAAGAGCTGAGCACTTTTAAACTATTTTACACGCAGTCAATCCTTCCTCTGAGTATCCCAGAATCCTGGCAGTTGAGATTTGGGATATTTCAGACCTCAGGTGGGCCACACAATGTTACTCTATATGCTATAGAAAACAAACAAACAAACAAACAAACAAACAAAGAAAACAAAAGGCAATAACATACATAACCATTGTCAAAACATATTTTTAGCAGGACATGCTGGATACTGTTTAAAATGAAAGCAGATGAACAAGAGGTGCTGGTTGGATAATATATTTTCCCTTAAAAAAGCATCCAGTGCCCACATGAAAGCTGTCTTGGTGCACAGAAGTCCCTTTCTTCATTTACTTAGTTAATGTACAAAGTATGGACCTATAAACCCAATCAAGAGTTCTCTTCAATATGTTCTGTTTAAGTGATAATTTAAGTTTTCTTTTTATTCTAATGATAAAACTGATGCATATTCATCATAGAAAACAAAGCAGAAAAGAATAAAGGAGCAGAGAGATCACAGGGATCCCATTGCCCAGGGTCAGTCAGCCAAGAAAAGGTTAACATTTTCCTTCATTCTCTGTTATTTTTCTGTATAGTTATAGCACATTAATATATGCATACATTTTATATTTTTAACATTGTTTTAAGGGTATTATTCAACAGACTTTGAATTTAATTTTCATTGTTTCAATAAATTTAAGTACATCCTCCTCTGTGAACACTACCATGAGGGTCTTGGGGAAAAATACATAAGATAATTTCTAGAAGTATACATTTCCTCTGTCCAAATTTAAGTGATTCTTAATGGAAAATCTCCCATTTTCCATGAGATCAGCCATTCAAAAAACTAAGGCTTTGCTGTTTTTGTTTTGTTTTGTTTTGCTTGGTTTTCTTAAACACTACTTGACTCTCTTCTGGACCTATGTGGAGGTGGCTAAACATCTAAGGGAATTTCCTTCAATTAGTTATATGTACATGTTCAAAAGCACATGGACTATTACAGAGCATGTTTAATTTAGGAAAGTGCTTTGTTTTCTCTCACATTTCATTAAGCACTCCCCAGGCACCCAAGTGTCTTCATTATTACTAGAGCCAGTTTTGTAGGGATACCTGAGCAAATCATGTTCCCTTGGAGTTTATTTCAGACCCAGCGCCTCTTAACATTCATAGAGGACACAGCTGCCACAAACACCAATTCACTAAACAGTAGGACAGCTTTCCTATGTCTTACAGGAGCATAATTGTGATCCCCATCATAAAGACACTTGTGATACTATTTATGTGTTCTTTAAAACACATAAGTAGGGGATCCCTGGGTGGTGCAGCGGTTTGGTGCCTGCCTTTGGCCCAGGGCGCGATCCTGGAGAACCAGGATCGAATCCCACGTCGGGTTCCCAGTGCATGGAGCCTGCTTCTCCCTCTGCCTGTGTCTCTGCCTCTCTCTCTCTCTCTCTCCCTGTGTGACTATCATAAAAAAAAAAAAAATAAATAAATTAAAAAAAATAAAACACATAAATATGTGTTCTTTATTTACAATAATACCCACCTAGTCATTGTGAGGTCATACCTAAATTAGTCAATTTCAGAGAATTTTCCCCCCTGACTCTGACAAGTAACTTTTTAAAGCATCATGAGCAAACATTCATGAAGGCCATTCTGATGTTCACAGCAGCTGAGATTGATCTGTATGAAATACAAGAGCTTTTTATAAGTATTTCAATATATCGGATAACTTCTCTATTTGAAAGATAATTTGGGTGGTCCAAATAGTAGGTACACAGTGACGTGACAAGAACACATCAATATCTCTCTCACAGGTTAATTTTCCTTATAACATGTTTTTGTTTATGCTTTTGTTTTCCTGTCTGTCCCTTGGTTACCGTGGCACTAAGCCTACAAACACTACAGAAACCACATTTGAGTGTAAATGAATCTGTATAATGACCTCGAGTGCAGCACTTTCCAACAGAACTCTCTGCAGTGATGGAAACGCTCTTGTCTGCTCTGTCCAATATTGTGGCCAATAACCACATGTGGCTCTTGAGCACTTGCAATGTGGCTAATGTGACTGAGGAACTGCATTTTTAGCTTCAGTTAACTTTAAAAAGCTGTAGGTGGCTAGGGGGTACCTCATTTCATAACAGCACCAGAGGATTGTGCCCTAGCACCTAGCAGAAGAAGCAAAACCTGGTGCTTATTTTGTTTGGGGGGAAATAGTAAGAATTTGTTAAATGAATCCTAAGAAGAGAGGCTCCTCTTCCTTAATAAGAGCATCATGGAATCACTGTAAGGAGCAGACTGTCCTTTGTAAAGAACTCAAAGGTTTCCGACAACCAAGTCTCCCCACAAAGCTGCCACCAAAACACAATTTCAACCATTCAAGCATGTATTTCCTATGGCACTTTTGCAACCCTTGGGCAAACCTGCAAAAACATTATAAAGGCTCTGACTATATTTTTTAATTGCTCTAGGATTCTACAGGAATGGTTCAACAGTTGTTTGGAGCAAGTAACATAGCCTGGACATGTAAGATTTCATAACCCTGCTTGCTTCAAGAAACTTGGCAAAGATGTATTGGTTAAAACATAGTCACAATTTTATTTTTCAATTAATCTTTAAAACTGGGAAGAAAAAAATCACTCTCTTATGTTCAGAGAAAATACAGCTAACAAGTCATAGAGTAAGTTAAAATACAACCTGCGACGCCACATAAAATCGTGAACAAATTTAACGGCATACTGGCATCATGAAATCTCTAACCAAAAAAAAAGCACATTTGCATTTATACAACATTAACAACTGAAATAAAATTCAACTACTTCGCTCACAGAAGATTTTGGATTTCATTAACATCCTTACAGATTTCACCTGTCTGCAAGCATTGATTAGCAAGAAAAAAACCCACACTGTCTGATCAGCCTTCGGACTCAAATTTCAACTGAAGGGAGAAGCACGAGCAAAAATCGAGCTCCGCTACATTATTCTGAAATGCTGCCACAGGAGAAAAAGCACAGCACTGATTCCATCCACTTGCATTTTCTTTGCAACAAATCTGTCATTTACGACTAAGATGTTAAGATTGGACTTAGCCTTGCTGAAGTCATCTTCCTAAAAATGCAGATCTTCCAGCAGGCTTCAGAGCTCTGATCTCTTCCCCCAAGTTGCTCCTGATTCAAGCAGATAATTTTGCTCTCGTTAATCCAGTGGAACTGAATCCGTTCTTGGCACTTCAAAAAGAATTATGGGAACAAAAATTCTCCCACCAGAAAAGTACAGGTAAGTGTCTAGTCTGTTGATGGGTAAAGTGTTCCTTATATTGCCATGGAGCCTCCTAAAGCAGCAAGGATGACATCAGAGCAGATGTATGGTTCAGAGGTCTCAATCACAAAGTACACATGTTATACAAAGACTCAGGTCCACAAAACACTGCACCTCCCTTATGGATGCTGATGTGGACTGAATGTCTCTATCACCCACAAAAATTCACACGTTCAAATCCTAATCCCCCAGGTTATGGTGTTTAAAGATGGGGCCTTTGGGAGGTAACTAGGGTTAGTGAGGTTCTAAGGGTGCTCTCATGATGGTATTTGTGCCCTTGAAGAGACATCGGCAAGCTTGCCCTCTCTCTGTGCACAAAGAGGTCATGTGAACACATAGCAAGAGGGGACCCACCTACAAGAGGAGAGAAAAGGTCTTAAAATGAAGTCTATGTTGCTGGCACCTTAATCATGGACGTCCCAGACTCCAGAACTATGAGAAATAAATTTCTGTTCTTTAAGCCACTCAGTGTGTGGTATTTGGTTACTAATATAGTTGCACCGACTTGGGTTTCATAGTTGGCTGCCCTGATTGCCCTATATACCCACCTATGAAAAGAAGAATTGAAAACACCCAGAGTGAATGTGCAAGTGTTACCACACCCTGGCTGTTAAAGAATTCAGAATTATTGGCTATTTAATCTACACTTAAAACTAATAAAGACTTCTGCTTCCTGTCAATATAGAGTAATCAGGATCAGATTCATCCTTTTACTGGGGAGCAAAAAAAAGAGAAAAGAAAGCAAAGCAAAGCAAAGCAAAGCAAAGAAAAAGACACATTGGTTTTCACAACACTAGACATGAAGCAACAAAGGACAGCAATCCCTGAGAAAAGAAACAAATGAAAGGAGCCCTACCACTGCCCTGAACTTACTCTTTTTGGGTAGTTTCTAGGACACAGTCTAGGGAGGGGAAACAGGCAGAGACTAGAGAGAGAATAAAGCCCCTAGAGTTTGCAGGACTAAGAACCAGGAGGAGAGAGCTATGTAGAGGGGAACCCCAGAGGTCCACAGAGGGCCACTCTCAAGCATTCACAGAGTACTAATCCATGCTTGAGGGTGAACAACTACCCAGGGCTGGGGGAAAAAGACAACATCTGAAATGTCAAAGGAAACAATGAGCCACACACACAAGAGTCTGGAAATAGTGTCTATTCCCACCAGAGAGAATGAAAACCTTACCATTTTCATAGATCAGAGTACTCAGAAAGGTACTGCCTCAGTAATGGAAATAATTAGCCCTAGATGAAACACTGCTCCAGTTCTGTTCAATAAATCTTGACAGCAGAACCAAAAGTATCCAACTATTTCCAAGTAACATGACTTCATACTAGAACAAAACTCAAGAATACATACAAAAAATATCCAGCACCAAATAACAAAAAAAAATTCATGTCTAGCATCCAATCAAGGATTAGTAGGTATGCAAAGAAGCAGGAAAAAAGAAGATTTGCTTTGAGAACAAAATAAAAACAGCCCCAAATGATACAGTGACAAAAAAGGAAATAAAAACAAAACAAATTGTTAAGCTGAGGGATGACCACAGATGTGAGAAGTTCAATAATTCCAACCATAAAAACAAAGAAAATTATACACAATCACATCATTATAAAATCGCTCAAAACTCGATACAGAAAAAAAACTTAAAAGAGGCCAGAGAAAAATGACATACTCTAGAGAGAAAAAAGAAAGATAAGGTTAACATTAGATTTCTTGTTAGAGATAATCCAAGCAAAAAGGCATTGGAAAAATGTCTTTAAAACTTGTAAATAAAATACCTGTCAAACTAGAATATCCAGTGAAATTTACTTCCAAAAGAAAAAAAAGTTAAATATTAAAAAAAAATTTTTTTTAGACCTACGAAAACTGAAAGAATTCATTACCAATAAATCTGCATTATAAGAACTTGTTTAAAAGTTGTCAGTTGTTTAAAAGTTGACAGATGTTCCACATCATTTGTCATTAGGGAAATACAAAACAAAACCATAAGATACCACTTTACACCAGTTCGAATGACTAAAATCAATAAGACAGGGAACAACAAATGTTGGCAAAAATGTAGAGAAGTAGGAATTCTCTTGTACTGTTGGTGGGAATGCAAGCTGGTACAGCCACTCTGGAAAAGCAGTATGGAGGTTCCTCAAGAAGTTAAAAATAGAGCTACCCTATGGCCCAGCAATTGCACTACTGGCAATTTACCCCAAAGATACAGATGTAGTGAAATGACGGAACCTGCACCCCAATGTTCATAGCAGCAATGTCCACAATAGCCAAAATGTGGAAGCAGCCGAGATGTCCTTTGACAGATGAATGGATAAAGATGTGGTCTGTATATACAATGGAATATTACTCAGCCCTCAGAAAGGATGAATACCTACCATTTATATCAATGTGGATGGAATTAGAGGGTATTATGCTGAATGAAATAAATCAATTGGAGAAAGACAATCATCATATGGTTTCACTCATATATAGAATATAAGAAATAGAGAAAAGGGACCATAAGAGAAAGCAGGGGGACTGAGTGGGGAAAAACTAGAAAGCAAGACAAACCATGAGAGACTCCAACTCTGGGAAACAAACAAAGGGTTCCAGAAGGGGAGGAGGGTGAGGAAAGATGGGGTAAGGGCATTAAGGAGGGCACATGATGAGATAAGCACTGGGTGTGATACTATTTGTTGGCAAATTGAATTTAAATAAAATAAAAATAAATAAAAATCTTATTGGAAAATAAGAAAAACAAAAACAAAAAAGTTGTCAGGGAAAAAGAAAAGTATATTATATGGAAATATGGGTCTAAAGAAAAAAAGTACACCAAAAATAGTAACTACACAGGTAAATGTATAAGCATATTCTATTATTTAAAAAAAAAAAAAACTTTAAATACTTATCTAAATTGTTTTAAAAGCTAATGAGTTGACCAAACAAAAACAAATGTGTTGTGGAGTTTATAGTGTATGTAAAAGTAAAATGTATTACAAAAGTAGCACATAGGCTAAGAGAGAAAAATAGAAGCATACGATGTGAGGTCTTTATACTACACAGGAAGTGATAATTATATCATTTGCAGATTGACAAGTTAAAGATGTATATTATAAACCCTAAAACTATCGTGAAAATGTTTTTTAAAAGAACTGTAACTAATAAACTAACAGAGGAGATGAACTGGAAGTATAAAAAGTTCTTAACTCACACAAAAAGCAGAAAAAGAAAAACGGATGTGACAAATAACCAGCAAGATGAATTAGCCAAAGCTTGTCAACAACCATATTAAAGGTAAATGGTCTAAATACCCCAATTAAAAGGCAGAGATTGTCAGATTGAATATTTTTTTGAAAATGCAAGCCCAATTTTATACTTATACAAGAAAATCACTTTATGTATGAAGACACACATAAAAGTAAAAAGAAAAATACATATCACACTGACACTACAACCTAGCATAAATACTTCCCATTAGCATTGTTCTTCTTAAGTCTGATATACATCAAATGTAAAACGAATACAGATGATATTAGTCAAGGAAAGTATGAAAACTGTTCACTTGAAGTTTATTTTTATATCTTTTACCAAATCACCACTAAACATATAATTCATTGTTACAAATATCTCTTAGTAGGATCATATAATATATTCTTCACAGAAATCAGTGCCAGGAAAATGTCTACATTCAATGTGAATTCATGTCCTTTCTTTAATCAGATAAGTATTATATGAGCCAAAGTTTTCCCTTTATGTCTTGGCTAACAATCAGAAAGCTCAATGTTCAACTTAGTGCCAAAGTCTAAAAATAAATCCATCCCAGGCACTTAGCAGGTTCCTCACTCTAATCTTCTAACTGGTTTTCAACCTCTCCTAAAATTATTTCACTTGCATTGTAATATTGGAAGCTACTCTTATTTTGTTAAGAGTTGTATTTTGGGGGCACCTGGGTGGCTCCATTGGTTAAGCATCTTGGCTCTTGATTTTGGCTCAAGTCATGATCTCAGGGTTATGAGATTGAGCCCCATGTCAGGCAACCAGCTTTGAGATCACTATGGAGTCTGCTTGGGATTCCCTCTCTCCTTCTCCCTCTGCCCCTCTCTGTGCTTGCTCACTCTCTAAATAAATAAATTAATTAATTAAAAAAAAAATAAGAGTTGTATTTTATAACAAAGAATACCATGAATCAAATATGAGTATTTGCCCCACCACATATAAGATGTGTGAATTAAATCAGAGAGGTTGAGTGACTGTCCTGAAGTTCTGCTTTATACCATACAGTTAGAATTACAGTGGTCACTTTGTCTCCCTGTCAACAACATTTAAAAAATGTGAAAGTCTGCAAATTTAAAAACATAAAACAAGGCTAAGTTAATATTAAATGAAGTTAAAGTATTATCAAAATTGATGGATCATTTAAACCAAAATTTGATCATTTTAACAAAATTTAAAAGTTAGATGGACCTATGCAGAACCCTCAGTCTATTCTAAGGGAGCAATAAGGCAACCAGCCAGATTTCAGGACTCTGAATACAGAAACAAGAACAAGGAAAAAACAATGGTACTCTCAGGTGAGCATGGAAGAAAAAATGCATAATCCAAACCAGGCCTAGATTTGCAGAAATATTAAAGACAGACCCTCAAAGCCTTGTGTATTCAGGTATGCGTTTGTTACTCCTTTGATTATCAATTAATATTTCTGCATAAGAGGAAAGAAAAGGAACATGGGTACAAGGACATAAATTGCTCTGATATTTTATCAAATGCAGAATTGCCCTTAAGCAAATCTACTCCAGTCCCCAGCATTCTGCTCCAAGCAGTGAGGATTCTTCCTCTGGCCTCAGGCAGAGCCTTCCTTGTAAGAGTCACCTGTATTTTAGTATTCCAACTGGTCAAAGATAACTGCAGCCTCAATTTCACAGGAGTGAAAGAACTACATAGTCTTTTCTATTAGATGTAGAGAGCAGTGAGTTACACAACAGGAAAAAAAATTCAGATGGTACATAGGTGGCACATCAAGAATATGGTCAATCAAGTAAGAAAGAGGGAGGTACAGCTGTATATGTTACAAAATGTTTCCTAAAAGAGAGGAGTGGTTCATCCTTTGGGTAAGCATCTGACTCACCTATGTAACTTAAAAATGCAGACACAGAGCTTTATCTACTAGAGACTATACCAGTGGGTGTCTGACATAATCCCACTGTGAGAACCTCCAATGTTAGTGTCATTAGGAACCAGGATTTTTGGCATAAAAACAAGTGAGAATACTACTGCATGACTTAAGTAAATGTCTGACTTTAAGTAAAAATTATATAGACTGAATTGGGATATGGAAGAGACAAGATGAAGTCATTATGCGTTTTATCTTCAAGACAACAGCAAAATTGTATTTCTGAGCTCCGTACATTAAAAAGATCTAAAAACGATGATCTATCCAAAAGCAATAAGCATCCTCTAGTGACCAGATTATGGTTTCTAAATAACATTTCCCATTAAAAGGAACAAGCTCCTAGAAGAAATAGCCTATTCTAGGTCTGAGGAAGAAAAACAAACATTATAAAATGAACCTGGAATCTCTTACACCTGGAAAGAAGGATGTTAACAAAGATGCTAAAATCATGGTGAAGGGTCTCAGGAACCAACATGAAGAAGCTCCCATGGCAAAAATAGGATCATATGAGCATCAACAGAATAATAGTTGTAATGGATTAAAGTATAACTATGTTCAAAGCTATGATTTCAAAAGACTAAAAGAAAATAAAACCTCCATGACAACCTGTTAAGGGTGCTAGAGAACCATTTTCAAAGTTAGTAAGTAAAGGTCAAAAATGAATCCTATTATCATCTTTCCCTGTATCTATGGCACCAAGAGGTAAATAAGGGGAAGTTTCTATTCCTGAAGGAAAGGCAGGAAGGAGAGGAGTATCACTTGGCAGCCCCTATCCTATTAAAAGAGTGAATATAACTAATGATCTTCAAATAGTTACTAACCTCACACACAGAGAAAGGTACGGACATTATGTGCCAACCTAGAAGTATTCTTACTTTTCATAACCCATCCCCCGCAAAACCAAAGTCAACCCCATATCAGATAATACTTTTAGTTTGATTTACTGGAGATTAAGAAATAAAGAAACATGTTAGATAGCATCATAAGGCTAGAATAAGCCAAAACAGGTTTCAGGAAACTCTACAGGGACATATAATATAGTCCAGTTTGCTTAGCAAACTTCAAGAGAAAAACAAAAAGGATAGAAGAAGTTCTAGGTTAAAAGAGACTTACCATTCAAACAAACAAAAAGTTATGCAAAAATAAGATAATTATAAATTTTGAATACTGGCTATTATTGACCCTAAGGAATTATAGTTAGTTTATTTAGGTATGAAAATAGTTTTGTCTTGCTTTTTTTTTTTTTTTTTAAAGAAAGGCAGACTGCCACATGCCTCATTTGGATGTCTGGAATCTTGGAATCTTGACTACCCTATGGTCTCCTACAAATGGACCTTGAACGCTTGTCTGGAGGTTCTAGCAGGGGAGCACAGCTACTCATATACCCTTGTTCAAAGAATGGTCCTCCTCTATCAGGGAAGATTATCCTCCTGGAACAAGCATGCATGCAGCTTTGGGAAGGATGCACATGGTGCAGTAAGGGAAGAAGGGGACACCCTGCCTAGCCAGCCAGATCAGCTGAATCAACCCTGGCAATCAATGGGGTGACAGATGTCATAGCCAGATCACCCTCACATCCTATTTAAAATACTCACATACTATTTAAAAATAGTATCTTTAAAAAAAGGATTTTGCCTTTTAGAGAAATGCACTGAACTCTTCATGGGTGAGGATGAGATGATATAATGTCTATGATTTGCTTTAAAATGATCCACTGGGGAGAAGGAGGAAAAATGGGTGAGGTTATAGATGAAATAACATTGGTCAGGAGTTAGTTATTGAAATTGAGTGATGGGAACATGAGAGTCCAATACACTATTCCCTCTGCTTCTGTGTGTTTAACATTTTCCAGAGTAAATGAACAAAATGTCACAAGCAAAAACAAAAAAATACAAAATTATGTCGATGAAGTTCAAATCTGGGTTATCTCTGAGAAGGAGAAAAGAGTAGTAATTGATAGGACATGAGGGAGACTTCTGGGTGGCAGCAAAATTCTATCTCTACCTGAGTAATGGTTATTCAGGTGTTTATTTTGTGATAATCACTGACTTGTACATTTATAATTTGTGCAACTTTCTGGTGGTCTATTTTGACCAAAAAACAAGTTAAGATTAGTCTGCAGAAATCTACACTATATAAACATAGGAAATGTATTTGATAGGATGGAAGTATTTAATATCTTGTAATGCATAATACATGGTGTTTAAGAAATTTATGGACATTGATCAAAAGGAAGATGACAATGTGCTGTGAATGTTGTGTTGTGGCCTTTAATCTTACAGGAGCTAATCATAAGACAGAGATTCCTAACAGAACCAGGACATACATATTAAATGCACAGACTATGCTAATAGCAAATACTTACGAAGTATCTATTTTGTTAGTTGATTTAAAAGGTGTTTATAAATTCTTTTAAGTCTTCTTTCAAATAAGATATCCTTTCAACCTGTACTCACAATGTTAATTACATTCATTTTTACTGACTGACTAGCCAGTATATGTTTATTGGTATATTGTACAGTACAAAGATGAAATTACTGTATTATACATAGATGAAAGCAAACAGGTAATTTACTCTGAAAAAGCCACAGTCAGTTGAGAGGTCATGTTGCTAAACAGTTGGAAGCAAGATCTTTGGTCTCAGTAGTTCAGAAATCCTTGCTTACCTACAAGTTGTAGGACAGTAAGTGCTTTCTTTGTGCCTTAGTTTCCACATTTGTAAACAGAGTAGCAATATTATTACCACTTTCGATTTCTCTGAGGATTAAATGAGATAGAACTCAGTGCAGCGCCCAGCCTACACTTCCTATTCTTTAAATATTATTCTGTATTTACTATTGTTATAAAGGATCCCTTTCCTAAAATGATAAAAGAAGAGATCCCCTTCCTTACTTTCAAAATGCTCCTCTCAAAAGAAGCATGATGAAGAAAATTGCAAAATACAGGATGCTGCTGACACAGGTTCTGGGGAGGAAAAAGGCATGTTTTATTTCAAATAAAACAAAACAATAAAGAAGACTATGACACAGCACAACTGGATGGCTAAGAATTCAAAAGCAAGATACCAGAAAAATTAAAAATCAAAACCTGGGATCCCTGGGTGGCGCAGCGGTTTGGCGCCCGTCTTTGGCCCAGGGCGCGATCCTGGAGACCCGGGATCGAATCCCACATCGGGCTCCTGGTGCATGGAGCCTGCTTCTCCCTCTGCCTGTGTCTCTGCCTCTCTCTCTCTCTGTGACTATCATAAATAAATAAAAATTTTAAAAAAAATCAAAACCTAATTGTTGTCATGGTTTCAGGCTAAAAAAATAAACTGCTTTTAAGACTTGAAAGTTGACTGGGCAAGGCAGATTTTGAAGAAATTATTCAACAGTCATAAACTACAAGTTGAGAGAATAAGGTCAGGCTGTACAAAAACCCATGGGAAACCCACATGAACCAGACGGTCACAAAAAGTACATTAGCTTTTGTCTGAAACAGGTGTCATTTACCTGTGAATGAAGAAATTGTGCCAGTCACTGGGGGATCTCTTCAGGTAAATCCAGATGACAGTGGTGACCCTGGTCTCTCTCTAAGGCTCCAGAGCCTCTCAGAGCCCACAGGACTTTTAAGGTACTTAAATATGTGGTATATTTTGACAACAGCATGTTTTATAAGTCATTTGTCATCAGCAAACTTTAGACAAGGTTAATGAAAGTTCTGTCACTTTAATGTCTAGCCGGCTTTAAATTACAAATGTCATGCGCCATGACTAAAGAAAGGGCACCGCAATAATACCATAAACCATCATCTCCAGGGACATACAGGTAATTGCATAGCTCATTAAAAAACTGTTTTAATTATTAATTGACCGTGTCAGAGTTGTCCTTTGAAGTCAATTTTAATTTTTTTTTCCTTGCAAGCATTATGATTTCAAGCTGACCTAGAGAACTTTGTGTACCACCTAAAAAACTGCCAGCAGAGGTTGCTAAGGAAGCTCTCCAATACTGAAAATTACTTTCCAAGTCATTTGCACATGATCTGCTTATTAAGGGGAAGGAAAGAGCTGAACATTTTTGGAGAGGTTTGGTGTAATTCCATCACTTATAGAGATCACAGAACAACAAAGAGAATCTAAGTGTGGTGGAAAGAGCAAGCACTTGTCTTTATTTATTTATTTTTTTTTTTTAGCACTTGTCTTTTTAAGTTTTCTTCCATGAGGATAGAATGCCAAACAATGACTTTTGCAGAAGACCACAGGACAATCTGATCAGGGCTTAGCTGAACTCATGGACAGCACAGCTCATTAAGTTTCTTATTTAATAAGTAATTCAATAAATAAGCTGTTTGCAATCTTCAGGGCTGAACTCACAGGTCCTCACTCACAATGGGCAACAATAATTCATATACCTAAACCTAACCTTCAAGTTCCTGTGTTCAAGAGAGAACCTAGCAGTCTCACTTTTCTTTTTCTGAATGAATCCAGAAAGCACCATCTAGAAAGGCAAAGATTATGTCCATTCCTGCAAGAGATGCCAATGGCATCCAGAATTAAATGACTAATTCTATATTTATAAAGAGACCAGCATCCATAATGTCAAATGACAGATCCTCACCAATTTATTAGCAGATTGAACTTTCACTGTTAAGAAAAAGAATTTCTCAAGATCGGGATCTTATAAATTAATCCAGTCCTTCTTGCAAACCATTTTAAAAAGACCATGCCAACCTTAAGTTTGAAAAGATTCATTTTCTCGTAAAAATCTGGGGTGAACTGATCTTCTTGCAAGAAGATCCACTTACAACACAAACTAAAAATCGGGGACCAGTA
Organism: Vulpes vulpes; assembly: GCF_048418805.1. Taxonomy (NCBI): domain Eukaryota; kingdom Metazoa; phylum Chordata; class Mammalia; order Carnivora; family Canidae; genus Vulpes; species Vulpes vulpes. The sequence goes on along the minus strand of NC_132791.1, from coordinate 119,187,807 downwards.
TTATGTTGGGGTACAGTCACAAAGCCAAGCTCAATCTAGTTCCATCAATACAAACACCGACAGCTAGTATGTCCATCAAGTTTGTAGAGCCAACAACTCACAACTCAAACCTACAATCAATTTATGGACTCTGCTGTTGTTAATGACCATGCCGGGAGAGTAACACCAGAAACCTGACAGCACCCTCAGAACTCACAGATCATCTCCCAGAATGTGAAAATGAGCTAAGTCATTTGTGCTGCATTGTCTGCACCTTGAGAATTAAACAGTGACTACCAACTGGTAACAGAAATTCTTCTCACTGGGCGCTGAACACCTGATTCTCCTCTGCGCATCAGGCAGAGACTAGCAAACAGAATGACAGGAAGGAACCATTCCATTCACAGTCCCTACATTATGGAGAACTGTGCAAAGATGCAGAGCAAATCCCCTAAGTAAATAAATATAGAAATACATAACTAAAATTAAAATACTCTGGAAATGGGACGTAATGGCACAGGGCTCAGGAAACTAGGGCTCACGAATAAAAGCCCATTCTACTACCCTGTGGACCTGAGCTACGAATCATCCCTGCCCCCACCTCAATGTGGGGATTGAACCTACGACCCTGAGATCAACAGTCACAGGCTCTGCTGACTAAGCCAGCCAGGCACCCCTCATTTTCACATTTTTAAGTGGTTGGGAGGAACATTTTTTTCAAGAATAATATATCACAACTCACAAAAGTTATAGGAAATTTAAATTTCAGTGTCCATAAATAAAGTTTTATTGGCACACAGCCATGCTTGTTCGTTTACATATTGTGTGTGGCAGCTTTCATGCTACAACGGCAGAGTTGAGTGGTTGTGAAAGACACCGTATGGCCCACAAAGCCTAACATATTTACTAACTTGCCCTTTGCAGAGAAAATTCGCCAACCTCCGTTAGAATGAAAGGGAGCCTACGATGCTAACCTTCAATGGCATATCCAAGTGAGATCACCCCAGCTCGTTCCTTCTAGCAATCCTGATATTTAGTAATTTAAAGATCCCCCAAAGAGGAGATTTCACAATAAATGATAAATCTCTCCAGCCAGAGGGTACAGCAGAAGTGTCTCCAAATTGATTATAAAGTTCTGTCTCTGGTATACACATATAAGTGCAATACAATGTACAATATTCTAATTAAATTGAAGAATGGCTGCACAAGCCATGTTTCTATTAGCCAGGTCTTATTTGATTTAGCAGCAGTAATGAATGCTGAATCAGGTTAGGGTTGTTGGGCTTATCTGGCTTTGCCAATCTACTGAAATTAGGATAATAAAACTGAAGATATGTAATAGTGAAGACATTTAAAAAGAAAACTCGTTTATCTTCAATTAAAATATCCACCATACTGACAATAAACTTATTACTCCTCCCTACAGAAAGGTTAGGTTGAAGCACATAGCACATTATAAAAAGAATTCAGTCGGGCATGGGGACGGTGGAGTTACATTTTAGAAGTCCAAAAATAGCCTGGTTTTCCTGTGATACCAACACTTCACACATTTGTGGAAAAAAAACAACAGGCAAAACACAGAAGCTTAAAATATTCTCTGACAAACTGCTGCACTAGATTTTTGGCTTCATTATAAAGCTAAATCTCTCTACGTAGAGTGGGGAAAGGGGTGGTGATCCAGTTTCCTGAAATGAGCAGAACTGGCTGGGGGCACGTTACATTACTTGCTTGCCTGAATCACTGGGGAAACAATGTGGTCACCAGCCCTGATCAACTTTACCTTGTTGAGACTAAAAATAAAAATTACGACTCATTTCACTTTCTTGACTTTACGAGTTTATTGACATAAACACATAGAAATCAGCTCCAGCCTGAAACGATCCATCATCTTGGTATGTTATAAAATACTGCATCCTTAATAATATTTGTTTTAGGCACCAATTAATTTTATGAGACAGTAATAAAACAGCAGCCTCTTCCTCCCCCTTCAGTATAGACTATATAATGAAACCAACAGATACAGGCCAAATCGATGGGGTGAAAACAGCCTATTTGAAGTTAGCTATGAAGATGCTCTAGTCCACCCATAAAAGACATTGATTCCTGAGGCTCGGCAGTCCCGTCCCATTCAAAACCAGAACAGCAAGGCTACACTCAGAAAGGGAAATCTACAGTTCCTCTATTTCTCTGTTTCCCTTAATTTAGAATGCATAATGAGAATATGGTAAATAAGTCACACAGGAAACCAAGAGGAGTACAAGCTAGAAAAAAGAAGAAAAAAAAGAAGTATAAAATGCTCAGTTAGCAGCTAAAGTTTCACAAAACTATACTAGCTCTGAGGTCGATCTCAAGCAATTCACATCCCTCACCTGCCAGTCTTGATTCTTCTCTTCAAAGTGCTACTGTGTGCTTGCTTCAAAACACTAAACCATCCATCAATGTAACTGATCCTGTTAAACAATCTCTGGGTATGCCATTCAGCTGAATGAAAAGAAAACCCTAATGATTACCTGAAATGGGAACCAAATGATTTAAGGAGAATTACAAAATGTTTTCTGAGTTTATCAAAAGGCAAATAGTAATTTTAAAGCTTTTGTCTCTTTTCTACCATCAAAAAAGTTAAACAAGCAAGCATTAAACTGTTGCAACCTTTAAGTACTAGGAAACTAGTCTTGGAGGACTATGGTTACCTAAGCCCTCTCAGTTTTATAACAGTTACAGAGTAGATAGTGAGACTGCCTCATTGGTGGCAAACAAAGGTTAGGTGATCACACACGCTTGCCACCAAAGAGATTCAAGAATTCGTCCTGGATAAGGATGGGGAATTGGATCAGACTGTCTCCAAGTTTTAGCTCCAAAGTGTAACAGTGAATCAGACCACATGAAATAAAGGATTACATAGAGACTAGCTTGAACTTAAGTGAGGAACTTAATATTTGCTTTAAACTTTTAACTAATGATACTTTTAAAGAATCAAAAATGAGCATATGCCTTGCAGAAGGAACGGCTCCCTTTCACACAAGCCCTTTTAAAAGGAAGATAGTAACTTTCAAAGTCATGCAAAACACAATTCCAGAGGAAAACCACAAACTATAAATACCACTCAGAAAACACCTTTCAACCCATAGAGGAGTAACAATGGGAAAGTAGAGGGCACACAAGCTTCAATCATTAATCACTGGGAGTCAGCAACATGTAGCAAAAACAGCCTTTGGAATCTGATGGACCTGGTTCATATCTCCGTTTTGATGTTTACTAAGCCATTTGACCTTGGGAGTGTCATGGAGCTCGTCCTCTTATTTGTCCACTGGGGACATCTTAGTCACTGAGTTGTTAGAAGGATTCAAGGGGAAAACCTATATAACCTATTGAAAACAGTACTTGACACACTAAGTATGTAATAAACCTATTTCCTCCCTTAAACAATGAAATATTCACTGAATCTGAGAATGTACAAGGTGATGCGAAGACACTGGCTGTCAATTGTGACACATGAAATGATTGTAAGTGGTACATAAATAAAATATTTTCAGTTTTAATATTGGAGATTTTAACTTAAACACATTAAAAGAAAATAAAGCCCAACAAACCTGCAATTTCATGGCAAATACTGATCTGGATGAGGTTGGGTTTAACAACAACAAAAAGTCAACTTAGAGGGAAATATAATGTAAAAAATAATACTGGCAATATAAAGATATGGCCAAAAGTCATACAAGAAAGAAACACTGCTTTAGAAATATACATACATAAGAAAGGGTTTTCTGTCCTCAAGTTTACAGTGTAAGGGCTGGGTGGGTCACAAGTGAGCAAACAATGAAACACCCATGTATTTTCAAGTTCAGAGCCATTCAAGAAGAATGGTGTTAAAAGTCCCTCTCTTCTCGGCTCTTTTAACATGTATCACATATAAAAGCTCTTTAAAAATAAATGAGTTGAACAATTGTCATGCTGAGTTGCAACATAAGCTGATTTGGAAGTCCCCGTGTAGTAGCATGTTAGGGATTTGGATGTTAAATCTTCTCTTTGAATTTTCCAGGAAATCGTTTTCTTACCTGTATTTTCCTCATACAACACTAAGGAAAACAATGGTTTCTGCTGCTTTAACAGCCAAATCACTCAAGACATGTGGAACAAAACAGGGAACAATCCACTTAAAACTCTTAAGATCGAAGAACACTAAATGGTTTTAGATTTCCTCAAGTACCATCCTTAGAGACCATACCTGTGACAGGAATAAGCTAAATTTGCATTTGAAAATCGAGTGAAACACACTAAGTGTCCTTTTCAAGGCAAAAGGGTAGCAAAATAAGAAAAAGATAAAGGGCTTTACCAGCGAGTGTTCCCAACGAAAACCACAGACTCCTGAGAAGCTGGCACAACAGGCAGGGACCTTGAAATTCTTACTTATCTTAAAACCAAACAAAGCAGAACAAAACAAAATGCCCTATCATCCTCTCATAATTCATGTAATACATTAACTTTTGCTTCTTGATCTCTACTGAAGTTGTCTTCCCGCATGATTCCTCTTACAACATTTTACCAGTAAACCTCTACCTCACAACTTATGTATACATAGTATTAGTTTTTAAAAGGACGGTGGGTTAATAAAAATGTAAAAAGCTACAGGCCACTGCAGCTATGTTGAAAGAGATCTAATGTCCAGGGACCATACAGTTTTGTGGAGGAAATGTACAGAAGGGGAATATTCCATGCAAGAGGAAATATATAAAGCAGAATAAGTAAAAAGACAGCTACCCTGACCCTCTCTGATTATACCAGATATGCTTCTGTAGTTTGGGCCATACAAGGTGAGAGGATGTTAATGACTAATTAGGATCCGCTGTTGGCTAATAGGCAAGAAGAATAAAGCTTCACCGTATCACAAAATCACTCTGTCATATTGACATTCATTCCAACTGTCGCTAGTGCATCGATTTTCTTAGAAGCTTTATGATCCAGCTGCCTTTGAACCACAGAGCAGTGCCCACCCGTATCTTGGCTAAACAGAGCCGCAGAGAAGAATGGATAGAGGTGGCCAAATTAATAAATTACCCTGCCTTCACAACTTGCTTAGGAAACAAGCACAGTGTTAAAAAAAAAAATCTGTAAAAACAGGTTTGGGATTGAAGAGGATTTCTTAGATAAGAAGTTTTGAAATACATTTTTTTAAAGATTTTATTTATTTATTCATGAGAGACACACACACATAGAGAGAGAGAGAGAGAGAGAGAGAGAGAGAAGGAGAGACACAGGCAGAGGAAGAAGCAGGCTCCATGCAGGGAGCCCGATGTGGGACTTGAACCTGAGACCCTAGGATCACGCCCTGGGCTGAAGGCAGACGCTAAACCGCCGAGCCACCAGGGCTGCCCCTTGAAATACATTTTTAAAAACAGTTTTCTTTAAAAGCCATATTTCAGTTCAAACAACTGATCTTTATTCTGGTTCTTCTGTTTTCTGCTATTTTAATCAACTATTCTTGATTACCTTGCCTATGAAGAACCAACAGCAAGGAACTGAAAAGAAAGTCAGGAACTCAGTAGACTCCAAGGATTCCAGAGTCCCTTGGGGGGGGGGGTGGCGGGGGGGGGGGGGGTAAGGCAACTAATCTTCATCTGTGTCGAGAAACACAAATCCCAGGGTCATTGCCACTGAATCGGCATACCGGTGTGATGACTGCTGCCGTCAATATGGCTAGTCTACCTTGACTTTTGAATGTCAAAAATAATATGGACAGAATTGACTAAGCAGTCTCCGAGGTACTGCCTTTAAAATTTTTAACTTTATGGCCATTAAATATTGAACAGATAATTGGATTTATCCCCTTCAGTGCTTTATGGATGTACAAAGTACCTACCTTCTCCTGTTTTATTCAAATTAATGGTGCTCTCTTAAAGTGCCTGCCCTGAGCGCACACTGTAGCACACTACAGCCAACTCATTAAAAGGATGCTTCAGCCTCTGCTTGCCGACTCTCTTCTCCATTTGCAGTGAGAGGGCAAAAACCACACCAAGACCCACATCGACAGTTAAGGGCAAATCTTCTGAAGAGTCACCCTGCAACCCAGAAGTTTTGCTCCCGAAACTCAAGTACATGGTGTGATTTGGCAGTCGGCTAGCTGTTATCGTGGGAAACCACAACACAGAATTCATTCCTTCTCTTTTTAATTAAAACATTTGCAAATGCTGCTTTGCAACTGGGTAGCTTACTGTTACATTTTAAAATCAAGTCTGTGGGGAACACAGGGATGCCAGTATCTCTCTAGAGGATTAGCCAAATGAAACCTCGGATTGTGTATTGAAGGGTGGGGGATATACCCATGGACAGGCTGTGCAATTCACACTGGCGATAAGGTATTTCTATCAAATATGACTAACACCTACAAAGGTACAATCAGAAAATAACTCTGTGGAGGTGTTAGTGGAAAGGGGTTAATGGAAATAATGTTTTCATTTTAAACAATATAAATCCACAACTGGCATTCCATTGGCCTGTGACCTCCCCTTACCCAATCCTTGTTCAAGTCATTTGCTAGTGTAATTGAAACCTTCTTTGAGAGTCTTTAGATTTCATTTCAGGTTTGGGGGACAATGCAGCTAAAAGACATTTACCATCCATCTTTCTTAACATTCCTAATCTAAATAGAAGACCCGAATCCAAGACGGTGCTTTTGATGGATCGCTCGCCTTCCTATACAGTAGAGCTTAAAGAGATCTCATTATTGCTTTCAGAACCCTCACAGAAAACATACATTCATACTCATTTTAGTTTTTACCACCTAGCTGAACAGCATATATTTACTTTCGAAAATGTATTCTTAAAGGAACAGATAAGTTGTCAATTAAAAAATTCAAAATCAACAAGATAAAATGTCTATTGTGCCCCTAATTGTACAAATCAAGGTCTGTCTTGGAACACCATCTCCCCTGAAGCTGTGTGGCAGTTCATTAAGTCATGTAGGACTAATTGTTGGGAGTCCATCATGCCACACAACTAACCAATTTTAAACAAGAAGATAAAAGAATAGCTCACAGGTAAGGTCGACCAATTACAAAGATTTGAAGAAAGCCTATAAATTTCACCACCAAATATGGGAGGAACACATTTACATACCACGTGGAGCTGGAGTATAGGTCAGCCTTGTATAATAAATACACATTTAAAGCCTTGTTCTAAAGAAAACACGTTTAATCTGGAGCCTAACTCCTGACAAATACACACACTTGATATGCCCACCACTCAAAGATGTTTTCAGAGTTCAACTAGAAGTCTAGAAACGAGTAAAAAATATCATGGGTAAGCTTACAAAGGAGTTCAAGAAAGAAAAAAAAAGCCAAGCAGGTGGCAAGAGTGCATGGAATGAGAGAACTCTGTCCTCCAGACACATGGACAAAGGAGCTGAGAAAGACAATGTTGTGAAGTACCGGGCACTTGCCCCTTCTGTAAACCAAAGGTTTCTCGTTTTCTACCATACAAAATGCTCGGGTTGCCTCCAAGAGTCAAGTGTGGCTTTTGTTCTCTTTGAATTCTTAAAAAGTAGGTGTAATTCAAAAAAAAAAGAAGAAGAAAGAGGATGATTTTAAACTTTCGGAGCATGAACCACATTTCCTTTGATTAAAGGACCAACTTCCTGCACGGATACACACCTCAGTACACTTTTATATAGAGTTTGGAATTTGGGAAGCAGGTTTGTGTTTTACGTATTCAAAAATTAATATTAAACAAACAAGAGTGGAGAAAAATAAAGATCTAAAATTGAAAGCAAAACTGAAGCAAATGAAGGCAAAAGTACTTCAAATTCACAACACAACCACTCTGAAGGGAGAGAAGAAAAAGAATAATAACAAGAATGATCTCAGTATTTTACTATATACTCTATGTTCAGGAAGCATAGAGGGAAAATAGCAAAAACATCCGGAACATTTTTAAGGTTTGTTTTCCGTAGTCCTGTGGGTGAAACAATTTTGAAACTATTTTTAGATGTGCTATAAGACTGAGTAAATGAATAAATGTGTTAGGAGCCAGGGTTTTCACTGTGGAAGGAAAATTAAATATAGAATGGAGATAAGCACCCTATGAGAATGGTTTGGACTTGGAAGTACCAGCAGGAGTCCGTGATTTTCAAAATACAGCATGTGCATACGCATGTGTGTGGTGTTCTTCCTCATGAATTCCTACCCTGGCACACAAGGGAATCCATGCCATTAGGAAGGAGCACACCTGGCATCCCAATACTGGTTTCTAAAACCATTCTCTAAAAGGAGCCAGAAATTGGTACAGAAATGGTTGATTACAGGGCTACAGCAAAGAAGGTACACAATGAGCCTAGAAAGTCGTATCAGCAAAAAAAGTTGGTGCTCAGAAAAACGATGGGAGCATCTCAAAAGAACACAAAAGACAATCTCAAAGAGCTCCCACTGACTGATTAAATCTAGGAGAACTTGAACATAAAAATATTTAAGAGAAGTAGTAAATAATAAAACACTAAAAAGCAGTCTATGATTCAATACCAATGATAGAAAGATGACAGATGATGGATGGACAGATGGATGGAAGGAACCACTGACTGGTAAATGTTGATGCAATAGTCACAAAATCATCATAGAAAAGCCTCGTTCCTGCAAGAATCAGCAACAGAAGTTAAATCCAAGGAGAAAAATTTGAAAAGATAGCTGCATGATCTTAAAATGTGTCTGTCGCCACAGACTGATTATTAGTTTTGAGGGAAAATATAATGACTATACAGTGACAAACCAAAAAAAATCAAACAACACCTTGACCAGATAACCAAAGGTCACCACTGGGTCCCTCCAGATGTAATTCCTTGAGAAGGACACATCACTGAAGTACTATTCCAGCTGGAATACATATCCCTAATCTCACTAGGAGAAAATATCAGACAAGCCCAATGAGGACCTTTTATTAAAAAAAGGGAAAGGGGCCATTTTTTTTCAATGTCAATGTCCTATAAGACAAAGACAGCCTGAAAAACTGTTCCTCTGTTAAAAACAACATTAAAACTGAATGCAGTAGGTGATCCTGGAATGGATATTGTATTGGACAGGCAGGGGAGGCTCTAAAGGATACTCTTGGATCAACTCACCAAATGAAAATATGAACAGAAGATAGAAAGCCTTATGTCAACACTGAGTTTTCTGAATTTGATCACTGTATCATAGTTACATATGAAAATGTTCTTATTCTTTGGAAATAATCCTCCTAAGTATGTGGAGACAAAGGGACATGATATATGCAACTTACCCTCAAGATGATTCAAGAAAAACATGGATAGAGAAAGATGGAGTACAAGAGGGGAGAAGTGTTCATAACCGCAGACGATAAAATGTCATTTAAATAAAAGGAGCAAAAGGTCACCAAAAGGTAAATCTATATAAAAGAAATATGAGGTTTTTTGGTACTATTCCTGCAACTTTTCAGTAAATCTGAAAATTTCTCAAAAAAAGTTAGAAAAATAAAAGGCCTTCTCTCACCCACACAACCCATAAATGGAAAATGACACATAGTGTTCCTAATCTCATAACCTTATTTCCATTAACATCACCTGCACGTAGACAAAATGTTATGCAAAGATGTGGATTACAGCATTGTTTATAAAAGCAAAGAATTCTAGGGGTGTCTGGATGGCTCAGTCAGTTAAGTGGCTGACTTGGTTTCCGCTCAGGTGATGATCTCAGGGTCACGGGATGGAGCCCTGTGTGGGGCTCCATGCTCAGTGGGAAGTCTGCTTCTCCTCTCTTGCTCTCTGGCACTCCCCCCCCCCCCCCCGCCCACCCCTGCCTCTGTCCCTCCCCTGGCTCACATTTGCCCTTGCACCCTCTCCTTCTCTTTCTGAAATAAATAAATCTTTAGATAAAAATTTTTAAAAATGGATAATGGTTATTTAAATTATCTTATGTAGGGATCCCTGGGTGGCGCAGCGGTTTGACGCCTGCCTTTGGCCCAGGGCGCGATCCTGGAGACCCGGGATCGAATCCCACGTCGGGCTCCCGGTGCATGGAGCCTGCTTCTCTCCCTCTGCCTATGTCTCTGCCTCTCTCTCTCTGTGTGACTATCATAAATAAATAAAAATTAAAAAAAATAAAAAATAAAATAAATAAATTATCTTATGTAAATTCAAAATAACACTATGTGGCCTTTAAATGTGGGCATGAAAAGTTTATAGTAACAACTGAAAACAGTATTAACTGAAAACAACATGATTACAGATACACACAGTATGATCATGTGTAGGTAAAAGAGGCAGATGAAAAGGAAAAACAAATCCTAGAAAAAGGCTAGAAAGAAATCTGAGAAAAATGCCAATGCTGGTCATCTGTCCCCCAGAGATAGCTTATGGAGGATTTTTTTCCCCTTCTGCTTTCTGTATATTCTAAATATATAATGTTTATACAATAACGTTATGATAAAAAATAAGCTTTATTCTAAGAACAACAATTCAATAGATGTGCATAGGACTAAGTTTAATTGACTTAAAATCTTCAGGGAGACCTGCTGTATAAGGTAAACAATACTTACTGTGGATGCTCAGCTATCCAAATCTAATTTGAGCTACTTCTGTTCCCAAAGATGGGAAATGAGATCGAGAGAGGGGACTTTATGCTAGGAGACTGTCCTTGGAAAAACTTATTTAAAGTTGTAAATCCATACATTCATGAGCCAGAAGTGGCTCCTGCCTCGTTATTCTCAGCCATCAGAGGATGGATCCCTTCATGCCATCCCACCACACCCTGCCTCACCCCACCTGATAGGAGGGGAAAAGAAAAGCAGGACACCTACAAGGACAGAGAGCAATGGTGGTGTCATCTCACAACACTGTACTTTGTTGGGCTCAAGAGTCACGCTGCTCACCACTGGCATACAGATGATGGGAGCAGACGCTCAGGCTGAAATCCTTTGGTTCAGCCCATGGCCAGTGACTAGTATTCTACAGGTAGAACTGGACCAGCTGAATAACACGGTCTAGAGAAACAGTCTCTACACAAGATGGTTCCCTACAGTATTCATTGAGGGAGAGAGAGGGAGGGAGGAAGGGAAGGGAAGGGGAGGGAAGGAGAGAGAGGGGTAGGGAAAAGGAAGGAAGGAAGGGCAGAAGATAGACTTTTTGAAAGTAGGTGATGATGAGATATAAATGTTTTTGTAACTGAAAAGCTGAAAGAAGATGAATGGGGGTGCTGTTTTAGTTTTCCTAAGAGCATGTGAGTCTCCCACGGTCACTGCCAAAAGGTCAGGCTCTTTTTTTAAATAAGGGGTTATTAAGAGAACTATGCATGGCAAAAAAGAGGAAATCCCTTGATTAAACAATTATAGCTCACTTCCTGTTTAAGATTTACACATTTGTAAGCATCTAATTATATTTATTTCTTACTATAACCAGGTTTGAGTAATCTTAAAACATCAACTGAATTGCCTAAGTCAGCCAATAATTAAAATTCTTTTGCCAATATGATTTGGATAAAAAGTCAAACACTTCATTTAAAATTTATGTGAGGCACATTCATAAGAATACACTAATTTCTCATTCAGATTTCAAATTGAATCAATTTAATGACTGCCGATAGCAAAGCAATAGAAATGCAAAGAAAGATAGTCCTACAATGGACAATTACCCAAAGTTCCCGTCATGTTTTATGAATCAACAATTGTCTCCAAACTTGCGAAAGAAATCAATGTTCATTAGTTTCTAGAATCTTAAACCTATCTGTTCTAAACTATAAAAAATGAGTACAATTAGACATACAATTTAAAGAATCCATCAATTTGAATGAACCCAAAGAACGAACTTCTGTATGATCCTGTGTTCCTTTTCAAGGCAGCACAACTCTGAAGGATGACTGGTTTACCACTGTTTCTTCTCCTTTGCGTTCATGTTCTTTATCAGCCAAACAGTTACAATGGCCTTTCAGACTTCAGTGATAAAGGACAAAACAACACAGTCCCATTCGAAAATATGAATGGCCTTGGAACACAGCTCCAAAAAGCAAACTGCATCGGTTATGTCAGAGCAGAAATAACCCCCAGCAATACTATCAAATTCTAAAATTAAGGAAAAGAAGGGGGAGAAGTAAAAGTAGAGAAGGCAAAAAAGAGGATGATGGGGGGAGAGGCAATTCCAACCTATAAAGAAAGAAACAACTTCAACATATAAATAATGAAAAGTGAAAATTCACTCCTATGACTTTTCTTACTGTCTTCCTCTGAAAACACTAAATGCCAGGGCTCTGTGTAGAATCAATGATATTACATTATTTCTACCAAGTGGTAAGCAAAATCACTCCAGTTTTACTTCCTGCCTCTTCTAACCCTCGACTCACGTCTACAGAACCTGTCAGATGGGCATCTCTGACTCAGACTCAAAAGTCTGTACTTCCAAAACCCTCCAGCAATGTCAATGAACAGTTCCTGGTCACAGTGGTTCCTGTTGGTTATCCTAAAAAGGAGAGAACCTGCACGGCACAGAATTCAGTCTGATTTATGAAAAAGACAAAACAGGACTAGTGACAATATCACTGTTATGAACAAGTATTCTACAAAACAATAGATCCAAACCCTGTCCTAGCGCCCTAGTCTCATTATGCCCAATCCTAACCATGCCATGTAAAACTGACAGCTCCTAACACTCACCATCCCTCTCATGGAGCTGGGTTTTCTCTATGGTTGTTCTCAGCCTCAAAACACAAGAGGAGTTTTTGCTTGAATAGAAGCTCTACAGCGGGGGGCATATCGGTCTGTTTAGCTCACTAATATACCCTCATGCCTGGCACATAAAACATCGAAAACATTCAGTAAACATTGGTTAAATGAATGAATCCTTCATTAAGCTAAATGATTTCTTTTTTTTAAGGTTTTATTTATTTATTCATGAGAGACACAGAGAAAGAGGCAGAGACATAGGCAGAGGGAGAAGCAGGCTCCCTGCGGGGAGCCCAATGTGGAACTTAATCCCAGGACTTCTTCGGGATCATGACCTGAGCCAAAGGCAGCTGCTCAACCGCTGAGCCACCCAGGTGTCCCAGCTAAATGATTTCTTAAAGCTCTTCTTTTTCAAGCAGAAAAGGCAAAAATTAGGCAGAGAATCTTTAGAGTTATAATAGGACAGATAAAGGGTTCTAACATTTACTATAAAAAGCCTATTCACATTGATTAAGGAGAAAACAAACACACACACACACACACACACACACACACACACACACACACACACACGGAAGCGCTGACTCAGCAACTGCTAAGAAGAACAGGAAAGGGTTAATCAACATTTGGGGAAAACTCACTAACATCAAACACTAAAACAAAACAATAGGTCTTCCTTCAAGTAATTAGCAAAGATTTCTAAAACTAAGATTCCCCAAGGCAACAAACAGCACAGTAAGATGCTCATTTCCCAGGCAGCAGCAGTGAGCGGAAAACCACCACAGTGATTTGGAAATAAGACTGTGAACTGAATGATATTCCTGTCTCTAATCCAGGAATTGTCATTGTGAAACCTCATTCCAAAGCAATACCCAAATACAGACAAGATCAAAGATGTTCATCAAGGCATTATTTACAATACAAGAGCAAAATTCTGGAAACAATCCAGAGGATTAGCAATGGAGATACAGTTCAGTCAATTTTGGTACATCCACTAAATCAACTACTCTACCGCCTTTAAAATGTATGCTTGAAGAATTTTTATAAAGACCAAAGAGTGAATGATACAATGTCAAGTAAATAAAAGCAAGCTAAATCTGTTCTGAACCATGCAGGGCATCGTAAAAGGCAGGCAGAAGATATTATCAAAAGTCAAAACTATTTATCTCTGAGTGGTAGGATTATAGGTGAATTTTGTTCTCTAAACTATACTTTTATGGATTTTCTTATTTATTAAAATAAACATGTTCTATCTTTATAGCAGAAGAAAGTTTAATGAAAGAAAGATTTCATGGAAGACAGGATAAAATACACTTTTAAGAGTTGTCATTATTAGCAAGAAGACGAAGAATAAAGTCTTAGGGGGGTAAAAAGCAGCAGACGTTAGCACTATTTGAAAAAACACAGAAGCAGCATTTTTAAGAAATAGAACACCCTTAATCCCTTTTAAATAAAAAAACAGCAAATAGCAAACCACAGCTCTGAATAACTGCTATAAGGTCCTTTCATTCCAAAATTATATTCTTACGATTTTTCTTTTAAAATTCAATCTGAAATTTGACAGGGAACCTTGCACGTTTTATTTCCTAACTCAAATAGCTGTGGAAGAGGAACAAACCTGAAAAGAGAAAAACAAGACATTTGTGGCATCAGCACTGTCCTTTGCTACGAACATAAACTCAAATTATTGATAATGAATGGACTTTTCAATAAATTAGCCAAATATAGTTAGTCCCTGATCAGAGTGATAAATCATCTGCTAGGAAAAGGCTAAATTTATAAAAACATCTCTATCTTTATGAATGGTCAGAAGAAAAGAACTACCCAAGCTCTTACAGAAGCCCCTTTTCTTAATCTCTACAGGCAGAGTCATCATTTGGACTATTCTAAAGTAAACTCAAACATTTAAAACAGATGACGGTTGTGCCTCTATGCTCACAGATACGCATCTACAGACCTAACATCTGCACATGCTCTCTGGAAATCTACAAGACTGTGTCAACAGAAATAAGAACATCCTTTGCAGTCATCTGACAGCACTGCTTCATGAAATTACATCAGATTTCTATCTAAACCAAGTTTTAGGGCTCTCCATAGGTGCAGTAAAAGAGAATGTGAAGGAAAGGTAAGAAAATTCAAGCATACCTATTACTTTTCTTTTAAGCTCAAATATATTTCTCAAGGCTAAACATCAGAAGCAAGATGCTTGGATACCAACACTTTCCTTTATAGCCTTTGCTTTGTATCTAGATCCAGAGGGAAAATCATGTTTACAAGAACCACAAGACACGTGAAAAGCAATAACCAAGATAAATGAAAAAATGCCAGGTTAAGTGTTAGTCAGAACTTTATTGCAAACGTACTTTGTTTTATGAGATGAAGAAATCTCCTTTCTCTTCTCCTCTAGCATTACATATTGAAAAAAGAAAACATGATTCAACTATTCTTTAATGTCATCTCATCATTTAGAAAGAGCAAAAGGAAAACAATCTGCATGCAGGCTGAGCACCAAGGCACACAGTGTGGAACCTACGTCAGAAACTCAAGTTCAATTTCCTAATCAAGGATATACAGTGGAATTCTGTTTCTTTTCCCTACTTGCTGCTGTGAATTTTTGTTTGTTTGTTTCATAGTCTTAATTCAATACCTTCTAAAATTTGAGCTAATTTTTTTTAAGATAACGGTAGCATGTCAAAACAAGAGAGGTAGTTAGTGCTCATCCATTGTCCTCATTCCAGAAGAAGGGGGGGTGGGCGGCAGACAGTGGGTCACAACTTTGGGATTCTTTCTAATGGTATGTGTTTGTGAAAGAGAAAGTGAGTACTGGGAAGACCTGACATAAAATCAGGAGCGACAAAGCAGATCTAGAAAAGTCAAGCCCATCCGTGATATTTACACTTGCCATTGCTATTTCGATTATCAGCCATTACTATATATAAAATGATGGGTCGCCAAACTTGTCTATGTATATATTTGAAGCCTCTGGAGATCATTAACAAATTCTAAAGCGCAGGCTACACCCCTAAAAAAATCAGAAAATTAAACCAGGAACCAGAGTTTTTGAAGCTCCTCAGAGGTTTGGACACAAAGTACAGAAATCGAATAAATCCTTCCACCCTCCCCTTTGAGGTTTACCCTAGATATTACTCCAGGAGTTTAAAAAAAAAAAAGGAAGAAAGAAAGGGAGGAAGAAAGAAAAAAAGAAACAAACACTAAACCAATGCATTAATCTGTTTGTTTGTTGTTGTTTAAAGAAAATCACTTGCACATATAGTTCACTGTTGTTCTTGAAGCTGGCTCAACAAAACACTGAAAAAATCATTATCCAGGTACATGGCATATTATGCTGACATGAGTTTATACTGCACAGCCTTATCCCTTCAAGAAGGATGTGGATCTGGTGACAGCATAAGGGAGAGAGACTTCTTACAAACTCAAAGCGAGGCTATGCAGATTCCAAGGTGACTACCACAGCTTCCTAGTGACAAATTGGCAGCAATTAGAAAGAGATGCTTGAAGAATGTGAACTTGCTTGGCCTGGCTTACCTTAGTTTTTTTCTTCTAATAAGGGCCATTAAAACCCTCTATTAAATCCAAAGAGGGAGAAAGAGGGAAAGAGGGAAATCCTAAGCCTTATAATCCCAATAATAAAAAAAAAAGACTCATTGCAGTGAATTTTCTGATTGCACATATTAAACATAGTCTAAAAGACTTTACTTCTTATATAACATTTTCCTCCCCTCTAGCTCCTTCTATCCCCTGTATCTCAAAAAAAAAAAAAAAAAAAAAAAAAAAGAAGAAGAAGAAGAAGAATAAGAAGGTACATGTGTTCTGTTTGTACTACTGGTTCATGACATTCAAAGAGTTCATCATGTACAGAGCACCACCTGTGTACTTAGCTTAAATCTGGAGAAATCTTTCATCCCCAGGAAAGAGTATAGATTATTTTTATGCCATCCAAATGGGAGAATGTCCCAGATACCAGATGATGAAGGGGCCCCGGAGGGACCATAATGCTAACATGCTTACGAGCACTACAAAATTTGGCTTCAAAGACGCCTCTCTGTTTGGCAGCGCTTCCACCTATCTCCGTGAATAGTAAAGACGCAGTTGCTAACCGTGGTGGAAGCAAAGGGCGTAAGGCGAGAAGTATGTCCTTGCGCATGCGATCACATTAGATTTAAGAGACAAGAAATTCTCTTAGGAGAATACCAGGAAAATGAGTATCAATTGGCATGCTATGACCATGGCTGTGCTTTGCTACTGTGGGACAGGATTAAGAACACAAATCTTGACCACTCTTCAAAGACCTAAAGGTCCAGCTGCATAACATTTTTTCCAGAGAGCTGGCTTTTGGCGTTTGGGGGATTTCTGTGACATTTCTCAAGGGCCAAACTTGTACAAAGTATGGCTTAACTAACTTTTTTTTTTTTAAACAGCACATAAAGGTGAAGGGACTACTTCTCTGCAGAACAGATATGCTAGAGATTAACTTGAGTTGTTCTCTTTCACCCTAAAGTTTCTTCTGCCTCCATCGTGCTCCGAAGTCACGATACATCTGTGACAGAATAACTCCCATGGTAACAGACTGACATCATAAACACCAGATTAAGACTTGGCTGCAAAGCCAAAGGAGATGATGAGCTGGGAAGGAAGAAGCTATAATTCAAACAAATCTCTTCCATAACAGCTATGGGAATACTAAACATTACTGGCCAAGTAAATTGCCTTTTGTAGAAGTGTTCCCTTTTTTGAAGTTTGCCCCTGTGTGAAAGTCCCTCTGTAAGTCAGAACCTTAGCATTATTTTAATGTACTGTTCTGGATTTAATAATCTCATGCTTCAGACAGTAGTCTGTTACCATGGGAATGACAGCAGCACAAATGCAGGATTACGGCTATCAAGCAGGAGAAAAGAAATTATGAATAAGCCTCGTTATGTTCAATAATTAGCAGAGACATGGAAAAAAACAAAACCATGAATTTAGGTTGATGCATTTATCTCAGTGTTTGAATACAACTCTGAGTGTGTTATTGCTTTAAAATGAGATTCTAACAAACTGCCAAAAAAATTCTTGACTAGCAGTTGCTACTCAGTGCTGTAATTTTAAAAATCCATCCTGTCCATCCCTTTCTTCTATTTTAATTCTTTCCCTGCAGAAGATTGGGAGCTAATGGGTAATATACAACATCCCAAGATGGATTCTGGTACCTTGAGCCAACATTTCTGGGGAAAAGCATGGTGATACTGAACATTACCAGTTTCTCTGCCTTAGTTAACTTAACTGTAGAAGAAACTATTCCTGCAAAGAGGACGCTGCTCTCTCCACCATGGAAAGTCTATGTGTCAAGATGTAGGATGGTCACTGTAGAATGGTCCTGCTAATACGCAAAAGGCATAAAGCCTTTCTTCTAACGTGACAGTAGATTTACCATAATGACTAAGGAAGTATTCTAGGCAGTTAGAACTTTTCTTAGCAAGGCCCGTGACTTTACCAACTGCAGAAGAGATCAGCAAAATGGTGAAAACACATTTTGAGACGTCCAGGGCTGCTAAAGCAGTCCTTCCCTAAATCAAAGACTACACTCGAATACAAAAGCATGTACTAAGCCATGCCAGAGCATAAAGTCTTCCCTTAATTTTGGGGGGAAATGAGGGTACTATGAGACCTCTGGCATCCTGTGGAATCATCAGCTGCCTCCGTGAAAGTAGCAAGGTTAACATGACCCCATCTAAAGCAGGTGGCAAGAACAAAATCTGAATCCACTCTTAAACTGGTGAACATCTGACAGCTCCTTGGTACTTTCAGACTTCTCCACTCCCCTCTTCCATGAGGCTTCTGCATTCTAAGGCAATGGTACAACACATCATTGGAGGAAAGTAATTTTAGAACGTGCCATCCAAATTAACTGGTCGTGAATAGGCTCTGATTAAAATATAAAGAGCTTTTAAAATAATTTAAAATGATTCACTGGAACTAATTTAGAGATATTTTAATCTCTGAATGTGCAATGAACTGTAGTCTCCCTTGGCCCCAGCCTTTCCTTGGAGACGGACATTTCTAGTTAGGCCTTTGCCATGGGTAAGAGGTACCTGTGCCATGCAAACCACACTACCCATATGCCTGTGTTTCCCTCTGCCTTTCTGATTTATGTTTTTCTAACTCTGACCCTGTTCTCTTCCCACTTTCCAAACCAGACTGTGTATACTTCCCCTTCTCAGTGACTATCGCTCATCTGTTTACTAGGCTAGATGGCTAGATAACTTTGGACACAACAATGGGACAATTATTTAAAGAATCACATGAGATCAAAAGACCTCAGCTTACATTCTTTAGTCATTTGTTTGAATTCCATTTTAGATTAAACCAAGGAACACTTTTCCAACATAATGTACTAACATATTCATGGAAATTCTATTAGAGCCACTTGTGAACCAATACCTAAGCTGCACTTATCTAGGCTTTTCCAACGTAACTATGAAATTCAAGGGGATGTCTGTGGCTTTGGGAAAGTGCCTTTTTAAGACTCACTACAGATTCCTTCACGAAATCCTTTGGTGCCTGGTCTCCCAGGTTTCCTAAATCTCAGCTAAAGACTCTTCAGATAAGAAGAAGAGAGCTGGTCTCTATTGCCCTGCTTTCTAAACCTTGCTGTTTCCTCCTGGATGAAGAGCTGGAGTTGAAAAGATGAAATGAGGGAAAAATCCATATATTGGAACAGTTTGATAAGCACAGAATTACCTGAGTTCATCCTCCCAGCAATCTACAAGGTAGGCATCATTATACCCACTTGAGAAATAAAGAAATAGAGGAAGAAAAAGATATCCAACAATTAGTAATAGAAGAGTAGAAGTTAAACTCAATACAACTCCAAAACCCATGATCTTTTCTGCTATACCAAAATCCAGTCTTCCTGAAAGCAGGAACCATGTCTTTCTGTTCTCCTGTGTAATCTCAGAAATGACATATACAAAGTGTTCTTGACAAAACACACGTAGCAAGTTAAAAGGCAAAGGATTTACAGGAAATGATCTAGCTTCTTTTGTCAAAAGACAATCCCTTTTGCCACACCAAACCAGAGAACATATCTCAACCATAACTTACTACCACAGCATCAGAGACAAGGGATGGAGCCTTACACATCCATCCGTTCTGAAGTTGATGTATCCAAGCATAAGATGGTCACTTACCTAAAAGAAAGAGGAAAGAAAACATTGTAAATGCAGATGCTGACATCTTAGAAACTTTATCTACAGAAATATTAAAATTACTTTCATTTTATAATCAATATAATCTGAGCATAATAGTAGAAGGAGAGCAATTTCTTCATCTCTTTGAATTTTTAAAGGCCATCTCGTATTTTTTTGTTACAGAGTACTTCAATTCCGGTCTTTTTCCCACATTCTCCTTGAATACTTTTTTGTTCTTGAGATGCTACAACATCTTTAAAAGACTAATGAGTCCTCTTCTCCAGAAAATTAATACAGACACCTCTCTCATATAGCTTCAGTGGGTTCAAAGCCTTCCTGCGGTTTTCCCAGTCACCCTATATGGCAAATATCTGATATGACACCAGACTGTATGATAGCCCTTAATCTTAAATATGCTTCAGACTGCTTCAGAATCCCACAAAAGCTTTAAATTCCTAAAAAAAAAAGATGTGTAATATGTGTACAAAACTGCATCCAGTGAATACAAAAGGTATATTCTTTTTTAACATATGTGACATGTGAAAACTTGGTCAAGACTAGGTAGCAAAGAAAGTCTCCGGAAATAACAAAGAAATGACAACTATCTGGATGCCAACTAGATCTGTTATAAAGTTCAAATTTTAAATAAGTTAAAAAACAAACAAACAAACAAACCAAAGAATTATCAGGAAAACCTATAAAACAAAAGGGGTGCGTGTGTGTGTGTGTGTGTGTGTGTGTCTATCTGTGTGTCCGTCCCTGTCCATGTGTCTATTGTATGTTGAGATAAGGAGCTCTACTAGGTAACATATTATTAGAAAGCTTAAAAAAAAAAAAGGAAGAAACCTTCTATAAGAATACCATGGTTTTGTTGCATAAATAAACAGACCAATAGAACAAAACAAATAGCTCAGAAACTGCAGAAACCGACCCAGGTATACATGGAAAATTAGTATATGATAAGTTAACATCTCTAATCAGTGGAGAAAAAGATGAATTTTTAAAGAAATGGCTGGACAATTAGATACCACTGGAAAAAATTAAAATTGCATCCATATTCCACATTATATAAATTCTAAATGGATCCTAGATCTAAATTGAAAAATAAAATCACAATTATTGAAAAAACGAATTTGATTGAATCCCATTTTAAATGGTGAGGAAAGACAGGTCCAGAAATAAGAAAAAGAACTTGTTTACATGAAAGTCTATCTAAAAATAAATATATTTTGCATAGCAATAAGTGCCATCCACCCAAAGACAAACAACCTACTTGAAAAAGATATTTGCAACTTATTACAAAGAAATAATATCCCTCTGGGAGTCTGGATAGCTCATCCAGTTAAGAGGTCACGATCCCAGAGTCCTAGGATCAAGCCCCATGTTGGGGCTCCCCACTCAGTGGCGAGTCTACAGCTCCTCCTGCTTGTGTGCACATTCTTGTTCTGTCAAATAAATAAATCTTTTAAAAAACCTTAGATACAAAGAACTCCTAAAAGAATTTATCAAAAACAAAACAAAACAAAAACAAAAAACCAACATCCCCAAAGAAAAACTGATGAAAGAGCAGAGAATATACAGAGAATAAGTGAAAATGGCTCCAAACACGTGAACAGATGCTCAACATTACTCATACTAAGAGACGTGCATGCATTTTTCACTGATCAGATTGGCAAAAATCCAGAAATTTGACAACATCCTCTGTTTAGGAGGCTAAGGGGGCAAGAGCATCTTTGTACCCTCCTAGTGGGAAGGCAAAATGGTACAAACCCCTAAAGAAAAGACCTGGCAGATTCTAGTAGAGATGTGGATTTTTAAGTCAGTATAGTATAGTCAGTAACAGGATAAAATCAGTAAAGAAAAAAAAAATGGACTCATCAATAAATGGTGCTTGCAGAATTCCAGAAAATAAATGTAGGAAGAAGGATGAAAACAGAAAAGTCACTTGGTAAACACCACAAGCAAGAGAGGATGTTAAAATTGTAAAGGGAAACAGTAATTTTAACATGGAGAAGCAAGGTAGATACCACCATAGCCCTACTGTGCTAGATATTAACATTTGGGGAAATTGGATGAAAGGGCGAGGGGAATTTGTTTCTTTTTCCAACTGTTCTGTAATTCTGAAATTTTTAAAGTTAAAATTGTTTTTAAAAATTAAACAAAAAGCAAGGCGCCTGGCTGACTCAATCTGTAGAGCGTGCTACTCTTGATCTCCAGGGTCAAGAGTTCAAGCCCCATGTTGGGCATAGAGTTTACTTTAAAAAAAAAAAAATCAATAAAAAGCATTTCGTAGAAATGATTTAAAAAACAAAAATGGCACTGAGACAATCAGATACCTACCTGGAAAAAAACTAAAATTATATCCTTACTTCAAGCTATACACAAGAATTTGTTAACTAAAAGTAAAAAACAAAATTCCAAAACTATTTTGGGGAGAAAAAAAAAGAACATTTTGATGACCTTGAGTGTGCCTACATTAAAATTAACAACTTTTGTAGGAAAGACAGCATAAACAAAGAAAAAGCAAGCCATAGACTTGAAATGCACATATCTGACAAGACAAAAGATTAGTATTCAGAATATAAAGAGTTTCTGCATATCAAAAAGAAAGACAAAACAATCCAATAGGAAAACAGACAAAAGATCTGATCAGGCAACTGACAGAAGAAAGCCCAAATGGCCAATAAATATAAAATGATACTCAACCACACGAGTGAGGAAAATATAAATTAGAAGGTACCTTTTCACTACCACCAAATTGGCAAAAATTTTCTCATCTGGCAATACCAGCATAGGAGATGGAAAGCTACAGGAGCTGACACACAGTGCCTAGGAGAGCATCCGTGGGTGCAATCACGATTGTCAGAGGGGGAGAGATTTATCTAAGGAAGTTGAGATGTCCAAAGTACCTCCACTTCTGGGTATTACCCTAGAGAAACTCCTACGGATGTTCAAAGAAGACATACACAGGAAAATATATACAAGAATGCTCACTATAGCACCAGGGATCAGAATCCAACACTAAAAGGGAGCTAGAAGCTCATTTTGTACAAAATGACAGTGGTATAGCCACAAAATGGAGTAATACGCAGTAGTGAGAATAAATAAACTAGAGCTACCAGCAACAAAATGATTAAATCTTACAAATACAGGGAAAAGTTAAAAAGCAAATTTCAGAATATGGCAACATAGTAGTATATTATTAGGTTTAATAATTTATTAAAACCATGCAGGGCTAGTGGATGGCTCAGTTGGTTAAGCATCTGCCTTCAGCTCAGGTCATGATCTCAGAATCCTGAGGATCCTGGGATTGAACCCTGCATTGAGCGTCCTTTTCCCTCTCCCTCTGCCTCTCCCACTGCTTGTGCACTTTCTGTCACACAAAATCTTAAAAAAAAAAAAAAAAAAAAAAGCAAAGCATACTACATATCAACACGTGTCTGTGGAAAAAGGACTAAAACAGATATGGATGTAATAGACACTAAATCCAGCATTATAGTTTAACACTTGGAAGAAGGAGAGAGAGAATCCCAAGCAGACTCTCCACTGAGCATGGAGCTTGATGTGGGGCTTGATCTCAGACTCTGAATTCGCAAAATTAAGAGATGCTCAACTGAATAAGTCAAAATTAAGAGACGCTCAGCTGACTGAGCCACCCAGATGCCTCCTATGCTACTTTCTATAAGCTTTTCCATAAACGCAAAATGCATCATTTCAAAAAGAATATATATAATATAGGCCTTTACTGTTATAAGATTCTTCAGTTGGATTTTGCCTAACTCTGATGAGTCTTTGCAGTTTTTCCATTGTTATTTCTTTTTTCTGAATTTTTATCTTGGTATAAAAACACACAAGGTATCTTTAGATCCCACATTCTAAGGGAAAAAACTGTCTTTTGTTTCCTTAAAAATATCCAAATACTTCCTCCCTCATTATTCATATATTCAGTTGTTTCCTTAAGGCTTTCTATTCAGAAAAATCTTAACCAAATCCCTCTGGAGTATGCTACACCCTAAAATATATTTAAGATGTTAAGATGTTTTAAAGAGCTTTGATTAAAAAAAATATCAGATCATTTATGATGCCTTTAATGAAGATTAAACAACCAAATAAAATTGCATTTTCCGTAATAAATGTCAGGTTATACATAACTATGCAATTTGTGTGTTGAAAAGTGATCTATAATTGTGAAATACCCCACGGTTGAGAAAGCCTGATAAAAATTTAATAATCTCATGTAGGGTTTATATGTGTAAGAAAGGCATTTTTCCATATCACAGTATTAGATGCTACTGCTTCTGAATTCTCCCACAAGCTACTGTAAAGAGTCCCCACCTGGAAAGTCAATACACTCTGGCCTTAGAGTGCTAGAGGTTGGGGGAAGGCTAAAAGCACCCCACTCACCTATCCGCTTCGTTCCCTTTACAAAGACGATGAGCTCCATTGGCTAATAATGTTAGCGACAAGGCCGGGGACCTAACCCCATTTCTCCTACATAGTAATTTCAGGAAGGAAAATGATTCAGTTCTCTGTCCCCCTCTAACCTTGGCTTACTGTCTTTCCAGTGGAACCAGGTGACAGTGCAATGAAATGCTGTTGCCGCTTGTAAGGAAACAAAACCAGAACACAGGTACCAAGTGTGGGCCAAGGCACCTTGGTGTGGAAAGGCTGGAGCATCCATTCTCAAACACCACCTAAAATCCTACATGTGTCCCCCAAAAATCTGATGGTCGACATTAGGATTGTTTCAAAATCCCGTGCCAGGATTTTCTTATTTCAAGATTAGCTCTGAGATGACCGGCTGTTGTCTAAAGTCAGAGTTTTCGTTTTTGTATATTAAACAAGCACCTGTAAATGGCAAATAATCCTCTTAACCATCAAGCTTCTAGAATGTTCTTCTCACTCTGGAGGCCTGGGGGGTGGTGAGGAGGGTGGGACAAGACATGCCTGTGGGCTCAGAAGCTGAATGAAAAGTGTCAGCCTGAAGTCCATTTTTCCAACGGAGCCCTTGGAAGAAATTTGGAAGGTGGCGGTAAATGTTGGTATCAACAACACCTTCGAACAAAAGCCACACTGTTCCTTGGGCATAAGAATGAAGTAAGAACATCCCCTTGGAAAATAACAACAGCCCGATCTTGTATTTACTTTCCTCTGCCTACAGAAAAATGTGTCAATTTTAGATCCTCAAACAACAGATTCTTCCCCAGCACAACAGCCCATTTCTTTCTACTACAGCTAGTTGGCTGTCCCTGATCAGCTGAAATCTCTGCACAGCTCAAGCTCTGGGACGGAAACCAAAAGGAATAAATCAATGAAGGCCTGGATCCTGCTCCCACTCTGCAGGCCAGCACTCCTCTCAGACGAGGGGCAGCCAAAAGCTGTGGGGAAGTTCACAACTGCACTGGCCAGTGAGCTAAAATTACAGGACAGAGGAAGACTGTGCCCCCCCATCTAATCCTGGGAAACCTCATGTAATCCTTTCACTGTGCCAGACTGCATCACGAAGGTGCCACACAGCTCTTCCCTCCAGCACGCATTCAGAATCAATTCTACTCCAAGAAAATTAGTGAAGACATCACTCTCACGTGGAAGGGCTCCTAAATAATCATAACCCTGACACACAAGAAGTCAATGTTATCAACCCAGAGGCTGGGGGTTGGGGGGAGATGTTGGCCAGGAAAATACTTCTTCCAACAAAAAAGTTACATTTTGATGTTGTTCCAGAAAGAGAACATTGGCAGGAACTTCAAGATTGTGTGCTTTCTGCTGCTACTAAAATGAAATAGATTTTAGTTCTAATCTGGTAATAGGAAACAAACCAAGAGCAGACAGACTGGCAAATATGAACTCTAGATGCATGGTGTAACACACCATCGGTTCAAGGGGTCAGCAAAGCCACCCAGGAAGTTGTCAAGTGTATGGAAGAGATGAACAACAAACATTTAAAAAAAAAATTCCTGATCTAGTGAGAAGGCATAAAGGAGCCCACCTGAGCAGAAGGCTTCAAAGACTAGATAAGAAAGGACAAAGAAAGAAGCTTACGTGGAAAACTCATCAACAAGGCAAGAATATAATAAAGCAAAACTTCAATTTCTGCCAGCATTCCGGCATCTCGGCACTCAAAGACAGCGCAGCAACCCCTCTTTGTGTACAAAGGAAACGTGAAATCCTGAAATCCGTGCAGCCTCCAGTCACCGAAGCAACTAGCAGGTAGGGCTAATCCCCAAACAAGATTTCCTCAGAAATCGCATTCTCTGCTTTATCCCTTTTTTGTTTTTTGGGTTTTCCTCTTGTTTGGTCTTTCTCTTATTTCCTTGGTAAGTATTAGCATACCAAAGAAACGAATCTTGAAAAACCATCTTCATTCACTCACTGAATCAAGTCCTCTTGAACCCCAGGGGCCCACCAAGATAAAGGCCGGCGGAATTATGGGTTTTTAATGAAGCAGCCACCCAACTAAGAAACCAGGGAAGAGTAAGCCAAAGGTGCTGAAAACTGACCCGGTGGCAACATAAATCCATGGAAAATGCATGCGGTCTTAGGGAACCCGAGCCCCTTGAACCCCCAACACAATCTTCCTCAGGGAATGCTTCCATATGCTTAAAAAAAAATCCACTGCCTGCTCCCAGATATATAGCATTAGGGCAGGGATAAATTTCAAGCTGGCAAAAGTCCAAACCCAACAGTTGCAGCTGTAGTAGCTGCCTTGTTTACAAAGCAATTCAGGAAGCTTTTAGAGGGCAGAGTGCACCAGACAGAAGGGGGTCTGTAAGCAAAACATGGATGGATCCCAATGCATTCAGAGCAGACAACACATCTGTTCCCAGGTCCCCCCTGGAAACATGCCCAATGCGGGATCCAAGTCAACTTTTAATGCTCATGTGTTGTGTTGTGTGTGTGTGTGTGTGTGTGTGTGTGTGTGTGTGTTTTTCAGCAAAGCATATCTACTTAAGCACTCGAATCAAAATTATATGCTAGTAGTTATTGAGCTCTTGGGCCATCCCCAACATTCTAACCAAAACACTGAGAACAACATGCCACACAAGGTTTTGAGTGCACTCCAATCAACTGTGACCTGGACTACTTTGCTCATTACTGACGCCACACATAAGCATGCCTTCTGTTGCCATTTGCAGCCTCTTTGAAACTGCACTCCTTGGCTTCTCTCTGCTGAGGGCTGTGGCCAGCACAATTATCTGAGGAAAGGGTATGTCCCCGCATCAACCTCAGTTACCCTACTTGCTCCCTCTGATCCCGATCTCAGTCTTCTCATTCGCATCCACCAGTCCCCTTCACTCCTTTAGGATGCTCGGTACTCATGCGTTTTCTATTCTGGTGCAGTTTAATCCAAAATTGCTCTCCAAGGAAAAGAAACAGTCAAGAAGTTGTGGCGGGTAGAGAGAAGCATGGGAAAGAGCAATAGCAGAACGGCTGATCAAGAAGCATAGACCTCATCATACCTTGTTTACAGTGTTTTACAGAAGATGCACAAGGACTAGGACCCAGGAGCACATAAAGAAGAAAGGTCCTCTAAGATGCTGAAAGTGGATTCATTAAGCTAAGAGGGAAAGTCATCAAACATAAAAGATGGGAAAGAAAAAGGGAATTTAAAAGAGGATTTTAGGGCTCAGTGGAAGAGCCTGTGACTCTTGATCTCGGGGATCTTTTTTTTAAGATTTTTATTTATTTATTAGAGAGAGAGCACAAGCAGAGAGGGCAAAAGGGGAGGGAGAAGCAGGCTCCCCATTGAGCAGGGAATCCAGCATGGGACTTGATCCCCTGACCCTGGGATTATGACTGAGATGAAGGCAGATGCTTAATGGACTGAGCCACCCAAGAACCCTGATCATGGGGTTCTAAGCAAGCCCCACATTAGGTGTAGAGATGACTTAAAAATAAAAGACTTTAAAATGAATAAATAAAAGAGGAGTTTAACATGAAGCTTAAAATAGGTGACCAATTAAAATTAAAATTAAGAATACATACAAGGGACACCTGGGTGGCTCAGTGATTGAGGGTGTGCCTTTGGCTCAGGTCCTGATCCAGGGGTCCTAGGATCGAGTCCCACATCAGGCTCACCGCAGGGAGTCTGTTTCTCTTTCTGCCTCTCTCTCCCTCTGTGTGTCTCTTATGAATAAATAAATAACATCTTTAAAAAAAATACATACAAAATCTGTGCATCCTTGAGTATGGTTAGCGTAGCATTGTGTTCACACGCTCAGCGCCGTGGCACCACACTAAACTTTTCTTCTGTGAGTTCTCCAGGTAGAGTAGCTGATATAGCCCCAGTAAAAGACAATCCATGTGCTCCCATGACCGTAAAAATGCTTCTCCTGTACTCAAATGAAAAAAAGCATATACCTTGGTGACAAACTACTACAGATTTACAGTGGGAGTAAATGTTAAGCATAAAATCCTAACTATGTCTTTGTGTATGCAAGCACCTATACAATAAATCAGAATAGAGCCCAGTTCTGGTGTACTTCTGACTGTGTAATTACACATTAATTACACGTTTTTAATCGTACATATTAATAACACCTTGTCTATAATTACAATGCAGTCATGTAAACCCAATCAAGGAAAACTAGAATATTTGCATAAGACTGGAAATGAAAAATACAAGTGCTACACTAACGAGATGGGGATTAGGAATGCAGATCTGTGACAAACTGTGTCAAGAAGAATAGAAAGTGATTCTCCTTCCTGAACATTATTTCAGGCCCATTTAACACAATCTGTACCACTCAATGAATGTGCAGTGTCCTACACACATCAAATCAGATTTGGATAATGTTCCTGACTTCAGATAAAATTTCATTACTATATTTAGTTATGGAATGGTAGGAAATGCTTATATTTTAAACCTAATAAAAACTGGAATATGCCAAGAATTAGAAGAGCCTCACTCCAAACTCCCACATGAGATTTAAACAGCAAAACAAGTCTACCCATGGTGACCCCATCCAGTCTGATTTAATTTCACCCTTAAAATAAACAATTAACAGAAACTGCAACTCCCTGTGGTCAAAGGAAGTAAAGACAATGGAAATTCTACTTTAGAAGAGCTTTACAGAACTAAAGTTAAGCATCAGTCACTTGTCGCCCATAATTTTATATAAACCCTCACTGGCAAACCAGCACTTCTTTAGGTTGCTGAAGCTTTATTTCTCCAAACAGAACTGGAGTCTGATGAAAAAACAAAAACAAAAACAAAACAAATACAAAGTCAATTAAAACACAGCAAATGCCTTGAACTAAAATAACTTCAGCCTGTAATTAAATCTCTTCATTCTAACCACTGTCTGATTTTTATGAGGCACTTCCTTACCAAACTGAAAACAAAATTTTTTTTGCAAAACCATAAATGATAGACTTCAAGAATTTTTTTTTAATGTAAAGCTTGGAAATATTCTGGTCTCACTTTTTTAAACATAATGTTTGTTCTGCTTTCATACACAGCTCTATGAGGCAAACATCAGTGTTTTAAAAAAAATCCTACTGAAGCTGCTTTTCAAAAGTGACTCACAATTGCATGTCTGTACAAGGAAGAACAATGTGGTACTTCCAAGTGATTCTAAAGTAAGGGACCAGTGAGGTAGTCAGCATGCCAGTGACAAAGCCCTCCTGTGAGTCATTATCGCTCAGGAAAAGAGAAGCAAAATCTAGTTGCTGAAATCTGTCTTGCATTAGGGCTGTCATGTAGGCAACCTGATTGCCAGTGAGTGAGGTCCCTACTTCCACAACAGCATCTACTCTTACCGTGTTCAGAAGCCAATTCAAAACCATAGGTATTTTACAAGCAGCAAGAGCCCTTACCCATTAGAAATGTCTAATAAATAGCATGCACCATAATGGAAGAATGCAATAGTTTCCACAAGAAATTATATCATTTATCTTTTCCAAAATTTTATTCACACCTCAATTACTGTTCATCTGTCACCATCACTCCTAAAACCCGAAGCAAGTAATCAACTGAAAGATAAATTCTCGCTAAACTTCCGTTGTTTACACATAAGAAATTAAAAACCACCATTTCATTTAGCTGTTTACTTATTGTCACTTCAAGATTTCTAGGTACAAATCTAGAGAAATGCCTGGTTTACTGACCCAAGGGGGAAGGGGATGGGAATTGAGAACAGACATGACAGGGAAGATGGGATGCGTACAGGCAACACTGAACATTTGCTCAGTATTACGAGCTCCCATAGATCATTTAATAGTAAACTTTGCTTCCGGCAAATATTTAGGTTATTACTTTCTGGGCAACAAAAGATAGACCTCATATTCTCAGCCCAACTTAAACCAGTTTTCATCAGATTTCCTCTTCTGCAAAAACCCTGTAATATTAATAATCTCAATGATAAAAAAAATAATAATCTCAATGATCAAATCAAAACTGCTCACATGTATTGAGTGCTTACTATGTACCAGGTACTGTTGAGACACTTTGCAATTATTAACTCAACTGCTTCTCAAAACAGGTCTATGAGGAAGATGCTATAATTACATATCTCCATTATCCAGATAGGGAATGTGTGGCACAGTGAGATTACATACCCTGAACTTGATCATATAGCTAGCAAATGGCAGAGGCATAGTAGAATCCCAGACAGTCTGATTCCAGAATTCAGGTCTTACCTACTATGCCAAAATTAAGCTCAAGCTGATAACTACCATCAGTACACTAGCACAATAGAAAGGAATAATCCTTTATGTAAATACTACACACACACACACACACACACACACACACGCACACACACACAGTACATAACTTACTCCGTTAAGTAATGCTGCATTGAAATGAAGTCCTCTTCTAGAACCATTTGCTTCCTTTTTTGTGACCTCAATTATATTTAACCAATGGGACTTTTATTTGCATGACAGTATGTCATTAGGGAACAGAAAAAGAAAATACTCAATACTTCCATGTGAAGAAGGATATCGTTATGTTTAGTAGTGTAATATTTTTACTAGTTCAGGGAGTTCTGGTTATCTTAATAGTTCTCATTCAAGCCCCTATAATTATTAAGGAAGCAAAAGTCATCATAATAACAACAAAAAATTACATCAATCACTTATAAAAATTCATCTCTACCCTCTAATCTATCTAGATCTAGCCATAGAATTCTAGGTCTCTGGAAGATTCAACAGACTGCAGCATGGAATGGTTGCTCTCACCAAAGATGCAGAATTTCAGGAAGTCAATGAAAGTGATGATAAAGACAGCCTGAATCACAAGCAAAATCAGTAACCAATGAGTATCTGGCAAAGTTAGACCAAATAACAACCAGGACGGAAAAGGCAAGGATGAGACAGGCCAAGCTCTGAAGTGAAAGGAAGGACACGGTGGCATTCTGCACCCAACTTTATCAGAAAAATCACACTACAAAAGGAAGAACCCCCCGTCGCCCCCCACAAAAATCAACATTTGATTCTTTGCTCATTCTCAGAATTCCAGAGTTGCAAATTATAGCTTAATTGTTGTTAAATATAAAACATTCCTAATTTTTGGTTTCACTTACCTGGATAAAGTTCAATCAAAGCATCTTATCTCTACTATGAAATTGGATACCTGCTTTAAGTGAATTCACTGCAGTGGCCTTTCCAGGCATCAATTAGCCCCTAATAAGGAGGATTTCCTGTATATGATCTGCATTTTAGAAGGAACTCCACATCAGACTTGGATGAAGTAGAACCAGTGTATTTTCCAACAGAGTGGTCTAATGAGGGAAGAGTTTTGAGTCTGAAAAACTGGTTTCAAATTCGGGTTGAAATGCACAACAGAGGGATCCCTGGGTGGCTCAGCGGTTTGGCGCCTGCCTTTGGCCCAGGGCGCGATCCTGGAGTCCCGGGATCGAGTCCCACGTCGGGCTCCCAGCATGGAGCCTGCTTCTCCCTCCTCCTGTGTCTCTGCCTCTCTCTCTCTCTCTCTCTCTCTCTGTCTGTCATGGATAAATAAATAAATAAATCTTTAAAAAAAAAAAAAAAAAAAGAAATGCACAACAGCTGCAGGGAGTCTGGGGAGAAATCCCTTACCCTGTCTCTGACACCTGGAGAGTACAATATTCCCTACATCACAATGCATGGAGGAGAAAAGGAGATTAAAAAAAAATTATCCTCATATTTGCTTTTTGTTTGTTTGTTTTTTGAGAGAGAGAGAGAGAGAATGAGAGAGCACACGAGCATTTGCATGTGTGCATGTGAGGGGAGGGAGAGAGAGAAGCTTAAGCAGATTCCACATCTAGCACAGAACCCAATGAGTGGCTCTACCTCAGGACTCTGAGATCATGACCTGTGCCAAAATCAAGAGTCAGATACTTCACGGAGATGTGAGGGTAATTTTTAATGTGTAAATGACTAACCAAATGTTGGCCACTCTTCTACTCATCTTTCCCTTCTGTGAGTTGACAGTCGATTTCACCAACCATTCATCATTCCTATGTTACATACTGGTTGCCTCCTGATAGCACCTGTTAGATGCTGTGGGAGGTAGCTAAAACCTTAAAACAAGGAAACTTTTTAAAAGTCGACTTGAGTTATAAATTTTCTAAGGTTGTAAGAGAAGACATGTGGGGGGAAATCAGCACACAAGGCAAATAAGTAAAACACAGAGTTATAAAAACAAAAAATGGTACGTCTGGGTTGGCTCAGTAGCTGAACATCTGCCTTGGCTCAGGTCATCTTCCTGGGGTCCTGGGATTGAATCCCACATCAGGTTCCCCACAGGGAGTCTGCTTCTCCCTCTGCCTGCCTCTGCCTCTCTCTGTGTCTCTCATGAATAAATAAATAAACAAAATATTAAAAAAAAAACAAAAACAAAACAAGAAAAATAATGGAAAGATCCTAAGAATTTGATTCTAACTGCATAATCAGGGTAGGCTTCCTGGAAGAAGCTGCAAGAAAGAAAGATAAGGCTGGGTAATCATAGGTTTAAAAGATCTTACATCTACCTCACTACATTTGCTTCTTCCTACTTCTTTTGTCTCCCTGGAAAAGGAACCCCCCCAAACACACGTGCCGGGGACATAGCAATTTGGGGCTCATGAAGACTTTCAATTCATTATTATATCTTGTGCCACCTGCCAGGTCTAGCATGCAGTTTCAAAATAGTGTAGTAGCATCGCTCTTCTGCTGATAATGCCAACTCACACCATTAATATACAACTCCACTGAAGACACTGACAGAAAATTTTAGCTCCAGGTCATGCATTTATGAAGAGATAATCAAAGACACATTTTTGTGAAAAGCAGGAATCCTATTCAAAGCTGTGCATCTTTGGCCAATTGTCCGCTGCTTTCCTGTATTAAATCTCCAGAGTGAAAAAAATATGAAACAATATATTTCTATTTTTGCCCATCAGAATCACTAAACCCTGATATGAAGAGAACTGCTCAGATTGTAAACATGGAAGGAATAAATCTGCTGGGTAACAGTAAACTCAAGTAGCACAAATCACATCTAGTATTCTTGTAGACTCTCCTTATCAGTATTTAAGCAGCAGAGACAGTTAGAACCAACAACCACAGATAAAGCACACCACACTATTTAAATTCACCTGGTGTTCTGTCCTATACAAACCTCGATGCTTATTTTCAGATTCGACATATAGTCATAGTACCCACTTGTTGGGTCTACTGTCAGAGACCGTAGCCACTGACCCTCTTCATGCTGGTTAATTACAAGGATTACGGACACACACAGAAAACAACTGGTAGGTTTTGAACTCACAGCCTAAAAATTCTGGCAAGCAACATGATGGGACCAGCTAATCCTAAAGAAATTTGGAAACATTCTTGTAAGATATTCTGGCTATTTCCAAACTCCTCAAATAATTACTCTTAGGCTGAATCTTAGCAAACAGGGCATTCAGCTGAACATGACAGTAGAGAGGAAGACAGGGGGAGAGTTTCTAAAACAACAGAGCAAAAGGATTTTCAGTGAACTGAGAGGCTTTTGAGATGGACATTAAACATAAATACTTTACGTTAACTGGGTACATAAGCGTAGGTACGTTTATAGAAACACAGGGGAGAAGAAAACAGTTATGGGAAAATGTGGTCCGATACATGTCTTTCTTTAGCCATCCAGGGGAAAATAGATTTCAACTCACTTGAAAACTGTCTGGCTGGAGACTACCCAATTTCCCCCAGTAACTCATTAAACTATTACATCACCTTGACAGTCAATTCCTACGAAGTTAAATGCAAATCAAAACATTTTTAATTGAATCATGCAATACATGACTAAGGGAGCTCACTGTATATGAGAAACTCATGGTGAAGTACTTCATTACTGGGTGGAGGAACTACCTAACTGTAGATAGACCTAACTCAGATTTCAACAGAGCAAGTCTTAAAGCAGAGGGCACCTGTAATGAAAAGATGTTGCATGAATACTTACCTACCTCAGATTACAGTATGGATCAGACTCTTTCACGCCTAATTCTGAAGTGGGTACGAAGCAAAACTGAGGAGAGGTACAGGAATTCAACTTAATGTGAAGAAAAATGTGCTCCCTCCTCTGCTACCATCTATATATAAAAGTAGCATATATAGTTCCTCTTCAACAAAGTTAAGATTTCATGAAGAATCTAAGAGAAAAACATTTGCCTTACCCATCCTGAAATGCAAAGGTCACTTGCGGCCCAATGGTTATGCTCTGTGTATTTTGATAATGCACAGAAGAAAATGAAACTTCTTTAATAATATAGCTTGAGGGTAAAAGAGGAATGGAACACTCAAGTGGTTTATATTATTAGCCTTAACAAGAAGGGACAGTCCACTAGTCCATTGCTTCATGTGATCTATTTACAGTCAAAATGGCTATATTTAGAAAAATCCTACAGTCCATGAGAACGGAGAGATGAATATCAAACTATTCCCCTTCTAGGCCTCCAAAAAATTCTATTAGCCTCAGGAAAGTATGTGCCATTGGGGGTTTGCTTCTGCTAAGATCCACAGCAGAATCTGAACCAGAATTACTTGATATTATACACTTAAAAAAAAATCCTGCCGCAAACTGCATTCAGGGCAATGCTTTAAATTGCTCTATATTTGAGATCACAGTTGATACATATTAATGTAAAAGAGCCTATAGCCCAAACCCCAATGTTTATCACTACCTGCAAAATTAAATTAAACATACCACATTAAGCAACCAACCAAATTCTATCTCCATTAAACCCAAGCCAAGAGTGAGGCCTTGACAATAGGATTGAAGAGATTAGGGCTTAATTTAAACAGAGTGACTGCAATAAAACAATGCCAATGTGAGACTTTACAGAAGCAAGTACTTAAAGCACCTCAAGACAAATATTTACATAAACCATACAACATAATAATCTACTAAAGATAAAAGATTCAGGAGCCCATTAAATAACAATTTAGAATACAAATATTACAGAAAGGAAGAAAAGGAGACAGCACTGTTACCGGGTCCTATAAATGAATGCACAATGAGGATTCTTCTGAAGGAGACAAAGATCAATAAGGGGTGAAAATGTAAATGTATTAACAAAAAGCAAAATGGGTCTCTAATTTTACTATCGTCTGTTACTGACAGCATATTCCGCTTCCCAGACAGACACCTTTGAAGTTTTCATACTTATAATTCTCTTCTCCTTTTATTCCATCCTTAGAATGTCACACTCACACACCTTTTCCTTTTCTCCAGTTCCTAAATAATTCCCAGCCATTCGCCTCTTCCCTTGTAGACCATCCCCATTTCAATCGCATGCTCTCCTTTCTCACAAGTGTCCAATCCCTTGAAAAGACTGAGGCACCCAAGTAATTTTTTATACAGCATTTCTACTCTTTCCCGAACACCAGTATAAGGCAAAGATGTTTCTTGGGGACTCGCTCTAATGCTCACCCCCTGGCCTTCAAGAAACACACCAGAACAGACCTATTCTGTCTGAATTTTCAAAACTCAGATTATTTTAATAATTATTACAAATTACAACCATCAGATATTTCCAGCTTCCAAAAAATCTCCCAGTTAATGAAAGCTATGTTTTCAGGTTCATAAAGCCAATACCCCATCTGGTCTTTTAAAGTAGGAAATTAACTGAATCCTCGAGAGAATTAAGAAATCTTTGACCATGAACCTGAAAATGAGCCCCTGAGATTCAATAATCTGATTAGTCAAACTGGGTGAACACGTTGACAGAATGGACTTTAAGTGGGAAGATCCAGAGCTGGGAACAGATGCTAGAATTGGGAAGTGGCTTCTATCCAAACCCAAAGTCAGTCATTTGGCTCTTCTATAGAGATTAGTCAAGGGAACACATTTTTGTCTTTAGCCACTTTCATCTCACATGTGCCCAGGCCCCAAATGATGCTTATCTGCATAAGGAGTTGTTTTCTTGATCAATGAATTCAGCTGGAGACTTCCTGTGACTCAGTCCAGAAACTCTCCCAGTCTCCAGTATTACCCTGAGATACTGTTGAGAGTATTTCTCAACCAGATGTGTATAACAGAATCACTAGAACTTAAAAAAAAAAAATGTACTTGCCAAAAGTCCCATACATCTACCGAGTCAGATGCTCAGGGAAAAGCCCCTAAGCAGGTATACTTTATAAGTTCCTTAGCTCTTTAAGCTCCTCTGAAAGATCTACCTACCATTGATATAACACTGGTTAAGTACCACGGACATAGAATTTCGACAGTGGGTGTAATACAACAAGGAAAGACACAGCCACACAAGATCGCCACATCAACAAGGAGACAAGCCAGAGCACAGAACTCAGATGGTTGAGACCATCCTCTGCTCGTCTGCTGGTGGAAGGCTGACAGCCAGGCTCTGGCCCCATGGGCAAAGGAAGCATCCAACAGACCTGGCACTCCTTTGGAATATTCAACAGGTTGCTCCAGGGGGTATGGACTTTGAAAGTTGCCATTATACTACTAGAGCTGGCATCCTGGGGTGTCACAGGTGTATTGATAATTGACTCAGTCTGTTTTGTTTACAATTTCCTGCCCAACGAATTGCATGTTTCTGCAGATGTCTGACAAATTCAGGACATTTAATTCCTCAGCTGCCACTGTCCTGCTGTTTCCACCCTCCTCATCCATTGGTTACGATGGTGTCCAAAGACACATTCACCAGCATTAGGAAAGGTCATTAAAAAGCTCTTACAACCATCTGTACCCAGATGGACAGGTCTCCAAGCCAAAATGGGAGAGGTTCCCCTTAAAAGGGGGCCCAGAGGACCGGACTCCAAACAGTGCCACAGTTGGTTTTTTAATTATTGTTTGTGGGTCCTGAATTATTTACATTTGAGCTGTAAATCTTAATGACCCATGCCGTGTTCTTCTTGGCTTACCGATGATGAGCAAAGCCAAAGCAGTTTCATTTACCTGATTCAATGTTGCTGTAGGATGGGGGCCAAAGAAAAGTGCATCTTCCTAAATTGTCTTACACAGGTTCTTGGAACAAATCATTCTTGCCTTGGATCCTTGTCTAGGTCACTTGCCATATACTTATCTGCTAATTCCCTACTGCTTTCACACTCTTTATCATCCATGGCACATTTTCTCTGCAAATGACTCGTTTGTGCAGAAATTTCTAAAGCATTCCTAGTTCCCTGCACTTTGCACTGCACAAAAATTTGACTTTGTTAAAACACAGTGCCGTGATTTTTTTTTTTTTAAGTAGTGTACCTATAACGTGTTATAGATACTTCACGTGGCAGCACCAGCTTCCAGAGCAAAGGACTCAAGGACCTTTTTAAAATTTTTTTTAAGATTTTATTTATTCATGAGACACAGAGAGAGAGAGAGAGAGAGGCAGAGACAAAGGCAGAGGGAGAAGCAGGCTCCATGCAAGGAGCCCGATGTGGGACTTGATCCCGGGACTCCAGGATAATGCCCCAGGCCAAAGGCAGGCACTAAACCGCTGAGCCACCCAGGGATTCCCCAGGACCTTTTAAAAAAATATATTGTATTTATTTCTTTGAGAGACAGCATGCACACAAGCAGGGGGAGGGGCAGAGGGAGAGGGAGCCCAATGTAGGGCTCGATCCCAAAACCCTGGGATCATGACCTGAGCTGAAGGCAGAGGTTTAACCCACTGAGCACCCAGGCACCCCAGGCTCAAAGACTTTAATTCACCCTTGCCAAGTTTGGCAAGATCTTTGCAACTAAAACCAAAAACCTAGAGAGTCATATGGTTTTCCAAAAACAATCCCACCTGGAGAAATCAAATCAATCCACGGTCTCAGCTAACCTTAGCCAATGGAGAATGAGGGAAGAAAGGATTCTTTTGCTTACAGCTACTTGACAGAACTGGAGATCTCCGTCCTAAGTGCTGACCTTCAAAGCACTAGGAAGAGCCAGTTGGGAATGGGCACCCCCCAATCTCTGAGAGGAGCGTCTCAGCCACACCTTTTCCCAGTGACTGTGGAGCTTCACTATACTGTTTCTGCCTGCCCTTCACAACTCGAAGCAGACGTGCTCACCAGCGGTGCCAAACTGTTAGACTCATCAAGTTTATGAACACTGCATACAAAATGCAAACATTTTCTTTCATTTGGGCAAACATTGGCACAGGAAACTTTCTTTCCAATGTTAACAGCAGGGAGCTTAAATAAAAGTTCAGTTTCTAGAAGGGTGGGGGAGAGAAAAAGCTAATTCTAAAAATATGTCATCAGCAGCATGCCATTCCCAGAGAAAATGGTACGTGTTTCCCTCAACACGGTTCACTCAAATGAACTTGACAGCTTCAGAGATCACTTAAAAGAAAGAAAATTTGTTGCAGGAGGCCTGCCAGATACAAAAGGGATCATGTCTCAACAGA
Organism: Vulpes vulpes; assembly: GCF_048418805.1. Lineage (NCBI taxonomy): Eukaryota > Metazoa > Chordata > Mammalia > Carnivora > Canidae > Vulpes > Vulpes vulpes. The sequence continues at coordinate 119,149,184 of NC_132791.1, read as the reverse complement.
TAAGACTTGATAGATCCCCATCTTAAATATTTCTGCGCAATGATTATGGAAACTCAAAATTAGTGCTCTGTCACACATCCACACAAGGGCTTCTTGCCCTAAGGGTATTTCCTCTGGCCCATTTGTGGGAATCCGTACTGGAATGTGGCAATTAACTTCAAAATCTCGCTGCTGCTATTAGTTCCCTGGAAAATAAATTAAAGGACATCTGGGCATACAAGTAAGATTATACAGCTCTACTTAAAATAAACAGCTTTTCCCCTTGTTTGCAAGTGTGCCCAGGCAAGGTAAACACTTTTAACTGGGTTACAGTGCCATCTCTCAAATCCACCAAATACTAGAAAATGCTGCTCTCGGGCAGACTATTTCCTAAAAGGGGGCCATTCAGGACACTTTTCCATTCAAACCTAACACTCAAGTTACTGAAAATACTGTATAAATCAGGTGTGAATATGCTCGTCTGACCCACAGCTACAGCTCTCAAACATCTGATTAAAAGGGAAAGTAGGCAGGCATTACAACTCCCCAGAAAGCCACAAAAATAAAAGGTTCCATCTTTAAGAAGATGATCTCCAATTACATTATACTGGTTTGAAGAAATGCCCAATGCGGCAGTGAGCGGCAACGTACCAATCAAAAGGCTTTCCCATCTCAACAGGGACAACATGGCAGCTAAGCTATCAAGTCAGGTGTAGGAGTTGAACACATCTATTTGTTTTCTCACCCTCTTAGCCATAACCTAGATTTCTAGAGCCTGGTTTAAATTGAATAGACCCTTTCACAAGTGCAACTCCTTAGAACAGCACTGATAGTTCTCTTTGCCCTTCCAGGAGATGAGAGCAAAACTATAGGCTGATCTTTAATATTAAATATTTAATGTGTTTTTAACACAGCCTTTAGATTTGATTCCAGACTTAATGCACCTGTCAGGAAACTGACTGCTACGGTTTTATTGCAACTGTACATTTTTCTGACATTCAGAAACAGATTTTTGGAAGATTTTGTACTGCAGAAAATTCCAGGCAAAGTTCAGTTTAACTGTTTTTTTTATTTAATATTTTATTTATTTATTCATGAGAGACACAGAGAGAGAGAGAGAGAGAGAGAGAGAGAGAGAGAAGCAGAGACACAGGCAGAGGGAGAAGCAGGCTCCATGCAGGGAGCCTGATATGGGACTAGATCCCAGGTTTCCAGGATCAGGCCCCGGGGCTGAAGGCGGTGCTAAACCGCTGAGCCACTGGGGCTGCCCAAGTTTAACTGTTTTTAAGACACGTTTGACAAAATATTTTCCTCTACAGCAAAGAAGAAGAAGAAAGAAGAAAGAAGAAAAGAGAAAGGAGAAGGAGGAGGAAGAGGATGAGGAGGAGGAGGAGGAGGAAGAAAGAAAGAAAGAAAGAAAGAAAGAAAGAAAGAAAGAACGAACACAGGTTTCTAAATACACTAAAATACAAACCTAGAAAAGGCTACAGCATTTTCCCCCATATTTGTGCACTTTTAAAACAGCAAAGACAAAAGCAAAGCCTCAGTGACAACTGGGCAAACCTAAATATGTTTTGATTTATGTAGCCATCTACCTCCAGCATTCAAGGAAGCCCCAAAGGAGGGCAACTGGAACATTAGTTTGATGGTGGGAGTCCTACATTTCCATTAAATGGTGAGATTACAGAAATGCATAAATGATAGGACCATGTTTAGAAACTTCAGAGGTTCCCCCCGCCCCAAGAAAGAATATCCTCAATTGTGTGCTTTTATGCTCATCTTTACGGAACCATACTTGCACCTGGATACATTTAGACTACCTTAAGGAGGAATAGAAAACCACTAACAAAACTTGGAACTTTATTTTCCTGTTGCTATGCAACAAAGGGAGGGTGAGCGGATGGAGGGCACATAGTTTAGATTAATACGTTACGAGCACTTCCAAGAGGGACAATGATTTTCAAAATACACAGCAATCCATACTTTATTTTTTGATTAGAAAGAGAATCTTTATCTTTGCATCACAGTGCTTATTCCATCAAGAGTATGACAGCAAACTCACTTTGAACGTTATTAACTAATATTGATTTAAGCGAAGGGGAACTCTTGAAATTTTTACTCATGTGAAATGCAGAACACATACATATTTTACCAAAAGGTTTACTACGCATATTAATCTTTTATGCATTTTATTCCTCCAAGCGTGAAAAGAAACAAGTTGAAGTAATAGAGGTTGCCAGGTGTTGGTGGCACCCATTCCACTGTAATGACAGCCATGACTTAAGGTTTTTGGCTTGCTCTACTCTTCATTATGAATTGCAGAACCTTCAGGTTGCCACAGCAACTCTATATACTGACAGGTAAGCTTCAGGAAGCATCCTGGTCATCGTTCCCATCTTGTTTGCTTTGCATCTGAATACTCCAAACTCTGCTGTGAGGGAGCATCGAGGGATGGCTCCCCTTACAGAGTTATTCTAGCGCACTGTCCGGTCGCAGCGATTAATCATTCCTGCTTCTTGAGCTGACATATCGAGGTGGGGAAACGACATCCTAAATGAGCAGAGCTGATTACCTGGGAAAGCAATTCTTCAAGATAGCACAGCTAACTAATAGCTCCATCTGCTACACATAAACACATTCCAAAGCCCCAGAAGTAATGTCAGAATACAACTAACAGAGCTGGGTCCTGTATGCCAGATTTCTATATGTCATCGCAGGTGTTTGATGAGCGCTGAAAGTACTTGAACTTTTCTTCATCTCTGGGATAACTGGGGCTGTATCATGTTAGGATCATAGGCCACCCAGAAGGGGATATTTCAGCAGGTATTCTCAGTTTGATTTTTTTAAATGTATGTGAACTAAAACTTCACTATGAAGCTACCTGAAGAGGAGGTAGGGCAGGCCAGTAGTAAAACCCACTTTCAAAAAAAAAAAAAAAAAAAAAGAAAGATTTATTTGAGAGACGGAGGGTAGTGGTGGGGGGGGGGGAATAACAGTGAGAGATAGAGCACAAGCAGAGGCAGAGGCAGAGGTAGAGGGAGACACAGAATTCCCGCTGAGCAGGGAGCGGGATGCAGAACTTAATCCCACGACTTGGGGACCGTGACCTGAGCCGAAGGCAGACGCCTAACCGACTGAGCCACCCAGGTGCCCCACAACCCACTTTCCTAAAACACAAAACGACAAAGCCCAATGATACACGAAAGAGGCTTTTTCTATTCCCACCAAATTATTTAACAGTATGTAGTACAAAAGAGCTGCAGCTTGTTTTAAAGTGATTAAATAAAAATAGAACCTTTAAGAATCGTGACAGTGCATCACAGTCCTGCAAATTAAACGTAAGGCTATGGGTAGGACGCATCGATAAGCTTAGCCGACAGTTAAATACAATTTGGCTACGAGAAGCAGAGCTGTACCAAGCTATTATGGACGAAGCTATAAATGGCTCTTTGGATTTTTTTTTTTTTTAAGAAATCTACATAACCAGCTGCACCCTACAGATTGTCTGCTCTTTTATTATTAATAAATCTTTGATACTATAAATCAACTTCTGACATCTCAGTGTTCGGTGTTTAAGGACACTGCAAGATTCTATGTTCCTGACCCCAGCATTGTTGGCATCTTACGGCAGCTGCATTTAACACTGCTTCTGTATCAAATGGGAACAGGCTCCCGTTCTTTCCACATTAGCTGTGATTCTAATAACATGCCAGGCAAAACAGGCTAGCGTAATAAGTTTCATTGCACCCACTTCAACAACAGATAAGCACCTCATTTTCATACGGTTTCCACTTGTTGCTAGGTAACCACACCGTAACGAGACGTCTCTCGGCATTATGCGGAATGCATCCTCTTCACCCGAATTTGATGTGCTCTGGGCATTAACTGCTGCTATTTTAACCACACCCACCACTCAAACACTTGGAGCCGCGGCCTGGCCTGCAGCCCGGGGTTGGGGGCGTCGCCCGCCTCGCCCGCCCGGCCCGCGGCCCGACGCCCCCGGACAAAGCAGGGCCTCCCCGAACGTGTCCGACGACGCCCTCTTGACAGGAGTCAGCGTCCGTTAAAAGCTTCCTGACGGCTCCCCGCGACCACGAACGGAGCTCGGGAGGCGGCGGCCGCGTGGACCCGGGCGTGGGGGCCGGAGCGGGCGCGCGTCCCCCGGGCACCGCCGCTGCCTGCGGGAGAGGGCGGAGCCCTGCGCACCGGGCGGGCGCCGGCGGGCGAGGGCCACCTGCAGGCAGCAGGCCCCGCCCCGCCCCGCCCCGCCTCCCGAAAGGAGGCCAGTCTGGGCGGGCAGCGCCTCGGAGCGCGGCAGGTGCCCGCCTGCGTGGTGAGTGGGTGCCGGCGAGGCGGGGTGCCACCTCCCTCACCCCGGCGCCCGCCCGCTCCGCCCGCAGGACAGAACGTGCGCAGGCGACAGGCACCGCGCTGGGGGTTGGGAGCGCGTGGGGGGAGCGTGGGAGGGAGCGCGTGGGAGGGAGCGGGAGTGTGTGCGTGAGGGTGCGTGTAGAGAGCACAAGAGTGTGTGAGAGCGAGAGCGCACCAGTGAGAGCACGCAAGTGTATGAGGGTGCGTGTGAGAGCGCGTGTGAGAGAGCACAAGAGTGTGTGAGAGCGAGAGCGCGCCAGAGTGAGAACACACACGTGTGTGAGGGCGCGTGTGAGAGAGCACAAGAGTGTGAGAGCGAGAGCGCGCCAGAGTGAGAACACAAGTGTGTGAGGGTGCGTGTGAGAGCGCGTGTGGAGAGCACAAGAGTGGGAGTGAGAGCGCACCCGAGTGAGAGCACGCAAGTGTGTGAGGGTGCGTGTGTGTGTGAGAGAGCACAAGAGTGTGAGAGCGAGAGCGCGCCAGAGTGAGAACACGCAAGTCTGTGAGGGTGCGTGTGCGTGTGAGAGCACGTGTGAGAGAGCACAAGAGTGTGAGAGCGAGAGTGCGCCAGAGTGAGAACACAAGTGTGTGAGGGCGCGTGTGAGAGCGCGTGTGGAGAGCACAAGAGTGGGAGTGAGAGCGCACCCGAGTGAGAACACACACGTGTGTGAGAGCGCGTGTGAGAGCGCGTGTGAGAGCACAAGAGTGTGATAGCGAGAGTGCGCCAGAGTGAGAGCACAAGTGTGTGAGGGTGCACGTGAGAGTGCGTGTAGAGCGCGTGTGAGAGAGCACACGAGTGTGTGAGAGCAAGAGTGCGCCAGAGTGAGAGCACACATGTGTGTGAGGGGGCGTGTGAGAGAGCACACGAGTGTGAGAGCGAGAGCGCGCCGGAGTGAGAGCACACAAGAGCGTGAGGGTGCACGTGAGAGAATGTGAGTGTGCGTGTGAGGGTGAGAGTGCGTGAGGGCGCACGCGAGAGGGAGTGCATGCACGCGTGTGAGAGCCGCGCGCGTGGACTCGAGGGCGAGAGCACGCATGTTTTAACAAACTGAGCCCTGTGCTGAGCACGTCGACGAGCACCCCTTCGCCAACCACACTCGCTCGCTCCCGTCCATCACATACATCCTGGTGAGTCTCCGACATTCCAAGCCTCCTCCTCATTGCTCTTTGATTCGCTGCTCTGCGGTCAGTGACTAGGACTTGAAAGCTCAGGTGACGGTTACCATTTCTCAGCAACGAAGTGTGCACTTGCACACTTACTAGCCTACAGTATGGTGCAGGCTAGTAACTTAGGCACACTGGGAAACAAGCAAGCAAGCTTCACGTGCCTCGCTTTACCGCGGTGGCCTGGAACCTCTGGGCCCTGACGTGTGCTCGTCATCGCAACCAGGAGCAGCACCGAGACGCGGGCCCAGATTCTGGCCTTCAGCCTCCTCTTGAACCAGACCCTGGTTTTCTCCAGTTTCAGTGTCAGCCACAGTATGGCTGCCCACTCTCTGGGGGGGGGGGGGGGGGGGGGGGGGGGGGATTCTGGGCAGCTTCACTGCACCCTGAGTCTTGGCTTGCTAAACAATCCTCTCCCCCCTCCCTTCTTATTTTTACCCTGTGCTCTGAGAAGCAGGAGTTGGAAGAGTTTGGCCCCCAGGTCCTCCCTAGGCTACCTGGCAAGGAAGATCTGGTAGGAGCATCACCCTTCTACTCTCCGTGGGTGAGGTCTTGGTGGGTTCTACGGCACCGGGCTTAGTCTCACCCAGGATATGCTGTCTCTCACCTTCCCTGTTTTCCTTTTGCTCCCTCTGGGTCTCGCCACAGCTTGCATGGCTTGGCCTATTTTAGTTCTTTTTAAAATTTGGATAATTTTAGTTGGAATGGCAGGACTAGGTCACTTATGTTCACAGGGACAGATTAAGATGAAACAGGAAGAGAAAGCTGATGCATAAGCCAAGAGCCAGGAAAATACTGCTGTGCCTCCCAAGACCCATACCTTAACAAACTTCACTTCATCTGTTCTAGAATTCAATGAAAGCTGTGGATAGAAAGGGCATGAACCCGGGAGGGCCTAAAGATACCATCTTTATTTCTGTTCCAGATGCGAACATCACTTGGTCCACTCTAGCCACTTAAAAAAAAAGAAAGAAAAACAAGTCACTTAGTGATTGAAATTTTAAAATGACCAGTAGCAAGATGTAAGATATCAATTAAAATGTAAAGCATGCATACTTTATGGTCCAGCAAGGCCATTTCTTGGTGTATATCCTAAAGGAACTCTAGCAAATGTGCACATGGAAACATGCAGAAAAATCTCCATTGAAGAATGATTTAAAATTTAAAAAAAAATCTGTAAATAGCTCATATGTTTCTCAATAGGGGAATGGCTAAACAGAGGTGTATGCAGGCTATGGAATACAAGGTAGCACATAAATGGCACAAGTCAAACCTGCACATAATACAACATGGCCAGGCTTCTAGGACACTGCTCATCAAAGAAAGCAAGCCGCAAAATGATGAACACAGTAGGATGCTACATGTGCTATCCCATTGAGTTTCTATGGATTTTATGTTTACATCTACAACTAGATAGGTAGGTAGATTAAAAAGTAGAGAAGAAAACAGAAGTTAGCTAAGATGGGATGGGAGCCACTGGTGATGATTTCAGCCTTATCTAAAACATTTCTGTAAAGGGAAATGCATTCATGTATTACTTGACTAATTCGAAACCCAAAAAGTATATTTACAACAAACTAGAAGGTAATTAAAGGGGATGATGTCAAGAACTAAAGAAGATACATCTGACTTGTCCAAGTTTTATCAACGGATTAGTAAATGTACTTGTTATACCTCCTCCAAAGGAGTTAAATTTGAAATGAATCCAAGACAAGGGTACAAATACTTAGGAAGGAAAAAAAAAATCAGTAACAGTCCTCAGTGGATTGTGACTTTACATAAATTTAAAATATCTAGATATCAAAAACCTATAATTTCATATAAATGTCTAGATATTTATGGGTTCCTTGAGAAAAGAGCCAACTTTACCAACAGAACTACCCTACTGCCACATAGCCATACGTGGCATTACATCCATATGGCAAGACATCCATTAAATGGAAGAAATAATTCTTATAACGCCTTCAGGATAATTGGCCATGGGAGAAAATATATAAATGGGACTCATTTATATAACAGTGAATCTATTAAGAATGGCAAGAGTCCTTGCATCTGGCGAATTTTTTTTTTAATAGTTTGGAATTGTGCCTAGAAGTCATCAGATTTGTTGCTAGTGAACCCCCATCTGTCATAGCTTGAATCTGAACTATATATAGCTCTTATTCCCCAAATCAATATGTTGTGTGTTCATGTAATCTAGTATCCAGTCTAGAAGCTTTGCAATTGTCTATAAGCTCCTAAATTCTTAGTTTCACTATTTCTTTCTTCGTTATAATTCTTAATATACAACTGACAGAATGTAGAGATGTCACTGGAAAGACTCCACTCACCAGAGCTTCGCTGTGGGAGAAAAATGAACAGCTAGCGCTATATTTGAGAGCACAACTGGAAACCCAAAAAGGATAAGATTATAAAACATTATCCTACATTACAATTAAGAGGTTATTGCCTCAAAGGATTTCACAGGAACAGGGTTTGGACAAGATCGTTTGAGCGATAGCACATCGGTGAGGACAGGTATCCAGCAAGCCCAACTCTCCAGAGAATCCGAGAACCCACAGAGGGAGCGTGTAAGTCCCTGAAATGTCACAGGCCCACTTAAGTCCCACTTAACGATGACATTTAACTATTAAATGGAGGACAATGGGCCATCACCATTTACTCTACTAACATACTTTTCATACATTTCTCATTTCTCATCTTAGTTATCTTGTTTTCCAGCCTACAATAGAATCAAAATGTATTAAAAAAAAAAAAAAAGGGAAAAAAAAAGGGTGAGAGCAAAAGGAGACCGGAAAAACCACTTGTAAAAAATTGAGAACTCAGAAAGCATAGCAATCTCTTTGAGTACAGAACAACCCATATCAATGGTCTCTAAGCAAAATATATTAATATTCTAAAAGATCCCAAGTCATTTATTTACACAAAACAGAATTCAATATACTAAGGTTTTTAAAAGGCAAAGAAACTAGTGTATTATGTCTTAGAACAATTTTCATCAAACAGAATGCACTAAGTTTGCTCAGTTCTACTGAGTAACAGTGCCATGAGGTTATCAAAAAAAAAAAAAAAAAAGTGATTTTTGATGGTACTAACAGTGTCCAAAACAAGGACATTCGTGAGGACAAGGACCTGGTCTGGCTGGTGGCCTACTCAATCTCCAATGTCTAGCAGTCCCTGGCACTTAGTATTTCCTGAGGGGAAGAATATATGAATGAGATGACAGAGAGGTTGCAGAAATTTGTGGCATTAGCAGGATGGGGGGAAAAATGGATTCAGAATTTCTCCAAACTCTTACAAGCCTTTAGTTTGAAATAAATCAAAATCAAAACAAAAACAAAACAACCTCGTACCTATTAGGGTCACCTTTATAACTTATAAGGGACACCACTAATGAAATGTTATTATGAAGAAGGTAACACAGATTTAGAAAGAGAGGACACAAGTTGAAGTCTTCAATTGCACAGCTTACTCAGAAGCCTGCAGAGCTGCCATATCCTCCCTCTTCACGTCATCATTCCCCTCCCGCACTGCATCCGCACACCTATCCTATAGAGATCTCCAAAGTGGGGTGTTTAGAGATCCTGACAGTCTTTGTTTACTTAAGACCCACCTCAAAACTTCATTTACTTTGAAAGGCTTTCTTCCTAGAACATATTTCAAAAATAAATTCCATCAACATTAAATCACATCTTCTTGAATTATAAACCTATCCCGCCAAAGGAATTAGCTTTAAGCTGCCAACATCAAAGCAAAGGAGTCCTGCCTTTAGCTGAGAACCGCCTACCTGATTTATAGCTCTGTCCCTTGCTTTCAGAGTCATGCTAAGTAGAAAACAAAGGGGTTATCAAATTTCAGTAATTAATAGGAGTAAACATGAGTTGAGCTAACAAAAGCAATTACTTGGAATTTTAGTACTATTATCTCAACATTTCATGTTTTGCCTATTTCAATGGAAAGCAGAGATTAAAATGAATGCCTCAGGACCGGAGATTTGGTCATTTCATTCAAAAGTTACCATCCACCTGTGTAGCACAGTTGACAGCTAATTTAATACTCTCTTCTAGATAAAATAAATTACTCTGACTTCGGTTTATGAAGAATAAAAGACTCCCTAGTATTTTAACTCATTTTCGATATGAGAAAAATCATTTAAATTTTCTGAATTAAAACTGGTAGGGAAGGCAGAAGGCAGCAAATGTTTGTTTCTGATGGTATCTTTACCATTTGCTGATGTTGCTGGAAGTATTTCTCTTTGATATTATCTCCTGGCTTGGGTCGGCCTCCTTTTGCACTTCCTTTTGGAGTCATAACCGAGTATTTCCGCCACCTTAATAATATGAAAAGGAGGGGTAAGAACTGCCATTTCCCTTCTCAAAGATACAGAAAAGTACCAGAAAATTGGGAAAACGAATTGACAACTGCTATATGAAATATACAAGTTTAATCCTGAGGTAAAATAAGGATTTTATATTTTTTTAAGATTTATTTATTTTAAAGAGTGTGTATGCATGCAAGAGTGGGGGAATGGAGTGATAGAAGGAGAGAATCCCCAAGCTGAACTCCAGCTGAGCATGGAGCCTAACAAGGGGGCTCAAGCCCACAACCTATGAGCCAAAACCAAGGGTCAAACCAGAGGCCCAACTAACAGCCACCAAGGCATCCCTCCATGCTATGTAATCAATACATGGCCTCTCCCTTTATTATCCTTGGACCATCCTACCTCACAGCCTACATCCAATCCATCATCAAGCCTATAGATGTGCCCTCCTGACTACTACTCAACCTCATCCACTTACCTCCTTGTCCCTATGCTAGCCTAATACAAGCCACCACACCACCTCTTGTCCAGACAGTAACCTCCTAAGCTCTCTGTACCCATTTGTAACCACTCACAACCTGCTGCATTGTAGCCACAACGCTCTTTTCCAGAAAATTAGGATGTTACCCCCTCATTACCTGTTGGAAACCCCTCAAAGGCTTCCCACACCTCTTTGAGGAAAGCCCCAATTCTTTCCGTGGCCTGCAGGTCCCAAAACTAAGTCCAGTGGCTACCCACTTCTCCACTCTGCCCCAGCAGAGTAAAGGCCTTCTTCCACTTCCTTTAGTGTACCTGCTTCCCTCTGGAAAGCATTTCCTACCCTTTATAGCCGGGTTAACTTAACACTGACCCTTCAGATCAGAGTTCAATAATCATTTCCTTAGTGAAGCCTTCCCTGACCATCCAGAGGAGATCGGATTCTCTCAGTATAGGATTTCATCATACCATACATTTCTCATCCATGACACTCATACCACATTACAACTGTACATTTGTGCGGTTGCTTAGTTAATAAATAATTACATTAAATACATTTAATAATTGCTCCTTGTCTATAAAGAGCATGAGAGCAGAGGCCAAGTCCACTTTTGCTCACTGTTGTCCCTTTCCCCTCCCACACCAGCACCCGGCACATACTAATTAAATTTTTAAAGAATCTTGAATTAATGGATGCATGTATTATAATTACCCATTTGGGATCTGCCTTCCTTAGTGGACTGTGAGGTCAGAGATGCCACCTTTTTCCCTCTTGGCATCCTTAGTAACTAGCCTAGAGCCTAGCACATGGTAGGCTGTCGATCAAGAATTGTTTAATGAATGCCTGAGAATAGCAAACAGATGTTTTTAAAATATAAAAGCAGTAGCTCTGCTCACCTTTTGGAATGATCAAGCATTCCAATATTTGTATTGCTCAGGAGAATCAATTACCCAATCTTCCTGCAATGCTGTTACAGGAGAAGGGATTTTGCAAAAACGAGTAAGGTGGCCCTGACAGCCTAAGGGTGGTACACATCCACCCACTTGAAACTGTTCCCTTTAGACAAATGCGACACCCCTCACCCATCACAAATGAAAATATGTCCACACAAATTCTGATTTCAACAGGAGTCTATCTGTTCCAGAGGAGAAAGAAATGAACTCCTCTGCGCTTCTGAAAGTCTGATTTCCTATCTTAGTGCCACACAGCACAGTTCCTCAAATGGTCAAGGCCCAGCTTCCTGGTCAAAACCAGGTGAACAGAAAAGAAAAAAGAAGTAACATTCCGCGTCATGGTTACCAGCCTCCAACAGGTCAAGTTCAAGGTCCCTTTAAATGGCTTTCTGAGTACAACAGGGGTATCCAAATAACACAGCCATCTCCCTGTCCGGGTGTTTGGGGGAGACAGAAGCACAGACCCCCAAACCACAACAACACCATGAGACTTATCTATTGACTGCTGTACAGAGGCTTTTATTCTTTTGCAAAGCCATGTAGATAATATTTCAACAATAACCACACATTTCTCCCTGTGGTATAGACACATACAAAATGCATTAGGAAAAATGCCAATAACTGAAATGCTTTTCTCAGTAGCTCTATTCAAGTGAGTGTCTCACAGGTGCCACAGAAGTGCACAGCTTTCTGAATCTGGTTCCAAAGGGAGCTCAAAGTCAATAAGCCTCCTTAGCTATCATCCAGCACGACTAAATCACTCCAAGGGCAAACCTTTCTGAGTTATGTGACCATTTCTTTCGCAGAGTTTTACCGAAAACGGCATGCCATAAACCAATTTAATTCAAGGTAACCCAAGCTGCTGGGTGAAAAGGAGCCCAAGAAATGAACAGAAGGAAGAAAACGCAAACGTTTCAAGTTATAGCATCTTCAATCACGCAGAGAAATGAGCACAAATTAACAAACCAAGAAGGCTTCCCAGGACCTCTAAGGTATCATTCCAAATATAATCCCCAATTCCCATTATTAGAAGAGACCTGTCATTATGTTGGGGTTTTGCCTTTGAGAGGGGTCTAACCAAAGAAATTCTTAGCCGACACGAGTTACACTATGCAAACATGTCGGTTGGTTCAATGATGTTCAGAGGACATTCTAGGATGCCTTTTATGTTGTTCTCTTGCGAGCCGTGGACAGGAGGACAAGAGAATTCTCTGCTCAGAAAATACTCAATTATTTTAATAGGATTACATTTTAGATTGACAATGTTTAAAATAGCCCCCTGAATTTATTAGCCTGCCAGCACTTCAAATAAGTAATTTTAATGCTAGGATCTTTTAAGTTTAAGTAAATGACTGGCAGTGAGTCAAAAAATTTCCTCCGGCTTTCTAAAACACAACACTCCAGCTATCAAATGGGAGTTCATGAACCCAGTAGTAAGGACCTTCACACTGGGTTCTCCAGGCCTATGATTTGCCACATTTTTAAATACATGAATTTCTCTGAACTTTTATTTTTTATGACTCCTCTTTGGTTTCCAAAAATCATATCCTGGCTTGACAAGATATCAGTTGATTGCAAGGTTCAAGTGAACCTCTGACAGAAGTATTCTTTTCTTTAGTCCCTCATGCCTTATTATGACTTCCTCATCACCCCAACCCATCCCCTTTGCTACAGACAAATCATTAACTGTGGAGAGGACCTATCACATGCAAGAGACCCGGTGAAGGGCTCTAAATCAGGCAAGAGATTTGCATTTCCCTAACTCTGCCCAGAGAGGCTCAGAGACCCTGGCTTGGAATCCAAGCTCCATTATTTACAGCTTCTTTCCATAAGTACGGAACACCGCCACACCTCCCTCCCTCCCCAAGCCTGGTTTTCTCATCCGGGAAATGGAGAGGGTAGTTCTCCTCTCACAGGAATCTGGAGAATTAAGTGAGATCTACACACGGCACTGAATGGTGTTGGCGCACAGCACAGACTCAGTCACCACTGCCCCTTACAGGTAAGTGATGCTTTTCACCCATCCTCCTGCTGCAAGCCACCCAATCCCCAACCCCAGTCCCAGCTTCAACGGATTGAACTATACTCTTTACAAAGAGATTTTTCAAAGAGTTGAACTCTGATTAGATTATTGGTTCTGAGGATTATTATGAATGTTTTGTGTTTTCAGAGTTGCTACCAAATTCCATCATACTATGGTAGAGCTTCCAGTTAATTAATAACATGGGTTGGGAGGCAGACTCACAGTCAAGGGTCTGGAGCTGGGGATGGCACACAAGGCCTGTGGGCCAAATTAAACCAGAGAGCTAACAATTGTTTTCCATTCTTAAATGGTTGTCAATCAAAAGAGTAATATTTCATGACATATGGAAAGCGTATGAAATTCAGATCTTCAGTTTCCACAGTCAAGGTTTCCTGGAACGCAGCCACACTCTCTACCTTGTGTATTTCTTGTAACTTTTCATGTTGTAACAGGACAGTGGAATCATTGTGGCAGAAATCACACACACCTAAGGCCTGTGGACCATACCATATGACCCAGTACCAGAAAAGTCTGGAAAAGACTGGTCTGCACAAAGCTTAGTAGATGATGATGAACATTTATGAAACCTACAAAGCCCTCTGATAACCACACCTGGTTACTACTTGAGCATCTCTACAAAGATGCTCTAAGACAGGGCTTAGACTAACCCATATCATGATCATGGGGGCTCTGAACTTGACAAAGGTAATGCTCTATCTTTCACTGTACTCACTGACTTAACCCACACCTTAAGTTAGAAAAAAAAAAAGTTTATATGTATATACACACTTCTATAGAAATACTTTGTATACATCATAGGATACAAAGGGGACAAGATAGTCCTATGTTTTTCCCCTAATTCTGAAATCCTTTATAGATTTTAATTTGGGTAGATTTTGTTGCAGCTTTTTTCCAAAAGTATTCCTGGAAGCTTAATTCACCTTCTTGATCTTTGCTGCTTTGCTCTCAGGTAATTAACTGCACTTTTCATACTCAACCCCCATCCATGTGATGAATTTTGTTTTGGGGTAGAGACCCAACTGGTTTTCTCATCTTAACTCTCTGACTCTACATCTCAAGTTCCTTGGTCAAGCACCTGGGACTCTCTGGGGCTTAACTACAGCTGAGATAGTAATAACGACAATGAATGTAGCTCTGTCCAATGAGCCCAAATCTTGAACTCAATTCTCAGGGGACCATTTGGCTTCTTGGTCTCATGATTTGGCAGTTTATGCTCTTAGTTATCAGAAGAACCAGGTAAGAGGTGAGTGGAAAGCCAGTGCCCCCTTGTAGGAGGACTTGCTTGTTAAGGTTCTGGAAGGGAGGGACTGGCTTACTAATCACACAATCCCCTTCTGCCACTAAGATAGAGTGCGGAATGCAGTGTCAATGTACCGCATTTCTGCGAGGAAAAAATCCCTCTCTTTCAGTGGTCAATAAATTAAAGAGCTATTATAGAAGGTACCTGAGTCGGATTTGACCTTTGTTCTCTTCACTTTACTATCAGCTTCAATGCTCTGAATAGCACTGGCATTGAAGATATGAAAGAACAATGGAATCCAAGTAATTCTTCTTACAAGGGAGAAAAATGTCTGTTGGAGAAATCTACTGAGCAGCACCAAGAACTGTATGTACTAATATACAACAAAATCTGACAGAGTGAGAAGTTCTAAGAGAACATACATCCTTGGATGGAATGTTTCTTCCCAGTTGGGTATTTCTACTCCACAAGATAGCGTAATGGTAAGAAACCTAAGACCTGCCCCAGAGGTGGAATGGAAAGCTCCAGCACATTATTAAACACATAATTCTGAGCTTGTTCAATCATACTTGAGAAGGAAAGTCTTTTCCTTTGTTCTTTTCCTATTTGGGGGGAACTGGAGGAAGAAAGGTAGGCCCAGATAGGCAAGCATGAGGAGGAGGCCACATTCTCTCTGGACTTAAGAAGCTAATGCTATTTTAAATTTCACTGTCAAACCGCATCTGCCAAACTCTGACAGTTTTTGTCCTCTGACTTATTCTGCATATTTCTACCAATCGAATCTTGACTATGGAATGCTGTCCTAATCCTATCCAAAATCTGGTGGATAACCAGCATTTTGGCAAAAGAGACAAGCAGAAGAAATAAGAATACACCAATATTGCAATAGGCAAGTCCACAGCCCTGAAATCCCCTTTCACCAGAAAATGTTTACACTCCCAAATCCTAATCAGACCAAAATGAAAACTTCAAAGTTGGAACATACAGGAACTTAAACAACAATAACAACAAAAGAAAAACCATGTTTTTGCCAGCTTTCGTTCCAAACCATTTTCCTACCAAAAATTTTATCTCTTCCCATAAAGAGAATACCTGTAACCAGAAGTTATGTGTAAATATTATACCAACTCATCACCAGTGCAGAGGAAAGGAAAGCTTTTGAGGAAACTTTTCTACTCTCAATCAGAAAAAATATGTAAGAGAGAGGAAAACAAAATCAGGAGAATCTCCACCAAACACACAGCTCTGAGGCTCCATATGAACGGGAACAGGACTACAGAATACTGTGGGTCACCTGGATGCTGAGCAAATATATTTTAGCATATTAGTTGTCATAGCAAGTCAGAGGGATTGCAGAGCACATTTCTGTTTTGACATCTGGCCCATAACAAAATTACTATTGATCTGTTGTGAGCTTCTAGCAAAACAGTATAACCTAGTCTCAGAACAAAGAATCATCCACTAAGTAACAGGCAATAATCATCCTTTATTTGTGCCTTTGGTCCAAAATCACCTCTTTCCTGGTGTTCTGTTTGGTTCATTTTGGGATGAGCTTCCTATTCCTGAATAGAAGAGGCCAGACTTTTTTTTTTTAAGTGAATTTTACCAGTACAGGATTAATTTTGTCTTTCAGTAGGCTGGTGGCAGCAGCTGTAGGATGCTGACATCTACCTTGAGTACACACTTCGGTTTGCTGCAAATTCTAGAAACTGACAGGACAAGCATTATTTTCCAACATCTGTTCTACAGGCAGTAGAAAAAAAAAAAACGATGAAACAAATCAGACAGTCAGAAACTGTTTGTGGAGGTCTGGGAGGGGTGAACACACACACACACATACACACATACACACACACACACACAAAGAAAAACAAGCCATCAGCCTTATGTCTAATATATTTCCACAGCCCTAAAAAAATTTTATAGATAAGTACCACTCACAAATGACACCACTTTCATTAAAATGATCATTTAGGAATTTTAGTATGCTATATATTTCAGTGATGCTAATAAACTATTAGAGAACTTTAACATCCTTTTATAGCATGGTTTAGCTGGATGTTGACTATTTATTGTCCAGACTAGTAAACAAACACCCTCCTCACTTCAATCCTGGGTCAGAGGCACCCCCAAATACATCACTGCCTTCTTTTTTAGAACAAAGCTATATTAACCAAGGAGCTATCTGATGGCTTCTTTTGCCTGCATCAGTCAAAAGAAGACAAACAATATAGATCAAGTGCATCTGTGCTCTAGACTGCATTGATTTGTTGCATGTGTGGTTAAGTCCTGTCAAGCAGTATTAAAGGTGAAGCATTATCATCAGAGTACCCACTCCGAGAGGCATGCAGCAAGTCAGTGGGTCCTCTACCTGCCATGCAAAGCAGTTACAAAAAGACTTTTCAAACCTGTAATCTAGGAGCCCCCAGCCCTACTTCCAGCAAGGGACTCTGTAAAAATGACTTTATAAGGAAAGGCTAGCCAGGTGTTCATTACTGCTAAAAAGAAAACTAGCCACGCAGTAAAGGAATGAGGTAGAGGGTAAAAAAATTGGGGAGTTGGGGGTACAAAAGGAAGACCATTTTCCCAAAGGTTTGGTGCCACAGCATTTTATAACTGCCCATCTGGGATATTTTAAGTATAGTCTTAAATTCAGGGAAGAGGTGGAGCAGATAGTTCCTCTTCTAGACATTAGTGCCTCTCTTCTAGAAACATCTCTGCCTTCTCCATCCTACCCTTGTTGGCCTGTGGATCACTGATTTGTGTGGATTAATACACCGAAGCACGCACATCTCTGTTTGTGGTCTCGGAGGATGTGGTCTGATGACAGACTGCAGTTTAAAAGAACCAATTCTTTAACTAAAGTTTTGCAGAGATGTCCACATGCTGACTTCAGCAATATTAAAGGCATATGATTATTATGCAAAGTCATGAATATACACTCATTTCAGAGTTATCTATGGGAAATTGTCAGATCAACTTTAGTGACAAAGCACAGCCAAGTGGTGTTTTGAGAGGGGGAATCCATAACACTCCAGTAGCACAGAAGGTCTTTTAATAATATCTACACTGAGAACATGAACAATTGCTCATTTTTTCTGGTTTATTCTTTCCCATCAAACCACGGGAGTAGGGTTCTGAATTTCTAAAGCAAATCAGACTTTTAATAAATTCTGTTATGCCTTTATTATAGGCTAGTAATTTAAAAAAAATCTGTTCCCTATATTAACAGCTCCATAAATTCTGCTGCATGAGGGGCAAAAACCTAGAAAATACAGGGACCATTTATCCTGGATTTGCCAAAGCCGATCCAATTTCAAAATCACTGAAAGATACCCGAAATTCACCTATTTTAATGTCCAAACTCTATTTTTAAGATTCCCACCCATACTTGGTCTTGGCAAATAAATTTGGCAAGATCTTTTTTCTTTTCCCCATAATCTCTTGTGGCTCTAATGTAGGTTCTGAATATGTAACCACTGTACCAATATGCTAAACAACTAAACATTTCACCTCCTGACAGGGGCTCTCCCAACGCTACCACATATAATAAACTCTCATTTTTTAAGTGCCTGTATTCTCACTGAAATCTAAGCTCTTGGAGGGCAGGGAGTCTACCTGTCTTGTTAACCATTGTTTCCCAAAGGTGCCTCACACACAAAAAGTGCCCAATGAATAGCCTCTAAAATCTTGAATGAAAAAAAATATCAAATATATAAAGAAACTATACCCTCCATCTAGGAAAATCTCAGAGGAATAAACGCAATCAGATCCTCTACTACTGCAGAAACATGAGCTGGTCCTCCTCACCTGCAAATATGTATTTGACTCCAGGCAGAAAGCAAAGGGAGGAATCTGGAGGAAACAGTACTACTCCAGAGTGAGGTACTAGGTTCAGTGGGATCAGGAGGTCACAATTTAAATAATGACCCCACTGACTCTAGTTCTAGAAGTTTTCCTTCAGAGCTTCTGAGAAAACTATGGACACTAAGTGTCCCTTTGGCTTTCATTCTTCAAGTATAATAACCAAAGTCAGGTTTAGTTCAAGACTTGGGCAGTCACTGCTCTTAGAAATGTGGAAGAGGAGTGGGTCTTCTGGGGGGAAACACACACACACACACAAAACACTGGCTAAGCCTAAAATGAATTTAATGCCTGCTTTCTCAGTTCTGTCCCTGTAGGCACAGAAATCACATACATACACGTTGGCTGAGGGTTTTTCCTGTTGCATGAGGAGAGTGGGATGTATTGTACCTTCCAGGAAGGATGGGGCATGCCAATAAAAGTAAGGACTTGTGCCCCAGTGCCTGAAGGTTTGACCATTCATTTATAAAATGGATAAAGCTCAGAGATATTGAATATGCCATCTGACAAAAACAAGATTAAAAAAACTAAAATGCTGGCTGATTTCTACCAAGACACTTTTGACCCCTACATGGAACCACAAAACACTGGAGAAACAATTAAGCTCACTGCTTGGGGACCGTGGGTGAATTTTCATCAGGACATTTAAGATCAGGTGAGGGATTTTGGGGGGAGGGTAAGAAAGTTGATCATTTTGCTATTACATTTGTGGACATGAAGAAATTTTACAGAAAGTGAGCAGGATACTGACTCTCATTCACACCAACCAGCTTGGATGCCACAGGCTAGTATTTTCAGAAAGAAACGTGGGCCCTGAAATCAATGACAAGTTGCTCTCGGTCACCTTCAGCATCCCTCTCATTATTTTATAATCCCCAAACTACATAAAAGTACATCTGGGAACTCTGACAGTCCTGAGAGGTTCAACAGATCTTAAGTTCAATGAGCAACCTGTAGTCGAGCACCTAAAAGCTATACCTAAAAGAACCAACAAGAAAAGTGATCGTTACCTCTAACCTAAGCTGATAGCAATATGTTCCTGAATGTACATTGTTCCTAAGAGTTGGGCATTATACTATAAATGCAAAACTGTATAATCCAGGAGGATGTGAACACTGCCTTTGCAGAATTTAGCCGAGCACAGAGCCAGGTGAACAAATAGGAAATGATGATAAAGTGTATGCACAGTACAGGCAGGTGACAGGCATGTGCCAGATGGGGAGGGGAGCAGACAGGCACACAACGTGGAGAGATCGCAGAATCCTACCTGGGGATTAAAGCAGTGGGGAAACAACATCAGGAACAGTTGGACAGAGAAACTGACTTCTGAACGGCATGATTCAATGATTAGGATGTCAAGGAAGGGTCAGGGCACAGCATAGGACAAAGGCACAGAGATGTTAAAGCATTTGATACATAAGGCAACTTAAAACAAGACTGCACAGGGGTGCCTGGGTGGCTTAGTGAGTTGAGCATCAGACTCTTGATTTCAGCTCAGGTCATGATCTCAGGGTTGTGAGATCAAGCCCGGCATTGGGCTCCACACTCTGCGGGGGTCTGCTTGAGATTCATTCTCTCCACCTCCCTCTTCCTCTCCCCCCCCCACCCCTCCCTCTGCCCGCTCCCTCTAAAATAAATACAGTCACAGATGCTACAGTAAATGGACAGTGACAAACAAGGATTAGATTCTGGGGTAAAAGGCAAGGGACCAATGAGTGGACATTACACAGGATGATACATATTAAAAAAAAAAAATCGTTCTGTTCCAGCTGCCTGAAAGTGGAAAGGCTATTTCAAAGCTTTATGCTAAATACAGTCTGTGGTCTTCTCCCAATCAGTGAGTCTGTGGACTCACTGATTCCAAACCCCAACACCCTATCCCCATCCCCAAAAAGGCACAAGCAAAGTTCAGTTATACAAAAGAATAGAATATCAACACCTCTCCAACAGTGCAGGTACATTAGCCAAATCCAAGAGTTCCTCCTCCCACTAGAAAGAGCTAATATAGCCTTCAACACAGATACCTACCACAAGCAATGATTTATGACAGATCACAGCAATCACCTCTAAGTGTTTCATTGAATTTACTCCTCCTGTAACTAATAGGGAAGAGAAAGTAGGAAAAACATTTCCAAAGTACTACCTGCTTTGCTGTCTGCCAATCTAGACTAAGATGTTTGTATTCCCAATAAGCAGCTTGTCTAAAAGTGACTTCATATTATAGCAACTCTTAACACAAGGCCATTTGCTGTTTCTGAAGCAGGAGACTATAGGCATTAACAAGGCTCAGTGCAGCTGTTTCGTCCAGCACCCCTGAGGACAAGATACAGGATCTAACACCTTTGACTTAACAAGGTTCCAAGCCAAAAGGGCCCTTTCATCAGCATGTTTAGAAGCTTACTTGCATATTCTAACGCTAGCAGTACCAGATGACAGTTTTATAAGCAGATACAAGGGAGTATACCATTTCTCCTCCAAGCATATGCCAAGGCATACATCTGAAAAAGATGTTGCCTAGTTGTTCCTAACACACTCCAGGACCTCTCTCGTGGAGAACTAAGTTTAACTATTCTGATGCTAAAGTCAAGTATAGAAAACATGCTCTGGCTCAGAGCCAAAGGCTCCCAGGATTTACTAATTGGGTGAATGAAGGGGAAAAGATGTGAACAACAAGAGGAAAAAAAAAAAACCCTATGTAGAGATGCAACTAGTAGGCCTCATCCACTAGTCAGCTTCTCCAAAAGCCAAACAATCTGGCCATCACCCCAACACTTTATATATCAATTATGCATTGAAAATAAATCACTATTTTTGATAATGCAAATAATAGTGGATTTTTAAAAGATTTTATTTATTTATTCATCAGAGACACAGTAAGAGAGGCAGAGACATAGGCAGAGGAAGCAGGATCCCTGTAGGGGGAGCCCAATTCAGGACTTGATCCCAGGACCCCTGGATCACAACCTGAGCCAAAGGCAGACACTCAACCACTGAGCCACCCAGGTGTCGCCAAGTAATAGTGGATTGTGCAGTCAAGAGCACAAAACCCTAGAGCAGTTGAACTTGGAAGCTTTTCCAGACCACTCTTGGTTTGGAAGCCAGAAGGCAATGGTTCAGGTCCCCGCTATGCCTCTCTCTGGAGTTCTTAGTATCTGGCAAATCATCAGTAACCTTCAATCTCGGTTTCTCTCACCTGTAAAATTCAGAGACTACCTGCCACATGCAAAATTTTTCTAGATGGAATGAAAATGATTAAACACATGGTCAAAAAGGGTTCTAGTATCCTCGGAGGTTAGTGGATCCCAATATCGAAGAATTATAAATATGCCCCAAAAGGGGGACATTTAATCAGTCTTTAAAGAAATAGTTTTTGCAGGGTACCTGGGTGGCTCAGTGGTTGAGCATCTGCTTTTGTCTTGGGTCATGATCCCCGGATCCTGGGATCCAGTCCTGCATCAGGCTTCCCACAGGGAGCCTGCTTCTCCCTCTGCCTATGTCTCTGCCTGTGTCTCATAAATAAGTAAATAAAATATTGAGGAAAAATACATATTTTTGCAAATCCAGTATGTACCAAGCATTCTGCTAAGTTCATGGAAGCAAAGATGAAATACCCAAATCATAGGCCAAATTGCCCACAGTCCCCAAATATCAGATTACTGGGGAATATGGTCATGAGATCAATTAAGTTATAACATATTAAGTGCTCCAGTAAAAGAATGGACAGGATGTGATAGGAGCAGAAAAGGGGGTACCCAATTTTTCTCTATCACATCAAGATAGGAGATAAGTGGTAGTTGGTTGGGCTTTATATATGAATTCTGTTTCTTACAAGTCACATTCTAAAATCCAAATGAAGACAGTCTGTAGCCAACATTAGAACCATTCACATAATTCCAGATGGAATTAAAGAAACATCACTTCATGCAATTCTAGTAATCGAAAAACATAAAAGATGAAAATGCGTATAGCTGCCAGCCAAAATCAAAGGTAAATCCCAACCAACGCTTAGTGATAAAAAGAAAATTCATTTGAAAAAAATGCATTCCAGAAAAAATCAGTAAAGAGTTAATAAAGCCTTCTACAAACTTAAGAGAAAAAGATCTCTATAAAAACATACATGTAATAAGGCTACAGATCATTGGTTAGCTGCCAGAAAAATGATGGAATATGGTATAGTTTACTTATTTCTTTTTAATGGCTCCAACATTCCACCTGAAAAATTGGTCCCGGAGCTGTATAATTGGGGATAAAAATTAAATGACAGTTTCCATTTGTCATGATGAAAGCTGATCACTTGTGTTTTTTCATTTATCCACACTGACTAAAGTGGTTCCTAAAGTCTACCAAGCCAATCTTTTTCCTAACAGCAAAAATAATGCTGTTACGAAAATAAAAGGAGAAATGGAATAAGTTCTTGGCATATGAACACACACCTCATTCAGGGTCCCTACTTCGTGGGTCTCTACCTCCAGAGAGTCTCAAGGCGGGAGCCAGATGACAATTTCTGGGGTCCCATTAATATAATCTAACAACAGAGCATCAGACCCATTTTTTTAATTTATCAATATTGTGAAATCACTACTATTTCACATGATCAGTGGAAAATCAGTTCCTCTTCACTTTTCTCTTATGTAAATGGCAGCTTCAATGGCAGCTTCAATCATTAACCAGATTAGAGCACTGGGGGTGGGGAGAAACAACCCTTAGATCCTGTGTAGGGAAGGTGGAAGTCCAGGGGGCTAAAAGTTGTTACTGGAGTTCTTTTTTGAAGAACAGGGATGTGAGGGAGAGGTGAGGCTAATTCTGAAGCATGGAAGAGACCTGGTAATGACTACAAGGGATTGTGATGTCAAAGATACTTTTTAATCTTAAGAACATAGAAGTTCCCTGGGTTTGGCTTTTGCTCATTCTGACCTCAGAGAGGATTCAGAAAGGGGAAAGCAATCTCCCAAAAAATGTATCTAAAGGCTTAAAAATAGATTGCTGTCAAGCTTCCTTGAACTCTACACCTTCCCCTTTCATTCTCAAAGGGGCTGGGTTGAGTTTGGCTGGATTTTCGTCAGTGACCTCTGATGAAGGGATTCAAAATGAGAGTGGAACCAAGTAACACAATATAGGAAAGAAGAGCCTTGGCTCCACCTCTCACCAGCTGTGTGCCATGGGGCAAGTAATTCAGCCTATCAGTGCCTCAGTTTCTCACCCAGACAACAGAGATTATAAAAGGGTAAGAATTATTCAAGGAATCCGTATGTGTAAATTGCCTGGAATAAGGACTAGCACATAGTGAATCCTTAATAATGTTACTATTACTACTATTAGGCCACGTAATAGTGGTTAAAGAAGAATCATGTAGTCAGACATAAGAGGAGTAAGAGGAAATGTAATAAAATTCTAACGGTACTGCTTGAAGACAAAAGACTGTGTAATCAAGCTTCTACAATTCCAGGGTAATCATTCATATATATATATAAGTATTTACTTTATCAAGACTCAGCTTAGAAAAGACTCTTAGTGGTTTTAAGCATTTCAGTTCAAAATGGTGGGATTTGCTGAATGCCTGTCCTATCAAAACCTACAAGCAATTCAAGGATGATAAAGAGAGGAGCCCTGCCCTCAAGGAACTTGCAATCTGAGATCATTTATTAAGTACCTACTATGTGCCAGGGACTGTATAAAATGCTTATCATGTATTATTTCTCTTGTTCATGCATGAAGGCCATGGGCCAGGCAGTCTTTTTCCCATTATATAAAGTAAAAAGCTAGGACACAGAAGGAGGAGCTCCAGGCTAAAACAGCTCAGTCCTGATGCTAAGATGTTAACTCTTGTAGGTCCACCTTGAAAGCTGTATTTCTACAAGTACATCACATGGTCTTCCATTTATCTGTAATTCATCAACTACTTGCCAGGGACAGAATCAGCTCAGTCCTGATGCTAAACAGCATCAGTCCTGATGCTAAGATGTTAACTCTTGTAGGTCCACCTTGAAAGCTGTATTTCTACAAGTACATCACATGGTCTTCCATTTATCTGTAATTCATCAACTACTTGCCAGGGACAGAATCAGGCAATGGAAAGCTCACGTGTTTGGAACTGCTGCCAGAAGCTGTTAAACTAGAAATAGTCCCTGGGTGTTTCTGAGAGGAGAGGAGCTTTAGAAAGGCCATCCCCCTTTATAGATTAAGGGATGGATGAAAGCACTAAGCCCCAGAGAAGTTAAGGAACTCACCCAAAGTCAAAAGAGAGTTTCTTACCTCAGATTTTTTTTAAAAGAGGGGGTCCCTTTTTGTACAGATTTACACTATAATTTTTAAAACTACTATCCAAAAGGAGGTAAACGTGAGAAGCCTAATAGGACCTCAGAGGCTCCAGAAGAGGGGGCCCGGAAATTCTGACTCAGCCAGGAAACAACCAAGAACAGGGTATCCTGGAAAGGAAGTCTTGGGGGCTGGGGGGAGGGAGGGAAGAGGTAACACTCAAATCAAAAGCCAAGAGCCATCAGGGGCACCTAGGTGGCTCAGTGGTTGAGCACCTGCCATCAGCTCAGGGTATGATCCCAGGGTCCTGGAATCAAGCCCTGCATCGGGCTCCCCCAAAGGGAGCCTGCTTCTCCCTCTGCCTTTGCCTCTCTTTATGTCTCAAATAAATAAATAAATAAATAAATAAATAAATAAATAAAATCTTAAATTAAAAAAAAAAAAGGCAAGAGCCATCATCATCTTCTGTCCCTCCCCTCCAGAGAGCCATCAAACAGCCAAACAGGTGCGGAACTAGAACACTGATAAAGAACACAGCTAAGATCCAAGTAAAAAGAGGCTTAGGGGATCCACTAAAATAGGTACAATATATCCCTTCCAGTCTCAAAACTCAGATAATCTGTGGTAAAAGCCAAACAGGCAGTCATCCACGTAGCTCCCCTAAGCCTTAGGACCAGTGGGAAGTATACTCCAGGATGAACTATGCTGTGATCTCAGGTACAATGTCTGGAGGAGGGTTTGTGGTGCAAGTGCAAGTTTCTAGGTTGGACTGTCACTGCTTTTCTCTTTGAGAGGCCAGTGGAGAGCACAGGGGCCTTAACACTACAAATCTGAATTTGAAATGTGGCTCTGTCGTTTATTAGCTCTCTGGTCCTAAATAAGTCATTAAATCTCTGAGCAGAAGTCACTGTCTTCACCTGTAAGAAGAGAAACCATCCTCAGTTCTGATTTCTCTAGGTTTGAGTAAGAGGCCTATAGACTCCCTTGCTGGTTACTGGCTTATTGCCTCTCAACTTCAAAATCACCCTTTACACCTGCTCTGTGAAAATGGATCTGGACCCTTTATGTATTTTCCCTCCCCACACCCGCACAAGGCTAGGCTTTGTCAGTAGAGGGTGCTAGAGGGACACTGCAGAAGAAACAGCGCTTCCCCAGCAACCAGCTCCCCAAGTGCACACATTCCCCAATTCCCAGGCCCCATTGTGCAGGGTCACCAGGAGCATAAAATACAGACTTGCAGCTTCCTCAACACCCTGTTCAGGCAGTTTTGTATCAGAATGACTCAAGGGGACACCTTCTCATGAGCCCATTCCCCCCAGCATCCTAGAGGAGGACTTCCAGACTTCCAGCAAGTTCCACGGCACCACAGCGGCTCCTCTGCAGCTGTGAGCAGTGGCCGTGTCCCCTCCTACAGTCCAGATCTCACCTGGGAGTAGGAGGAAGGGGGCTGTTCTTAGGATGCCTCCCTCAGCAACAGGGTCCTGGTGGCTGCTTGTTATACATGCTATTCCTATATTCTTAAGAATTCTCTCGGCTTCTTACTAGCAAATCCCTTGTTATCCCAAACCCCTGTTACACTGAGTAAGTGAACTTTCCCTGTTCAAATTACTGTGTGGTTTCTCTCTTGATTGGACCCAGATTAACAGTTTCCTCCACTCGTGTCTGATATATAGTGTTCAACAAACAGCACGCATCATAGTAACTATCAATGCTGGGTTCTTCTCATCCCTATTCTTAAAAGGCAATACTTTCCCTTTCTCATTCTGCTTTGACCAGGACACGAACTTACTGTACTACAAAAATCCCTATATGGTGTAAGCAGAGTAATGAATAAGAAAAGAATGTCCCAACACTTTCTGCCCAATTTCTGATTAGAGAAAATGAAGGCTGCCATACAATTAAGTGTCCCCCTGTACAGCCTGCAGCTTAGAAATTTCTTTCTGCAACTTCCTTGATTGACTAAAAAGCAATGCGACAAGGTGTGAAAATGCCTTCTTTTACTTGCCAAAGATATTCCCAAAATGATCTCAAGAACCAAACTCATTAGCATATGAAATTTTCCACAATTTTAGTAACCATTTCATTTCCTCCTTTCTCAAATTAAGTAACCACAATACTTTGGGGGGGAAAATCCTAGAAAACATGGAATGTTTCCATTGATCCTCGAGTAACTGAGGAATGTGTTAGGGGATGAGGGTGAGAACACCACTCCCAGGGAAAGAAAAAAACAGAATGGGTTGAGTAGCAATATTACAAAGCCAACATTTCCTCATCTTGTAAATGTACTGGCTTAATTCTTGAGTAAGGAATATAAAAATACATTATTCAAGATGTCATGTATTGTTGGCACATACCGTGAAATAAAATTACAACAAAAATATAGAAGATCTCAAATGTATTAAGTTTCTGTCTTCAAATTCTTTATTTCCAATCCTCTGAATTTTTCTTCCCCTGAAAGGAAAGCTGACACAATCCCATGTCATCCTTATTTCTACTGCTGTCTAAAAGTCTCACCTAATTATCAATTTAACAAGGAGCAGAGACCAAGAAAGGGGAAGAAAAAAAATAAAATTTCACCTTTTAGGCAGGCACCTTGTCCAATTTCAAGAGCTAACCCCCATCTTAAAACACCCCAAAATAGATACCATGAGCCACCGCAGGACCCCAACATAAAGCGAGGCTCCTCATTAAAAGTTGGAATGGACCCTGCCAGGGATGCCTGCAGGGATGCTCAACAATAGCATGTCTACCCCATGCCTTTTCTGACCTAGATTAAATTACTGACAAAATGGACAGACTACCCAAAACTGTGAGCAATACATTCTGCCAATGAAAATAATGATTGTGCTTGGTACAGCACACATGCTTTCTGCTCAGCTTGTCAGCATTTTCAGCTAAGGGGCTCAATGGTCTTACCGGCCAACCCTTTCCCTGCCAAAACCAATAAGTTACCTTCATTTCTTAAGGCCCCTCAGGGCTTTGAATTACTATCCGTTTTGCACTTAAGGTCAGTCTTGTAAAACTGTTTTATCCCCCTGGAAAAGCCGTAATCAGAAACAGCCCCTACTTAAAACTCGGATGGAGAAAAATTCAAGATTAGGTGAGCTTCGTGTAATTTCCCCACTGTCAGTTCCTCAAATTTGCATTCCTAAAAGTTACATCTACTGCTTGAGGTGGCAAGGTGCATTTCCTGGCAATGTCATCACTTAATGCTCTCGGTGTTTTATACGAAAACATGTATTCCCCTAAGCCACTGGGTAACAGAGCAATATTTCAAGATGCCTTAACTTTATAGTTCCAAACATTCTAGTGAGTTCAACAATTCCATATGTTATAGTGAAACCAACACATACACACAACCCCATAAGTATGCATTTTTTTTTACCCTGCACTGTGTGTTCCCATACTATGTGGGAATCCGGCACAGTCCTTCTTTTGGACCCAGCAAATTCAACCACTAAAAATATGGTCATTTGCCCTAAGGAGGGGCCTGATAGATGCCAGTTGCAAAAGATAACTTTCAGGCCTTAATGGAAGATGCTGACAAGAGCACCATTCTCATAAAATGCTGGTCCCCAAAGGCCCGTCTTTCTGCCCGTTTCTTTCCATCTGCATCCAAGTATGGGTTCCCGGGCACACAGAGTCCCACTTCTCCCCCTGCCTCCAGGCCCATAATTCTTAACTTCACCCATAGTTTTTATTCCTGGTTCTAGACTGTGCTTCCACTCCAGTCATACGGGAGGAGGAGACCTGCTAAATGCATCCTTGATGCTGATGTGATCTTTCCAGTTATTGAATGTCTCATTGAATTTTACACTATGCAGCTTCAAATGCAGAAAGCAGCCGATTCATTTTGCTAACTGTTGTTCAGTATAGATAGCCAGCTCCATAACTATACACTTTGATTTGGTACATGAGAAAACGTATTTTTCATTACATCCCTTATCCTCCTAATGACATTTCCAAACAGGATTTTAAGAACTGTGAAGCAGAAATAAAATTATGCTCAAGTTCCAAATTGATCTCATGGAATAGAAAATGGCCATCATTGCCGGTGAGTATTAACGGGACTCAAAGCTAGTAAGTTTCCAGTTCAGAAAAATTTCTCGAATAATGATCATCTTTCAAATGCCCCCTTACGTTACCCATCACAACAGAAGTTCTTTGAAAGAACTGAAGAGCCGGATGAGTTCCTTTCCCCACCCCCCAATTCCTTTTGGTTGGGCCCAGCCTCCACCATCAGCTTAAGCGTACTTCCTTCCTTTTCAATAATGAATCAGGGCGAACATTTCAGTTATCTAGATTTACACAAAAACCTAAAGAAGCCATGAAATTGCTTCTGTAAAGCACGTTCTGTGGTGACTTTTAAATAGTTTTAAGAATAATTTGGAAATAAAAATACTGCTGTAGCCAGTTTTATGTCTTCTGCATACACATGCTAGAGCAATTTCCTTCTCCCAGAGACAGAAGGGAGGCCAATGTCTAAACTTCATAACACACAGCCAATTACGGCCCACTGTCATCTTCATTGTATTAATTATCTGCCTTCCCCCAAGTTATCAAGACCTGAGAGAACCCTAACAGCCACTTACTTCACATTATGGTTGTTCCACTATGGGAAGGGTGGTCATTTATCTCTGGGCCTTCCTGCACTGGCACAGGTATGTAAAAATTCAGCACAATCCCAGGCTTTTAGCACTTGTAGCCATTTGGAGAAGTCTGTTCCTCAGGGCCACACAGCTCCCCTCCTCCTCTCTGTTACCCTGCATTTGCTTAGGCTTCACAGGGGGTGCACAGTTTGTGTTAGGATTTAAAGGGTGATTTGCAACCAGGCCCTCAACTTCGGTGAGTTATGGGAGACTAAAACATTATAGGATTATTTCTAGAGCAGCAGCAACTATTACTTATTCAAATGTCCCCCACAGGCCACTTACAGTTATAGACTATTTATTGGATTCAGCCTAAGACACGAGCAATCTCAGCGAAGACAGTATTCTTGACGTGGCGATCCCCTGACCCATGGAAGTGCAGGAAGCACAGGTCCTTGCTGATTGTGGCAGAAGACAGACATTCTGGGCTGGGCTTCTATCGTAACTCAGGGAAACAGAGGACACGTGTATGAAATACACCAACACGTACATTAGGGTTACGCTCTGGAGAACATTAAAAGCCAGTCCCTTCAAGACGGTCCTTCCTGAAAAGAGGACAGGAGTGCATCCAGGGCTAGAAGGGAACAAAAAGGTTCTCAAAATAGCCAGGGCTATTCTCTCCAGCTACATTCTCAATAGGGCAGGGCCTGAAGCTGCCAGAGAAGGATAAGAACTGGAGGGGGAGAAGAGACAATCCAGCAGTGAGCGGTGTTAACTTTCTTAACCATGTTAATTTCTTATTTAACTTTCTTAGTTCAAAGGTTTTCTGGGGCAAATCATCCCCAAAGACCAGCTGCCTTACACAGGGAATAAAGCAAAAATCCCTGATTTTGATGCTCTCTTGTCCAGGTGACTGAAGGTTTCCTCTGATTATGTGAACTAGATTTCCTTTCTAATCCCCTTGGCCAGAAGCTATGAAATCCAGCCGAATTACAGCTTACCAACTGTACTTTAACCTGGAAACTAGAGGTGAAAGTCAAGTGCTTTATCTGCTCAGACAAGCAGCTTCTCTCCAGATCAGGAGTATTTTAATGAAATGAGACTTAAGTGAATTGTTGACATAAGCATTAAATGTTGTCATTTAATATCAACAGTATGTTTGATTTGTACACAGTTATGAAATGTCATTCGGACCAGAGAGTTATATTGAGGTTTACCACATTATAGGAATGGATTTCCAGAGGGAAGTGAACTGATCTGTCTCAAAATAAAATGTGTTTACATTAACACTTGGGGGAAACAGAGAGCCCTGCAAACATAGATGGAGAGATAAAGAGAAGACCAGCACAAAACTCAGCTCGGAAAATAGAAGAGAAAACAATTTCTGGGCTCCATGCATATGCAATATTTCACTACATTTTTGTAAAAGACCAAGAAAAATGTAAAGTATAAAGTTTATACAGGAAAGAAACAGCACTACTAGGAAATATTATACTTCAGTCTCCAAAATACTTTAAGAGGGAGGAAGATAGGAGTGATGAACATAGAGATGGAAGAAATGATTCAGGAGGTAGCCTCACTGTCTTAAAGGGGGAAAAAAAAGCAATCTATAAGCATCTAACATTTGCATGATAAAAATCACATTCATTAGTTGGATTAATTTTACCTAATTACTTAGTAATTAGAGAAAGAGGCACTCATCCTGGGGCACAGGCCTTCAACAGTTTCTTCCTGGAGGTGGTTAGGAGTTTACACCAAAAAGTCTTCTCACAAATCCAAGTCAAAAAGGCAAGCCCTTGAGACCATTAAAAATAAGTATCCACCTCCAGCAAACTGCAGCTTGAAAGATGAAGTTTAAACACTATAATTCCTTAGCCCCAAGATTAACCAATTGAGCTAAATAAAGATTGGCACATTCCAAAATGGATCCTCTTATAGCCTCCTCCTTCTAGAAGGCACTCCACTCACATTTCTTTAAATGACTGCATATAGCTTAGTATCTTGATATGAAAATAAAAATTGAAGAGAAGTAGTCCTTCATTACCCAATTATTCTAGAATGTTCTTTAAGAAAAGAAGCCTTGCATCTCCAAGAATTTGGAAGCCATACAGACACAGGTCTCTCTCCTAGAGATGGTCTAGGTCTTCCCATCCTAAGCAATTAAAGTTGACTCAAAGGAAAACCTGAAAGAAGATCCCATAGCAAAAACCAAACCAAAACAAAACAAAAACAATGCAGTAGTGAGCTTTTGTTTACAACAGATCTTAATTCTTTATCCTTCACTTGAGGAAGCTGTAAGGTCTTTGGCACCTGGCTAAAAATAGCAGAAGTAAAGCAGGTGACAAAGATGAATAGCTCCCAGAGACACAATTCAAAGCAGAGGAATTTAAGAAAAACTTCAGCAGTGTCTGCAACAGATACTTTCCTGCCAGGTAAATCAAGGTGGAAGCAAACTGCTCCTCTTGGAGCAGAATCACAATTTGCCAGGCTGACATTTCTCTTTCAGTGTTTCATGTTCACTTCTGTGCTATATTTTAAAAAATATTTTCAAACCCTAAGAAGCTAGTTTTGCCACAGGGTCAAGGAAAAAGAGTTTCCATGTAACCTCATAAAATGGAAAGACACTACATCACAGCACCTCTCAAATTCTTTGAAAGCTTCTGGCAAAATGACAAACTAAAAAGCACATTAAATTCCAGTAGGAGATGGGACATAAGGTAACATGCCTGTCATCCCTGATTGAAGGGTCAGGATCTAGGCGGGGCTGGGGGGGGGGGGCTCTCCCCACCCCCATCAAGGCCACACCTCCTCTTTGTGAAGTTGAGCAGACTGGGTATTAGAATTTCTAGAGTTCATTTTAGGTTAGGCACCACAAGACAAAGCCAGAGATCATTCCTTTAGGCAAATCTCATCCTAAAAGATATGCTTCTTCATAATGCTTATATCGTAGGTCTGTCCACCTGTCTTAAGGGATAAGTCTTGCACCCTACCTTCTGATATTTCTAGAAGAAACAATCTCCCTGCCCCTCCAGGCTTTCTTGCCAGCTCATAATTCAAGAAGGCAGCATAAAATAGAAACGCTCAGCTTCTTGGAGTTGAACTGGAGAGAAAGTTTCAGACCTTCCTTCCATCCCATGGGAGTGGAGTAAATTCTCTAACCAGTGAGACTGGGAAAGGCTTCAAGGGAGGGGAAGTCAGTGCGCTTTCTGAGCTCTCTTTTTTTCTGACTCTTAAGATCCCTCTTGTACCTCATCCGCTACCAACTTTAGGTCCTTCTGTTTTTTTCACAATTGCAAAAGTCAAAATACAAATTTAGAAAGTCTCATTCATACGTAAAGCTCCAGAAATCATGAGCAACCACCGATGAAAAGTTGTCATTTCTTTTCCAAATCTTCAAAACGCATTTTGAAAATAAGGCAGGGAAACAGGTGTGTGGGGGGAGGGAGAAGTATCTCTGAAAGAAGAAATACTTCAAAGAAAAAAATGAAGAGGAAAAAAAAAAAAAAAGAAAATATCAAGACAGTGACCGGTGAGAAATACTAGTAGGTATTCCAGGATTTCAAAATGTGAACAAAGGCCCTGGAATGTTCAACTGTGGGAAAGTTTCAAACAGAGTCAAGACCCTAAAGAAAACCTTTCAGTATTCCATGAAAGCTGCACAAATCCTGTGACCAGCACAGCCAACATTCATACCTGAGCAGCCTCTTGCCTAACAGAAAGAAGTGACTTTAAATTCTCTTCTCTGCGAAACCAAAAGAAAGCAGTCCTTGCAAATGCTCTTCCTCACAAGAGGAAAGAACCTGTTAATTCGTTGTGTGCCCAACATAGTGAATATTTCACAGGTTGCTAGCATATTAGCATTTCTATCCATTCACAGCAACTTCGGATCCAAAGATCAAGTTGACAAGGCATGCATGCTCTGCATTCTTATTTGGAAATGCCAATATCTGGTAGGGTCCAAAAGCAACTTTAGAGTTCAAGTAAGTATTCTCTAAGAAGTAGAGCCATGCTTCTGCATTTCCTGTTGAACATCCTGCGATTGGAAGAGGGGCACAGTGTCTGGAGAGCAGAGAATAGAAGTGGTTGCGGAGAAGGGGGGTTGTTTCTTGTTCATGCATTGCTTTTGAAAATCAATGATGGCAAAAGAGCTACAATCCTAACAGTTTCAGCTATAACATGTTTGAATCAAGTCTAGTGAAACAAATGTGGGCCCTTAGAATACTTCTCCCCAAAGATGTACTGTTGTCACTAATGGAGAAGAACAGTAGGAAGTGGGTAGCAAATCTGTGTAGGTGGGGATCCATCCATTCTGTAAGACATTAGAAAACATTCATACAAAAAAAGGAAACGTCACCTAACGTACAATTAAGAGGTGAAAATGTGACTCTACAAAATTAAGGCAGGAGGAAGGATACAACTACACCTTTGGGAAAAAATAAATTACAAGGTTACAAGTGATATACATATGTTGGCTAAAACATAACCTCAATTTGATTTTGTATAACTTTATCTTAAATCAGAGGAGTCTGAGTGAAAATGTTTAAGCAAAAAGAAAATTCTTAAAGTCTCATTAAACTATCATTAAAGGCTTAGCACTTGTGTATATAGAGAAGACATATGATCTGTTGAATGTTACAGTGGAAAGAGCACAGGACAGGAAATGCAAAAACCTGAGCTTTGATCCCAATTCTTCTACTACCTATGATTTTGGGTAAATCACTCAAATCCCTTATAAAGTAGGGACGGTAATCCCCGTCTGTCTCATGGGTTTTTACAAGGATCAAATGAAATAACTTATGTCATGTGTATTTTAAATCTCAAAAACATCATATCAGTTTATTATTCCCAATTACAGTGATGTTAAGATTAGGCATGCTGGCACATTAGCCAAATAACCAAAGGATTTTTGTGGCCCTAAAACTACCTCCCTGTTCATGCTGTTCCCTCTACTTAAAATGCTTTGCGCCACCACCAGACTGCACATCCAGTAAGGAGAGGAATCTGTCTTATCCACCTCAGGACTCCTCAAAGTGGGCACAATGCCTGGCACAGACTTATTAGCTCCTACACACTAAGTGCCTACTCAATGCAAGCTACTAAAAGGGCTTTTGCAGAGGTGTCCCTAATCCCCTCCTCAACCCTAGGAGGTGGGCTGTGGAAGAGGAAATAGGCTCAGAGCAGCTGAGTAACTCTACAAAGTAAAAAGCAGAGCCACATCAAATCGATGCCAGGGTCAGGATCCAAACCCACGTCTTTCAAGTTCCCAAACTGTTCTTTCCGCTCTGCTACTCTCCTTTTCCCACTGTAGGTGCTCAACAAATTGAATTTGATAAAAGGTCTTCATTTTAACCATAATGTTACATTAACAAGACATTAACTTGAAGTAAGCACTGGAGAATAAACTAAAATTTCAAACCTGACTTTTAAAATTCATGGGCTTAACCTACATAAGGGCTCCCCCCAAAATATGCCTGGGATTTGCAGATAGATCAAAACCAACTGAGAAATCCATTCTTAGTTGGCCAGCACAGAATGGGACTGAAAATTCTGAGTAGAGGGGTAGGAGGAAAAATCCGGAACCTTTTGTCTTGCCAGAAAAACCCTTGAATAATTCAGCTCCCGTTTATTTAAATAATTAAGCAATTGCAACTTTATTTAAGGAGCACTTCCATGAATCTGAATGTCTAGGCTGCCAAGAAAAGTGGAACAGACTTTAAAACCTCCCCCCAAATCTCCTCTCTGAGAGGAAAACCAGCCTAAGGAGTTTCAGGCTGATAGGTAATTGTTTTGTAAAATTAAAAGCCACAGAATATTGGAGTTGAGAATGGAAAATGTCATCTCAACCGTAACACTAATAAAAACAGCTAATGAATAAGCGCATTCTGGCAAGAATATATAAAAATCACAAAGCCCAATGTGGACAGTGCAGAATACAGAAGGAATCCATGTGAGGAAACATCAAATGAAGGATTATCCTTATGTGTGAAGAATCCATTCCAGCAAGAAATTGAACTAGAGACCTTCTGCATCCAAGAGCAGGACTACCTGTGGCACTCAGAGAACACAGTTCTGGGCCTGCTCTCCTCTTCTCCCTTGTCAGTATTAGATGGAAAAGCAACAAGCTGGTGTTCCAGGGGTCAGACTACCCCTCCGAGGCTCCACACATTCTCTCAACCACGTCAAGCTCCCATCTGCAAGAGTATAAATGCTTATACGTAGTGAGGAGCAACAGGATGAAAATTAAAGGCATTAGAACAATGAGCTAGGCTTTCCCAGCATGTTCTAGAGCAAAAAGCATAAAACCGGGCAGGGCCCTCACAGTGAGAGGTTAGTGGGATCGAGGCCCAGCTTCATTAGCTGTGTGATCTCCAGACACAAAAATGAAATAATCCACCCAAGATTCACTTTCCTCATCAGTCAAATGGGAATAAGAGTAGACACGAGACAGGCTGAAGTCTGTGAGATGATGCAGGTAAAATGCCTGGCAGACAGGGCGTGTTCATATGTATTAGTTGTAAGAGCAACATGGTGATACACCTGCCCCTCCCTGCATGCATTTCTTGCAAGCTAGAAAAACAGTCTCTAGCCTTCCCCGACAAGTCCTATAGAAGGTCCCCTTTCTCCCCAGCCACACGTAGCACTGCTCTCATTTATAGGGGTTCAGTAATCACATACCTCTTCAGGAACACCACTTCTGACACTCCCAATATCACGCACACACCACCAACATCCCACCAGATATCGTTGCCTTAAACAGGTTCTCCGGAAAAAGATAAAAAGACTAGCCCAGATATCAAACTACACTGCTGTTTCCATTTACATATTTCTAAGTGAAGGCGTACATCCTCAAAGATCTAATAGATCTTTTTTTTAATTAATCAAAGCCCTTCAAAGTTAGGGCAGAGTAGAATACCACCACCCCCCCCCTTCATCTTCGAGGATGACGCATTGCAAGACTCTACAATTGAGTTAATCACTCATCATGTAAACAAAGAAACCTCTCGAGAGCCAAAGAGCAACATGTGCATGGATTCAGGATGCAGAAGGGTTTTTTTAAACGGGAACAATGCAATCTATTCAGTAGAGCAGAGGACACCGTGCCAATTAGATATGTTGGGTCCCATAATTATAACTGCAATAATGAATGGAAGGGAGTGTTGTTGCTGCACAATGAATGTCTGTATTCCACTCAGCGATTTGTCTCTGGTCTGATTCCTTTAGATTCTTCCTCTGATTAGATCTTACTGCAGATTACGGCTCTACTACAAATGTACTTATTGCCTATGCCCCCCTCAACCCCCATCCCCTATAAGGCCTAGCTTTAGCAGAGAACTTGAAGACCCCGCCCCTCCAAAAATGTATTATTCTCTGGTCATAGTCTGAGATTTTTTTTAAACATAATGTTTGTAGCTACGATGTCACAGTTAACATTTTCCTGGGGTGAAACCAACAGCTAGGGATAAAATTTGCAGACCTGACGCAGAGCCTCCTCCCCCCACTCCACCCCGACACCCCCCCCCCCCCCCCCCCCAGTGAGAGCCAGGCTGAGCAGGGGTTTATTTCCCTCCTGGAAGGTCCAGTCTAATGGGGGCGTTGACCAGCTGTCTTCCCACCACTAGTGAACCTGAAGAGACTAAATTGGAAAGACTTTCACACACAAAGTTAATTCAGAATGGCTTAGTCACTGGTTGCAACCATCTCGGAAATCTGAAGAATTTCATTCTGGACCATATGTGCATATGGTTTCTCTTATCCTCACGCTTATGCTTCAGTGGGTTCAATAAATTTTAGAAATAAATTACCTCCTAGTACTTCACCATAACATTCAGACTTCCTGGCCTTTCCATACTCAGGCCAGACTTTCTGTGTGTATATGTATAATTTGTTTAACCTTCTATTAAACCCTCTACTGATTTCCCACAAATAGGATTTAAATTTTGGAACTGTACACGTACTGAGGTGCTTAGGTACCTGCAAAGGAGCACCTGAGCCGCGAGCACCTTTTTCTCCCTCCACTTGGCAGGTAGGCTCACGAAGAAGATTTTGCTTCTAGAGAAAGCTCCCAGCAAAGCTTAGGCTTCTTAAGCGGCTCAATCTTATCTCCTGGAGGCAAACACAACGAAGCAGCCAGTCTACACAGGGTTAAGGAAGCCGCACACCCTCTATTCTTTTCATTAAGGTCGACTCCCAGTGCAAACCTTCTCCCTCTGGCCACAGGTATTGGTTTGCCACAACTGTAAACAGCTCTCAAGATCAGTCCCAAAGGCCAGGCTTTGCAGGTGCTGCGAGTGTGTCACACAATACGGTATTTACAAATAGCCCCAAACAATACAACTCTGCTACACACAGCTTTACTGGGAAGTTTGACAAAATCCTCTCCCACAAGTAAGCAAGCGCTGTAGAAACAGGTCTCAAGGTCTAAAGGCCATGCATTAACTTTGCACTCCTGGGCTTTCAGAATTCCATCTAAAGATCTTCAAATGTACCATACACACAGTATCTCTTTGAAAGGGACAATAAATGAGAATGGTAACAGCAGCAATGAAATTGTCGGAGTAATTAATACGGTCAGGCATTGTACTATTTTCCCCTCGTGTATCCTATCCTCTCTTGTCTCGGCTCTTTTAACAGTACCGCTGTGGTTCTGGCCAGGGTTATTACTTCAGGGAAAAGCCGCCTTCTCCTGCCCACACCCTGGACGGGGAAAAAAGCACATCACTTGTATGGACAACTGGTCACTGGCTGTTCCCCATTTTTCTTTTACTGAAACCCTCATACCACCACTGCCTGGTGGCTTTCAAGGATATGGCTTTATTTATTCCAGGTTCTAAGCTTATGAACCCATGCTAATTTGCATGGCTAAGTAGAAAGGCTCCAAAAACAATTAGATAAGAGATCTTTAGTAGGAATGGATCGTTAGTAACTTTGGGTTAGACGGCTAACCTAAGGTAGCCATGGAAGTTCGTTAATTCCTTCAATCAATATTTACTGGACCCCTAACATGAAAATGGCACCATGCTAGGTGACATACAAAATTACTATGTACACATATATAATAAAGCTCCTATTTTGTCAGTATTTATAGTTTCCTAGGATAAAGTGGAAACAAATAGCTACTCAAAAAGGGATATTGTAAATCTCAAGAATAAGGAGTTCAGATAAAGGCAAGGTGATCAAGGAAGGCTTCATCTTCACAGAGAAACATAAAGGGGGAGCAATATCTCAATGGAAGGATAGGGAGAAGATAAATGTTAAAGAGTCTTAGTGGGTAAGCGGCTGCAAACCATGGACAGCAAATTGGGACGAAGACTGGCACAGAGGAGCAGTTGGTGAGCCCAGCAGGCCAAGAAATTTGCTTTTAGAACACTGAAGACTTGGAGCCAGGTAGTGATCAGAACAGTGTTAAGGAAGATAAATCGGTCTGCAGAACACGGAATGGATGGGGTCTGTATGCACAAAAGCCACAAGGGAATAAATAGCTGACCCTGAACCACGGCAATGGGAAGTCCAACGTAAGAAATGTTTTATCAGGCAGGTCAAGAGAACCTGGGGACAACTGGCCCCTGAGGCACAGCAGGAGGATGAAGAGCGGAGGCTCAGGTGTGGGGCTGCTCAGGAGGAGGAACATGAGCTAGGAAAGGAAAGAAGACTCAAACAAGGATGGTGGGGTTTAGGACGGCCGGACTTGCCATGGGTGGTGGTTGCAGGGGCAGCCTTTCTAATTAAGGGTTCTGTCCTTTCGGTGCATTTGTAGTATTTGGGAATAGAGGCAGGGAATAGCCAGAGAGAAGTTCTGTTTCAAACAAAGAGAAGTTTGGGTGGGGAGGCAGTGAGATTCTAAAGGGGTGGCAAGAACAGCAGGCAGTTGACAATGCAGTTCAGGTTTGTTTGGGTATTTTTTCTTTTAACAATAAAGAAAAGGGGGGTGGGCATGGGCAGCAGCATGGGGTCAGGCTGGAGAGAGCAATCCTTGGAGCCCTGGGAGTGAAGGAGGTCTAGAACACCCAAGCGGGCCTATGGAAATGAGAGAAGAAAATGTCTGAGGACAAAACACTGGCAAAACAGCTAGCTGGGAGACTGAAAAATCTTGTGCAAGGCTCGTTTAGCACCACCCAAGAAAAAGCCAACGGACAAAGGTAGAAGCAGCGCTGCAGAAGAAGTGGAGGTTTTTTTTTTTTTTCCTTAAGATTTATTTATTCATGAGAGACACACAGAGAAAGGCAGAGACACAGAGGGAGAAGCAGACTTTCTGTAGGGAACCTGATGCAAGACTCGATCCCCAAGACCTGGGAGTCACGACCTGAGCTATAGGCAGATGCTCAACCACTGAGCCACCCAGGCGCCCTAGAAGTGGAGTTTTTAAAAGGAAACAGGAGTTAAGGGGGCCACAGGCTCTAAGGCAGGCAAGGAAGGATGTGCTTGATCTAGCTAAGGGCCACACGGCCAGTGACTTGCAGCAGGATTTTCATGCAGTGCAGGGGTGGAGGTTAAAGTGAGGGACCGGCTGTCCCAGGGGAGGGGGGGAACCATGGCCAGAACCATCAGTGGGACCAGTCGGCGGTGGCTCAGGAGCACAAGGCTAAGCCGGATGTTCTGCAGGGGACATCCAAGGTGGCCCGTCACCCACATGACATCCTGCAGCTAGATGTGAGTCCCTCAGGCTAGCCGCTAGCCCTGGCACCCCACAGCACAGCGCTCCCTCTGCCGAGCCACCCAATTTGGGTTTGCAGGCCCCCAGGACCTAGACTCAGCTGGCCGGACCGGGGTCCAGGGCGGCCTCTGCGGACAGGTGCCGCACTTCCTCTGCTACAGAATTACGGCAGAGAACATGGGCGGACCCAAGAGCCTGCTCAGTATTCTACAGGCCATTTCTTCTTGACGTCCAGGAGGCAGATAGAGGAAAGAAAGGGAGAGAGAAAATCATCCTCATGTTGGGAAATGGCTGAGTACCAACAACGTAAGGTGTATCATCAAGACTTAATTGTTCTGTCCCCACATAGCCTGGAAGTCCACCTCTTTGACCTTAAGACAGCAAGGGTTAAGGAAGGCCCTTCCAGTTCGAGTGTCAGGAGGGCAAGCACCCACATCGCCCTTTTCTCAAGGGTTCACACACAAGAGGAGGGGAAAGCCAAGTGGCAGAAATGAGGCAGGGGTGCTCACTCTGCTCTACAGACAGAGTTGGGGTGAGGATGGGGTCCGGAGGCTAGTAAGGGAAGGACTAGAAAAGCTCACGGTAACCTGTAAAATAGGGACTTTAGATACCTGGCAGGATACTGAGCACCAACCCTTTAAAGACTTAGTAAAACATGGATCATTCCAGAAAAATGCACACAGAACACGGCATGCAATTTAAGAGACTTACAGACCCGCCGGCAGGCCATCCATGGATCTCCCAGGGTAGATCACCGACTCCAGGTGGGAGCCCCTCTGCTGTATCTCACCAACTTCTTCTGGTACCTCGAACCTCCGCTTCTGACCACCACCACTGAAATCAAGTCCATCCCCGCCTCAGTTCACTATCACCCCTCCTACAAAATAGCAGAGACTAACTCCCAATATCAACAACAGCCGCAACATTTGTATTTCCTGGTCTCTGAGAATCATCTCTTAATGTGTTCTTAGCAGTCTCGGATTTAAAAAAAAAAAAAAATTCCAAAGCAAAAAATGATGTCACTGTCAGAATTACTTTTCACCTGCACACAGCAGCCAACCAAACGCTAAAAGAGAATGAAGTATATATGTACATTCATGTTTCAGAATCCTATTATAGGAAACTTAATACA
Source organism: Vulpes vulpes (assembly GCF_048418805.1). Classification (NCBI taxonomy): domain Eukaryota; kingdom Metazoa; phylum Chordata; class Mammalia; order Carnivora; family Canidae; genus Vulpes; species Vulpes vulpes. The sequence continues at coordinate 119,108,143 of NC_132791.1, read as the reverse complement.
GATCTGCTTCCTTTCCTTTGTAAAATTCCAGGCACCTGACATTTCACTGCCATTGGGTACTCTCGGAAAGGTTATGTTTTTATAATGGAAAAATTCTCACTGACCCACTGGGGTTTCTACTTCCTCACTCATCAATTAAAATCATCAGCAAATTTCAGCTTGCTTTTAGTGAAGTACAGGTAAGTGTCTTAACGTTCCCAACCTGCAAAGGAGAGGACATGGATGAAATGCCACATCCATCTGGTCATTTACCAATCTACACCTGAAGCTTGGAAGCTATAATCTTTGGAGGAAGGGGCAGCCAAATTTTCTATAGAAATGGATACTTGGTTTTCCAGCTTCCAGGTGCATGTGAAACCTTCCCTACCTTCAGCCCATCCCCATTTGTAAGATAGGCTATATTATCCTCCGAGATGAATCATCTTCAATTCAGCCTTTCTGCAGTCTTGTTTGCTGGAGTCTGCTGACGGAGGCTGGAGGCACTCTGCATTTACCCCTTTTTCCTTACATTGAATCAATTAGCAATGTTAAATATTTAACACATTAGTCTTATTTCGCTGAACAAAACAATTCGCAAGCAGCCTGGGTAGTGGCAGTGCAAGATAGGGAACGGACCAGACGTGGAGAAAATTGAACGCAGGGAAAAGTATGTTTTAGGTGAATGTGTATTTTAAAATATATAAAAATCTATTCACAATTCACTGAAGATGGATTGCTTGTTTCTTTCCTTTTCCTGACAGGTCCTGAATCTTTATAGAGAACATTAAATTAAAGCGCATAATGGGTTTATGTAGCGTAGTGCGCATTGGAGACATTAGTCACGTCCCTTAAGCATTTTTCTCATTTTCTAAGCCTGACTTAAGCCCCATTTCCCCATTGATGAGGGAAGTCCATATGAACCCACAGACCACATCTGCAGTCTGGTGTGCCTTTTTTTTTTTTCCCCATTTGGTGTTGTCAACAAAGGCTGTTGTCCCGCACTCAAAATCATCCCAGAGTATTACATTTCCAGAACAGTTTATAGGAAACAGTGAGAAGCAAATAGGGTCATTCTAGGGAGAAACTGTTTTGTTCTTCCCCCTTTTCTCTTTAAAACACAGTGGCATCAAGTGGGAGGGAAAAAAAACCCAACTCCGAGCTGTCCTGCAGAACCCTGAATGGCAGAACCCTGAATGGACGAGTCAGACAATTTCTACTCAAGCACAAAGGCCAAATCCTCCTGTAATGCAGCTAGGAGCTTAGAAGCAACACCAGGTCACTCAGGGCTGTTGTTTGTGTGGCCCAGTATAGTCTACGCCAGTATCAGCATACGTTATCAATCTCCTAATCTGGTATGATGCTTTAACGTGATTACCAGGAGGCAGTCCTGTCTATCTAGCGTGGAGCTTACAATGTTACAGTGTCAAGCTGACCCACAGAAGTGCTCTTTAAGAGATCCCCAAACCGTACAACTGCTTAGCGGGGCAAATCTGATGCTAATGAGGAAACGGAAAAGAACCGGTTGCTTGCCATGTAGCTAGATTTCATTAGCATTATACAAACTCCTGCATCATATTATTTTTTACTGTGAAATGATTAGAGCCCTTGATCTCTGCCTGGGAGCACTACTACCCCAGCGCACTGTGTCAGGCTTGAAGGAAAAAGGCATTTTGATGGGATTCAAAGAGAAAAATAAGATTACTATAGCAAGCTTCCACAATAACCTCCTGTATGAATCTGGGGGTAGTCTCATCGTATCCTTATCAAGTACTTTTTAGTGGTTCTAGACAGCTATGCTCTGAGTGACAGGAAGGGTTTTTATAAAACTTAAAATCAGCAGAAAGAAGAGGTCTGGTTAATGCCTTGGCATATGAAGCCCACAGCCTTCCCATAGGAATCTCAAGCAGGAAATAAATTTACTTTGGTTACAATAGCTAACATTGACAGAGCCCTTACCAAGCGCCTTATACTACAATAAGCATTTTACAGCTATAAACAGACAGACATAGATATATAGATATTCTCACACCCTCACAAGGGAGATCATATTCTACAGATAAGAAAACCAGGGCTCAGACAGGTTAAGTTACCACGTGCAGTCACACAGCTGGTATGGGAAAAGCTAAATCCTGATTCTCAAGAGTCTTATCCAGAATCTGCCTTCCTCACTGTGCTATTTTACTTCCTGTATTTGAAATCCTTAGATTTTTATCCCCCCACCAACTGGTCAATTTTGTTCAAACTGTCACTGTAACGTTTTACAGGAATGAACAGTAGGACCGATGTTAAGTTTTAAGGTGGGAATTTCAAATGCATTTGCCTGGGTTTTCCTTGGTGTTTTGATGAGCACATTAGCATTAATTCTAGACTAGATTTCTGCTGGAATGGGTATCAAGTAATTTACTGCCTTCCAGTTCAGAGTGGGCAGCAAACATGATTTCCATGTATCCAATCCATAATGCATTGTGGGACTCCAGAAATACAACCAGGATTTTCAGAGATGTTCATTTAACCATACAGGTAATTAATAGTTTATAAGTTATTTACTTGCTGGTAGGGATGTTAGGAGCCACAAACACCATGAAAAAGCCTCCATCATCTCCCCCACCCTAGAATACCCTAACACCAGACCCATAAGGACTTAGCACCCTACCTCTACAGAGGTTCTTGGTCCACCAGAGTGGATGAAGGCAGAACTAGTTTGACATTTCCTGCTGACTGTGATTAGAGCATCTTTTAATGAAGCTCACTTCAAATCATTTTAAATCCATTTGCTCATGTCAACATCAATGTACTCAGCATTATCTACCAATTAGTAAACCGGAAAATATTCTTTAGATAATCTGAAATCTCAGTAAAATATTCAGCATGCCATTCATTTACTATAAACTGCCCTGTAAAAACAAATTAGCAAAACCAGCTGTCACAGGACAACATAAACATCCATTAATACAGCCCAACTACTTCAGTCTCCAGTGAGATTTTTAAGGAAAGATAAAATGCAGTAAAAATATAAGTCAACAAGAATTGCAAATGCTAGGCATGCCTCTGTGCCAGTGTGCTGCACCACTATGAAACCGTACCTTCATCTTCCCTACATGTGAGATCAAATTTGGACTGGAAAGAAAGGAGTTAAATGAAACACTCTTAACAATTCTTTCAACGAAGAGCCCAAGTCATAGTGCTGCAGTAAGTCTAGAAGGCCAATAGAGTTCTAACATATGTCATGCTTCATAAAGATCAGAAATGTCAAAGAGCATGAAAGCTGACCAGATAGGAATGGGATTATGAATATGCAAATAAGCAATCAATTCAATCGCAAGACCCAGATTTCGCACGACTCACTTATACGACACCGCAGAAAGCAGCTTCCAAACTTACAGGAAGCCAGTGAGTAAGTACATCACTTACCAGCCAACATTGACTCGTCCTTTCCACAAATCAGCCTGACAAAATTCTATAATTTAAATATGGCAATATTTCAATAGCCACCTTCCACTTAGGACTCTTTCAGTATTTTTCATTTTAATGCATTGGTTATAAATAAACTGCGGCAGCACCTGTTAAGAGGGATTAAAAATGCTTTTATATTATGAGAGACCGGGTGAGAGCTTGTTCTCTGATGAACACACTCGTGATATGCGGAAGACGTCTGCAGTGGAAGAGCAGTCTTCTTCAACAATGATTTCCATTTAAGAATCTAAATTAGGCTTCAGTCACTGATGACTACTTCGACCTTCTAAACGATATGGAACACTTCAGAGTGGGTACCTAACACAAAGGCTGCCGATCACAGGATGGAACATGCCCGAGCAATGCAAACCCAACTGACTGAAGGTAGAAAAGCTGGAGGATGCAAGCCTGTGCTTTCTTTAGCAGAGCCATGATCCCCAAAAGGATGGATAGAAGCACCAGAACCAAAACAGAAGATGCCCGGTCTCACAAAGTGTTTCCTAAATGTTTACCAGGCCAGTCAACTTTCTAGGACATTTCCATTTTGCTTTACTAAGCATACCAAGGCATTACGGAAGAATGCTCTAAAGCAGGGGACTTGTCGGGGGGCCTGGGTGGCTCAGTGGTTGAGTGTCTGCCTTCACCTCAGGGGGTGAGGCCAGGCTCCTGGGATCTAGTCCCACACATCAGGTTCCCTGCAGGGAGCCTGCTTCTCCCTCTAGCTATGTCTCTGGTTCTCTCTGTCTCTCTCATGAATAAATAAATAAAATCTTTAACATAAAAATAAAACTGGGGGCTTGAAACCAGGCCCCTCCTCAAAGGCTGTGCAGCATGGAAAAAGAAGAGACATATAGGGCTATTTGGACTAATACTACTGTAATCTTAAAAATTTTTTCAAAAGGAGGGAAGAAATCTAAAATATTCTCATTCGTTTGTGAGTTAATGTGTTTACAGAAACAGTAGGGTTTACTCCTAACTCTACAGCAAGCCAAGGCTAAAACATAAGGACCTTCAAACAAAAGGGAAAAAAAAATTTTTCCTCTAAATCACAAACCAAGTCACATCTATGCATCCTCTGGGGAGAAATCATAAACTTAAGTTTACACTTTTCTTCTTGACATTAATTATTAAGAAAAGCTTTTCATCTTGATTATAGCCATTAATAAATTAAAAGTGAATATATTTCTATAAGTATTTCATTCCATAACCAGGTGTTACACTCAGCCTGTGGGTTTCATGTACAAATAGACTCGTTAAAAAACATTCTGCATATGGTATCCATAAGAAAGTAGAAACCAAGAATTTGCAATCTGCAAAATTCCCTACTTCCAACACTTACCAGAATTGAACATTTTTCCATATTTTGCAAAACAGATACATGTTCACTGAAAAGAAAAAAAAATCGAGCTACACGTAAAATTACAAATAAGACTGTAAAGCACCACATTATGTGCGACGGGAAGGGACTGGGAAGCAGCAGGAGTGGCAGCCAGATTTGGGGCTTTTGCTACAAATGAGGGCTCTCCCAGAACACGTGATGTGCCAAGTCGACAAGAACAGATAAAACTTCATGAATGGAATATTTGTTACGTGTGTGTGAAGACTAAAATTTCTAAAGAAAGCAATTAATAACTTAGTTATCCTGGAAATAGCTCATGTGCCTTACATCTCGGGGGGGTGGGAGGTAGTGATTCAGAAAGGCAAAAGAATGTGCCAGTAAAGGGTGAGGTGGTGGGGGGGGTAAGAACCTTATTTTAGTTCTTTTGTGGGTTTGGGGTTTTGAATATTTAAAAACAGAAACCAGATGTGCCAAATTTTCATTCATCTCGGCATCAGTAGATGAATATAAATCTACAGGAAAATCCAGACGGGGCACGATACCTACCTGCAATGCAAAATATATATTCCACCCTATTAGAGGCTGGCTCAAGAATTAAACATTCTGAAAGGGCACATGCTTATATAAGCTTGGGTTTCCACTTCTATAATTAGAGTCATGTCTAAGTATAATCACTTACCTTTCCTACAAGGCACTTCAACCACTCCACTATGATAATGATAGCTAACACCCAGTGCTCACTAGGTCCCTGGGCTGGTTCTAATGATTTTCTACATAACCTAATTCAACAAGTAGTGTCTATAAGGTAGACACTACTATCCTATTTCATACATAGTATGAAAGGTCCAGAGAGGTTGAAGGACTTACCTAAGGTCACCAAGAAAGGCAGTAGCAGGCCAGGATTGGAGCTCCAGGTGGGCTGACTCTCATGCCACAATAACAAGGTGTGGGAGACATGGCTTTTGGATGGCACAAAACTAAGTTGTCTCTTAATCCATACGGAAGTGGAACTGTTTCATTATAACCATGGTATCCTCTATTTCCAGAGCTTTTGTTTTAACCTTGTCCCATTACTCAAGACAAGTCATGACTCTGACCATCAGTTTTCTATTCAGCAAAATTTAGTAACGCCTACTTCCTATGATATTGCACGACACAACACAACACACGTTCAAGTACTTTGTAGACTACGACATCTGTCTGAAGTGTTAGTTGCCATAATAATGATTAAACTTTTCATAGTGTCAGCTCCTCGCCTCCATGTTAGACCACTGGACAGGCCCATTAATTACATGTGTTAAGAATAAAAACTAAATAAAGAACCAAGTGCCAGAGTAGCTTGAAATTGTCTTCAAGTAGCCTGATTAAACTAGCCATTGACAATGAAACAACATCCTTGGTAGGGCATTGTGTCAAAAAGCCCATTTAGCTAGCCTAATTTATTCCAGGAGGAAAAAAAAAAACATAAAAACCTTACAGATACTATTAGAAAGTAAGCTATCATCCATTAAAACTAAAGTTGAATGGGAAAATTTTAAGAAATGCAATACATTTGTCAAAAAGTCAAGTAATATTTCTTGCCATTCATTAACAATTATAAAGCACTAAAACTTCAAAGCCCTGTACAAATTAGGATGCCTGCACAGAACAGAACCAGAAAATATTATATATCACTCAATACATTTACTAAGTGCCTGCTATGTAGAGACTAGAATTCCTTCGATGCAAGGATATTAAAAAAAAAAAAGAAAGAAAGAAAGAAAAAAGAAAAGTCCTGTGCTAGTGGAGTTAATAGTAAAAGGTACCATTTATTGAGTCCCTAGTGTAGGACAGAGATTGTGCAAGTACATTATCTACCAAATTTTAATCCTTGCAATCCAAGAATCATACAAGAAAGGCATTATGATCCTAATTTTCTTAAAGACTTATTTTTAGAGAGACACAGAGAAAACGGAGGAGTGGAGGGAGGGGCAGAGGGAGAGAGGGAGAGAGAATCCTCAGACTTCCCTGCTGAGCAGAGCCTGATGCAGGGGTTTGATCCCAGGACCCTGACACCACGACCAGAGTTGCAATCAAGAGTTGGATGCTTAAAAGACTGAGCCACCCAGGTGCCCTGATCCTACTTTTTCAAATGAGGAAATGAAGGCCAAACATGCACACCTGTCACTGTTAGGATGTAAAGGACCCAGATGTCAAAACTGGCCTGTCTGCAGTGAAAGCTCCCTTTCCTCACAGCATCCAAAGTGTCTCAAACCTCAAGCAGAACACCTCTAACACCAGGAAAGAGGGAGCTAATAAATACACTAGGTGCTGTAAGACCTAGCCGGAGTACAGAACACTACTAACCTTAAAACTTCAGGCCCATTTTACCTTCTGTTCTACATGGTAATATATTTATGGTTTTTAGTTTTAAGCTTTTTTCTCAAATCTTCTAGTGAAAGTGACATACCAAAAATATGTACCAAGTCTATCCTACGCTAGTATAAGGGAAAACTTGACACCATCCTACCTGCTGAAAAGACAAAATATACATATGGCAAATCAACCAAAGCCCTTCAGAGCGGCATGGCCAACAAGGAGAAATGAGGATAGTATAAACTGAACACCTGTTACTCAGAGTAAACTGAGCCTTTCTCAAGGAAGAGAATTTTGAGCCTGATATTTTAAGTGAGGAATTAGAAATGCCTAGAAATAAATGGTATCCAAATTGAAAAGAAATCGAGTGAACAAAGAAATACGATAAGGCTACCCAGCATTTGGGAAGAAGTATGTAGACCTGGCTATACACAGGGCAGTGATTACCAAACAAGAAAGCCCCTGAAGGACCTGTTAAATGCACATTGCTGCCCCTCCCCTGACCCCACCAGATGTTTCCAATTCCACAGGTCTGGCGTGGGGCCTAAGAATTCGCATTTCTGAGCATTTACAGGAGATGCTGATGCTGCTGGCCTGGGCACCACGCTGGCTGTGTTTCAGAGGGATCAGAGGAGGGAGAGAGCATGCCCACCTAGGACAGTGGGCTGGAGGGCTGCACGGAGGAGAGGCAACTGAGGTATGCCCTCACAATCTGCAGAGATCCTGGCTGTGAGGGGGTGCATTCTGGATGGGATGAGTGCATGAACAGGGGTAATAAAACAACAGCGGGTTTGGCGTGGGTGTCTGGGTGGCTCAGTTGGCGGAAGGTCTGTCTTCTGCTCAGGTCATGATCCCAGGGTCCTGGGGCTGAGCTCCAGAGATGGTCTCAGCAGGGAGTCTGCTTCCCCCTTTGGCCCTCTGCCCTTCCCCCTGCTTGTGCTCTCACTCTCTCAAATAAATAAATGAATAAAATCTTACCAAAAAAAAAGATCTGGTTTAGCATCATGGGGTTTAGGAACAGGAGCTGGGAGACCCTGAGCCAGGCGGGTGGTTGTACAAGGGGGGAGCGGGAGGGGCAGGAGGACAAGGAGCATGCAGGCACAGTAAGGAGAGAGAGGAGCTGGGTCAAAACCAGCTATATAGAAACAATCAGCAGAAATTGGCTATGGACTCACCAGAGAGAGAGAGGGGTCAAAAATGATTGTGAGGCTCCAAAGAGTAAGTCTGTCTTCTAGACGATCGAGGGGAAATTGAGAATGGTTGCTTATTTGTAAGGGTGAGAAGAAATAGTTTTGGGTCTAAGTTTCTGGCATCAAAAGGCTATCTGGTAGCTGCATCCCATGGTTAAGCAGACAGCAGAGCCCCAAGAGGGAAAGTACGGTTAACAGTGGAATGTACGTAGGGGTTTCGGAGTCCTTTGTTCTTTTAAACAAGACCATGAATAAATAAATGGGCTCTCAGAAGGAAAAGCATTCATAAGAACAGAGTGGCGTCTTAAAAGTCATTACAAGAAATTCTGTAACCATGTACGATGACAGTTAACTGGACTCACGTCATTTCACAGTGTGGACAAGTATCAAATCTTTATCCTGTACACCTGAATGTGAAGTTATAAGTCAATTTTACCCCTGTTAAAGAGGAACAGAGTGCCTGGGCCACAGTCATTAGAGAGGACTTTCAAAATATATATATATATATATTTCTAAGTTTCTAACTATATATAGGTAATGTGTGCCTAGATATTAGCCTATTAAAGTACAAGCTTAGTTTTTAAAAATCAGAAGTGAAATATGGCATTCTTCAAAATCCCCCAGTTTGCCAATATTGAAATGTTAATTTATTATTCACTGCCACATTAGTGTCACTCTCTCACCTCTTAGCACGTTCCCCACATAAGCCATCTGGATGTAAGCCTCTCTTAACCCATCTGTGCTCTCACATTCACAAATCCTAAACATTCTTTTCTAACTGTATAAGGAACACACACTTCCATTGCTATTGCTCTCTTTAAAATAAAAGGAAAACGACAGACACCCTGGATTGAGAAGAGAATGTTATACCTTGTTAAAGATACTGATAGTACTGTCTGGTAATGAAACGCCTGCATGCAGGGAGGAAAAAAAAACTGATTTCACATTTCAGAGAACCCTAGGAGATCCTCTTGTCACATCTCTTCCAAGGACACTTCCATGAAACCAAAAATTTCAACCAGGAGCAAACGAAGAGGCAGACAGGTGCTAAGGTAATGCCCCAGCACAGCTTGAGTTCCAGAGTCAGCACTGGTTTGAGGGAGCCCTGGGTCAATCCGGTGCCTGCTGAATTCCCTCAGGCAAACTACTTAATTTGTCTACACTCAGTCTGTTTCCTCATCAGTAATCTGAGGTTTAAAACGTATCTACCTCAGCTGGCAAAAAGACAAGACACATCAATTTACCGGAAAGAAGCCCAAAAATAGAACCCCACACCCAGGGCCAATTGCTTTTTGAGAAACAAACTAATTAAAGTAATTCTGAAAAAGAGAGGAGAGTTCTTCCAACAAAGGTTCTAAAACAACAGAACATTCATATGCAACAAAAATAAACTTTACACCTACTACCTTCTGAAAAGTTAACTAAGGATGAATCAACAGACCAAAATGCAAAACTGTAAAACTTGTAGGAGAAAAACGGCCAGGATCGTCATAACCTTGAATCAGGCAGGAATTCCTCAGTTACTTTACCAAAAGTATACTCCGTAAGAGACTGGATTCATCAACAAGACTTTAGAAAGATTAAAAGCTCCATGAAGGCCACTCTGGAGAGAGTGACAAGCTGTGGGCCAAGAGGAACAATGCAAACCACACATCGTGCCCCACCACTGGAATCCTAGTACTCCACAGTGAAAAAAAAAAACATTTTTTTTTTTAAAGAGGGACAAAATATTTGAAAACATTTTATCAAACAAAGAAGATATGGCAAATAAGCAGGTGAAAAGATGCTCACTAACACCACTTGTTAGGGACACACAGAATAAAGCCACTGTTAGCACTGTTAGAAGGCACCAGACACTGGAAAGCCTCCTCTGGCCAGAGAAGACATTCTGGAGACCTGAAAACAAGGCAAGCCACTCCACTCCAGACCTCGACCCCGTACAGAGCTTTAGACGGGGTAGCTGACTGCCTTACTTAAAGTGGGGCCTTCTGTGCACTGCCCACCTCTACTAGTTACCTTAAGTGGGGGCTTCTGTGTGCCACGTTAGGGAGGATCAGAACAAGCCTGCCCACATTCTGGTCAGGGCACAGTTTAACCTCCTTGGGGCCTGGAACACAGAGCCCCAAGGGAAGTTATTTGGAGCAAGAACAAGATGGGAGGCCAAAGATGGGGTGTTACTAGCCCTCCTAACAGCCATAATGAGATACCACTATACATCCATTAGCTATATAGGTACAGGCTATATAGAGATAGGACTAAAACACACACATACACTGATATTATTAAGTGCTGACAAGGACACAGAGCAAATGGGATTCTTATGCATTGTGGCAGGAATAAAAAATGTAAAGTCACTCTAGAAATGAGTTTGGCAGTTTCTCAAAGAGTTAAACATGTACATACAATGGGACCTGGCAATCCTACTCTAGGCATTATATTCAAGAGAAATGAAAAGTTATGTCCACAAAAACACCGGTACACAAATATTTACAGCTGCATTTCTCAGGTTGCCCAAACTGGAAACAGCTTAAATGTCCTTCAACAGATGAATGGATAGACTGGCACATCCACACAATGGAATACCACTTAGCAATATAAAGGAATAACCCATGCAACAACTTTGATGAATTCCGGACGCAGTAGACTGCAAGAAGCCACGTTCAAAAGGCTGCATCCAGTAGGATTCCATCCATGACATGCCTTAAGACGCAAAACCACAAATGGAGAACAGATTGGTGGCTACTTGTGTCAAGAGCTTCATGAATTAAAAGTTAGGTGGACTGAAGCACATTCTCTAAAGTCATACTGAAGGGCAGAGACACATAAAATGTAACGCCAAAGGAAGTAGACTTTCTATCCTCCTTAGAAGAGATGCAGATATACATAATAAATCACAGAACTCAAAAGTATCAACTCAAAAGATGTCAAAGGATATTTTTAAATTTTTTCTCTTCACTCTAGTCTTGGCAAATTTACTAAGCCCTGTGCATAAAGAACAAAATAAAAGCAAGGCATATGATATTTTTTAACAGGCAAGACTTCTGGATGTAAAATGTGAATTTTTTCTTCTTTTTTTAAGTCATCTCTACACCCAACATGGGGCTCAAACTCACAACCCTGAGATCAAGAGTTGCACGTTCTACTGACTGAGCCAGCCAGGCGCCCCCGTAAAATGTGAATTTTTAATAACAAATCCTCTATATTTTCACTTTGTGTCACTACAAAATTTCAGACTCACATTCAAAATGAAAGGTTTCTTTTACAAATTATGTAGTTAAATGCCATACATCTCTCATAAAATCAAATTAAACCATAAAAATATTTTTTAATTTATTTATTTATGAGAGAGAGAGAGCACATGCACACGTACAGGGGGAGGTGCAGAGGGAGAGAATGCCAAGCCCACTCCCCTGCTGAGCACAGAGCTGGGCTGGGGCCCAATCTTACCACCTACGAGATCATGACGTAAACCCAAAACAAGAGTCCGTCACATAAACTGACTGAGCCACCAGGCGCCCCTTAACCATAAAAATATTTTTAAGAGCAGAGGAAATAATGTTTGGCTACAAAGGGCATAAGGGAGTTTGGGCAAGTGAGGGAACAGTACAGTGACCACGCAGTCTTGTACCATGGGGTAGTTGCACTCTGTATCCATTTGTCAAAAGTTAACAGGGGCTCCTGGGTAGCTCAGTGGTTGAGTGACTGCTTTTGGCTCAGGTCATGATCCCGGAGTCCCGGGATCAAGTCTCACATCAGGCTCTTCACAGGGAGCCTGCTTCTCCCTCTGCCGGTGTCTCTGCCTCTCTGTGTGTCTCTCATGAATAAATAAAATCTTAAAAAAAAAAAAAAAAAAGTTAAAGAACTGTACTCCCCCAAAAAGTAAATTTAACAAATTCCTAAAAACAAATTATCACTAGAAATAGTACCTACTTCACAGAATAGTTTTGAGAACTCAGACAGATAAGGGATTTAATGAGCTCAGAGTAAGCACTCAGTAACATTTAAAAATGATTATGGTATTCCCACGGTCTCGGTATTTCATGTCCAATTCAGGTTCAAATCAAATCAATTCATTTATCAAGGATCAATCTTGCTTGGCACTGAGCTGGCTTCTACAATAAGTAAAGATACATGTTTAGGTCTGCTCTCTCAGGAGTCTCAAGAAGGTAACTTCTGTTCCGGTCATTAATCTAAAAACAGATGTTAAAATTCAGTTAAATGACTCAGCAACAAAGTCAACATGAAATTAACAATAATAAAGAAATGACCAAGGCCAGATAATCCATGATCGTTTCCATGTGGCTTTTAAGTATACTGGGTGACCAGTGATTTGTTTGTCTTTCTTTTTCTGAGGCAGAACTACCACACCTTAGAGGCTCAGGCCCAGAGCCTGAAGCCACCATTCCAATGGGTTTGCATTCTCTAGGTGTATGTCAAAGGATGGCAGTGTAGAGGGGCCAAGCAGGATGTGTGATAGGAGAAAGCACCCAGGGAATTAAAACACTTGTTAGGCATGATCGAAACACAGAGGAAATGCAGGCTTTATTAGCACTGTTGAACACCCAGACTACTTACACGATAGAAGAGTCATGAAGACAACGATTTCTTGGTTCAAAACTCTCCTAGAAGAAAGAGGGCTTCGAAATCAACAATCATATGTATTTCACATTAAAGTAGCTTAATTTGGTCATTTTACTAAGCTTGTGAACCACGAGATGGACACCATTATAAAAGTTATCACACTCACTTCTACAGAAAATGACAGACAACACTCCAAAAATAAATAGAACATCCAAGCTGATCTTACTGGTTATAATCTGCCATCATTTCTATCAATGATTTTCAAATGGTGCGTCTTAAAATAAACTTAATGGGTGCCACACCACTCAGCACTTGTTTAAATGAAACAGACTAGAAATGAAAGTTTAAATGAAACAGACTAGAAATGAAAAGGACAGAACAGAGGAGGGTACAGTAGGGTGGGACTGGATACAAAAATGGATAGACTAAGATGGACAGGAGACAGTGTGTGGGTTTGGATGGATAGAAAAAGAACGGAAGGAGACATGAAAGCATACTGCAAAAAAAAATAACAAAGACACACTGAACATACTAATTTATTGTGCATATGGTTGCATGAGTCATGCTCTAAACAATTTTTGAAAAACACTGACTTAAATCTTAACCCATGCAACCTCTTATCTACAATATCTTTAAAAGCATGTTTTCATGATGTTCCCAAGGACAAAAATCCAATGGTTATTTCCAAGAAAAGGCATTCCCTACCCAGCTTTGTGTAACTAAGGCAAGAAAGAAAATTAAAAACGTAAGCCTGTTTTCTAATTCGTACTAAGTCACCAGATACATAAAGTATATCCACCACGTCACTACTGTGATCTAAGATCTACCTCACTTTATAGCTTTACTCTGACAGATACCATCTCTGCATTGAAACAGTCAACCTCCCAGCAAGGGTCTGAAATAGTGACTCTTTTCTGCTCCACTGTGTGTGCTAACAAACTAAGCTACACACTGAGAATCTGAGAATGGCCATCAACAGCTGGCCCAAGTGCACAGTCTTCCTAATCCTATTTGCATTGATGACTCCTCTCCAAAAAGACAAACTGACTGTACTTCTGGGAAGCCTCTTCTCTAAATCGCTAGCTATTGCACTGTTTGCAGGAGACAAGGACACCACCCCTACACACACACACACACACACACACACACACACACACACACCTCCCCCCTATACATTAAGCACAACAGAGTCAGGATCTAGCAAATCACAACCAGATGAAATCCTCAAGACCATAAATTCCATTCCTACACTCCCTGGTACATAGAGTTTATATAATTTTTAAGATAAATCCAGTATTTGGGCCACCAAAACTTCTTTTAACACAAAGCAAAAATATACATCAAAGCATCATCAGCTGCAACTAAGTAGTGGAAATAAACATGTGACCTTGCAAGGAGATAATCTAAAGAAAAAGGGATGCTAGAAAACAATTGAAATGTGGGCAAACAAAACAGCTCATAGGTATCTAGTTAAGAGTTAAAAACCTGTCAGTATAAAGGGTATAAGACAGATAAACACTTCTTCAAAGTCCAAGGTATCCAGACGAAAACAAACAGCAAATAGAGTTTCTACAAAGGCTGATGTATTTACATGCAACATCAATTTCTTTCCATTCTCTTTTTTTTCTTTTTTTAAGAGTTTATTTTTAAATAATCACTACACCCGATGCGGGACTCAAACTCACAACCCTGAGATAGAGAGTCACACGCTCTACTGACTGAGCCAGTCAGGCACCCCAGTATTTTTTTTAATGCATCATCTGTTGCGACCAATTTTTTTTAGACCTTTTAAATGGCAGGCTTTATATCCTTTCTTTTTCATCAATTACAAAGGTAACCTACACTCATTACAGAAATTTCAAACAGTATATAAATATAACTTAGAAAGTAAAAGTCCTTCATAATTCCACTCTCCAGAGATAACCATTGCTAATAGCTTTGTTTATTCTTCAAATTTGGAATGAATATACTAATTAAATTATATGCATTGCAGATTTATTATATAGAAAATGTTAAGTTTTTTAAGAGAAAAAGGATCGGGGATCCCTGGGTGGTGCAGCGGTTTGGTGCCTGCCTTTGGCCCAGGGTGCGATCCTGGAGACCCGGGATCGAGTCCCACGTCGGGCTCCCGGTGCATGGAGCCTGCTTCTCCCTCTGCCTATGTCTCTGCCTCTCTCTCTCTCTCTCTCTCTCTCTCTCATAAATAAATAAATAAATTTAAAAAAAAGAGAGAAAAAGGATCGACCATTCTACATATACAGTGTTCTGCAAGCTGCATTTCTTCAACCTCTGAATATATATCTTGAAAATCTTCTCCTGTCAGTAGACTTAGATCTACATCACTCTTTTTAATGGCTACAAAGTATTCTATTATATGGACAGACCATAATTTATGTCACCAGTCTCTAAAAGACAGACATTTGGGTTGGCTTCCAATTTTTTGCTGTTAAAACAATGCAGCAGTTACATCCTTCTGTATATATGTTTAAAATATTTCCGTAAGCTGAATTCTGTGAAACGGGTTTTTGTTTGGGGTCATAGAATATGCTGAACTTTTTTTTTTCCAATTATCCACTTAACTTTAATTCATACTACCAAAAATCTTCAAGGTAGCAATTGCTGTAATTGCTTAATTATTTTGATTTTCATCTTTAATACTTTTTTGAAAATAATTTATTCTACTCAAAATTAATTGCATAGGTATTAAATCAAAAGGTATGTTTTAACACATTCCTGATTAGTTATTAGAAAATATGCATTGTCCACACTCTACATAAAAATATCCCAATTTTAAGAAATTTCACGTATCCCAAAAATCATTGAAAAACAAGTCTTAAGTCTCACATTAGAATCTGGGAGTTCTTCTTTGACTCCAATAGATTCACTATAATCACAGTTTTGTCTGTCTTCAAAAAGGGAGAGGGATATGCAAGGATCCCCATCACACAGGTAGCTTCAAAATCCAACCCCAAAAAGCCTACCAAATTGTCACTCCTAAACAAATGCATAAGAAACTCAAATACAAAAAGTCATGACATTCAGAGTCCGGTTTCCAGTAAATTACCCAGGACACATTTCATGGCAAACAAAATACTTGCCGAGAAATATAGTTACCAGGGCAACCATAACTGACCTTTTATGTTTTATTTATCAATAGTATTGCTAAATTATTCTCATTCTTGGAAACAAAGGAGAAAAATGTATTATAAACAATGATAATTAATTAAGGGTCCCCTGCTCCACAGTGAATCAGTCCTGCCAAATCTGTGTTTATCCAACAGACGTGCTGTTGTCTGCTTCTCGTCTAGGCTAAGGATGGAGATAGCAGATCCCAAGAAGGCACGCACCAGTTACTGATATTAAACCTGAAACTCGGGATCCCTGAGTGGCGCAGAGGTTTAGCGCCTGCCTTTGGCCCAGGGCGTGATCCTGGAGACCCGGGATCGAATCCCACGTCGGGCTCCCGGTGCATGGAGCCTGCTTCTCCCTCTGCCTATGTCTCTGCCTCTCTCTCTCTCTCTGTGTGTGACTATCATAAATAAATAAAAATTAAAAAAAAAAATAAACCTGAAACTCTACATGGAAAGAACGTGAGAGTCCGTTCTCAACAGACATTAGGACACATAGGGGAACAGGTGTTCCCCTCACAACACCTGGCACTTAGTAGGTACTTACTCTCGAAATATGGAATAAATATATGAACCTTAAAACAAACAGATGCATAATGAATAAATCCACCTATCTTTCAAATTTGTAAGACTAAAAATCCCAAACCTTTCACCATTTAAGATCTACCCTTTTATGAGTTCCAAATATTCTCATCTAATCAAATATATCCATTTAGAAAAACATAATTTTTGTTTTAGCAGCCCAGCATATGGCCATACCTGCTCGACCTCAACAGAGAGAAGGGGAAACATAGCTGGGAGAGAAAGAAAATCATATAGAATTCCCGGTGTCCAAAAGAGGACATTAAGAGCATTTATAATGAATTGGATTTATTCATAATCCTTATCAAGGAGGCAGCAGGGTACAGGGAAGAGAGCCCTGGGCTGCAAGTCAGAAGCCTGGAGCTTGGTCCTGGCCTTGGATTTAATGACTAAGTCCCTTCAATTTTCAGACTCTCACTGCCCTCATTTACAAGATAAGGAGGTTAGTCTGTGTGACCTCCCAAGTCCCTCTAGCTCTAAATGTCCGTGACATACTGACCTGCCTTCCCTCTCAACGAGAAAACTTATCAAGGACACCTCCGAAGGGAAGCATCTACCTAGGAAAGAGGAGAACCCAGGCCACCGCCCCAGCTAGGCCAATGGGCAGTGATCACTACAGCTCATCAGCCAAAGTATTTTGGCTCCCCCCTGTGTCCATCCATCCTCTGCTGGCACAACCTGAGCCCCGCCCCCGCTTTCCCAAGGAGCTGTACCCACATGCAATCTAACTCACACCCACCCTTGCTCTCAAGCCCTCCCCCGCCCCATTCCCTCTGTCAAGGGAGAAAACAGGGTCTCTTCTCCCTCCTCCCAGCCTTCCTCATGGTGCTTGCTTCCTCAACGACCAACTCTCACTTCTTTATCTTCTATCTCCCTCAGCATCACCTCCTTCTTTAAACAAAAAAAAACAAAAAAAACAAAAAAAAAAAAGGTTTTATTTACTTATTTGAGAGAGAGAGAACACAGGGGAGGAGGGCAGAGGGAGAGGGAGCAGCAGACTCCCCGCTGAGCAGGGAGCCTGATGTGGGCCTCAATCCCAGGACCTGGATCATGACCTGAGCCAAAGGCAGACGCCCAACCAATTGAGCCACCCAGGTGCTCATATTACCTTCTATTATATATATATATATATATATATATATATATATATATACACACACACACACACATATTTTCAAGTCTATTTTAAATACATATATATTTTTTAATCCCCCTCAATCTTACACCTCCTATTTCCACTTCCTTCTCCCTTGCCCTACCTTCACCAGCTAAGTCTCTTAAAACACTTGTCTAGACTCCTGCCTCCCACTCTGCGCTCCCCATTCACTCCACCCACTGCCATCTGGTTTCTACTCACCACTGCGCTGAGCTCCCCTGTAAACGCCTAAGTGCCAGGTCCGAGAATGGCCTCCTTTATCTAATCTTACCTCCTTCTCACATCTGACCATGCTTCTCCCTCCCTTTCCTAGCACTCTCTTCTCTCTTGGATGTTAAGACAAAGCCTCCCTGGTTTTCCTTCTTGGTTCCTTTCACTGGAACACCTCCTGCCTTTCCTTTAACTGTTGACATTCCCTGAAGTACCCTCCTTAGCCCCCCTCCTCCCCAGGGGATACCTTCTTCTTAGGAGAGCCTGTCCATAGCCATGGCTCCAAGTGAGTGCTGTGGAATGCAGAGACATTCCCCCAGCAGGGGAGGGGTACACCACAGACCTCAGCAATGCTGAACCACTGCCCTTAATCACAGCACCGCCTGGGATTCTAAACTCCTTATCTTGGCTAGTGAGTTTTTTACCACTTGGGTGACCCAGCCAGAAGGTGATCCTTAACCTAAGCTCTTCCTTCTCTTCTCAGTCCTGCATTTGGTCATGAAATTCTATATCCACAGGAATATATCTTGAAACCAACTTCCTCCCAAACTGCTTAGCAAGACCCTGAGTTGAGGCCCTCATAACCACACCTTCCTCCATGGCTTCTCCCTAACCCTATCTCTAACCCACCCCCCTCCCCCCAAGGAATTCCACACCAGGTTGATCTCATCCTCATCACCCCACCCCCTGCACCCCCTTTGGGCAACTCACCTTGGGATAGAGCCCAGACTCGGCCCTCCTCAACCTGATTCCCACCTGCCTTCCCCACCTTCACTTTTTGCTGCTACCTCCAAGGCTTTTGCCCCCCGCCCTCCCAAACTGCTTGCAGTTCCCCAAATCCCCCAAGCTTTTTATGCCTCTGTATCTGTCCATATATTATCTCTCTACCTGGAAAAACTCCTGATATCATCTACATGGCTGTCTCGTACCCACCTTTCAACACTCATCTCAAGGGCCTCCCAGAAAGTCCTTCCTGACTCCAAGTCTGCATATTGAGTTAACTCCTCTCTATGCTTCTGCAGCACTAAACTATGTCTGTTATTGTTCTTAGCATACAGCATTGTGATTTTCACTGTATCCTGCACAAGACCCTAAAATAGAAGTCCCTGGATGGAAAAGACACTATACAATTCATCTTTGTAAGTCTTTGACTTATCAAAGAGTCAAACACATAGTAGGTGGTATATACACAAGCACGTGCAGATATGCATGCAGCATTTACTCAAAAAGCATTAAAAATGGAGGACAAAACTTATATTAATTTTAATCTGAGACAATACACTGTGACGCTTCTCAATATTCACTATGGCAAACAGAGTCTTCTTGAGTTGAGTCACACAGCAATTCCATTGGTCACTGGAAGTAGAGGCAGAAGGCCTTAGGTTAGGACTTGGTTTCTCCTAAAAAATGGTCATTTTCTAAGAAACACTTGCTGTATGCTAGACATCACAGACTCTCTCCCATAGAATCTACAGAGTACTTCAAGAAAGTCTGGAGTGAGGTTTTGGTATAGAGGCATTTCTGTGCACCAATATTCTTTAAAATGGAGTCAAATAGGGCCACACATGAAAATTTTGCTTTCAAACTGGTCATTCCTTATGTTAAGTTTTGAAACTTAACTCAAACGTCCTTCTGCTACCTCTCAGTTTTGTTAGTTACTAAGCTTCAAATCACTGTCATTGGGCAAGCAGTGAACATGCAATAATTATTTCATATTTTTCTTCCTCCGTCTCTATCATCTTTAAACCCACAATATCTCAATCCAACTGATGTCAGTAAATCCAGGCTGTCCTAACTTTTCTCTAAAACTCTTAAAACTATTTGAATGAGGTGTTGAGCAGCTGTCAGTTATGGATTTGAAAATAAAAAAGAGCCTGAAAATTGTACGTTCAGTATAAAAAGATTAGGTGAAGCAATTCAGAATGTTTAAGAACTTTAAATCAAGTTAAAAGCAGTTACGATGGCCAGACCTCATGAAGCTCCGCTTAAGAGTCGCATTAACCTGGCAGTCAAAACTATTTAAAATGAATAATGTTTTTTTCACATTTCACTCACTTTCAGTATCAAAAAAAAAAAAAAAAAGATAACAATGTGAATTGGCATACAGCAATTCAGTCATGTTAACAGTAACCTTCAAGATTTAGCGTCCTAAGGACAAAGCGAGAGCTATTAATCTATGGACTTGATGAGCTCCATCCCTCTGAGGCCAAAAGGGGTAATTCCTCAAATAAAGAAAGGACAATTAGGGTATTCCAGAAGCTTTCCGACTTTAAATGCAAGGGAAAAGTTGAGAAAAATGTGCATTTGGATGCTCACGATAGCTGAGTCCAGTATCCAAGATGAAACTACTGAATTTGGGGTGAATGTCAATGCCTTACCCCAACGCCTCTTCCAACTACCTCTCTCACCAGTTAATGCTATGGAATGAGCATGAGAATTTGGCTTCTTAATTTATAAGCGTAGGGCCTGCTGTCCAAGATGGTAGCTACTAGCCATCTGAGACTATCTAAATTTAATTAAAATGAGACAGGATTAAAAAGTCAGCTCTTCACTTCAATAGCCACGTTTCAGTGCTCAACAGTCATGTGTGGCATGTGGCTATAGTGGACAGCACAGACAGTGACTATCCATCATCACAGAAGGTTCTATCGAGCAGCAATGGAGAGACACGGCTAGAGAAAAGATGCTTGAAATGCTGGACTTGCCAGCTCTAGTTTCAGAGCTCCTCAGCTAAACTGAGCTACTTTCTGCTCATTCCACCTGTAAAAGAAGAGCAGTCATCTCGAGGTAGCATGCAAAATTTCCACAAGGATATATCTTTTACCTGAAAGAAGAGTTCAGGCAGTGCAGACCACAACTCAGCAGGTTGCCATATTAGGCCCAAGCCACACTCTCACTACTCAACTGCAAATCAAAATGCTCCCACACATCAATTTAATTTGTGACCCCCTGCCAGCTAATATGTGCTAAGGAACCATGCACGGTCTTTCTGGACTTCACACAGCATGTTGAAAACGAGGGTGGCAAACATTAATCTACCTAAAGAACAGGAGCGGCCGCGAAGCTGACCTAGATTCTTCCTGCCATCCTGGAAGTGCTCCCTGTACTACACTAGGATTTGTTTTTGTTGTCTGGTGCTGGCTTTTAAAGAGCACACTTCCAGAAAAACAGCATCCATCTATCTTCCCTGCATGCTTACGCCTGCCAAAGCTGTCACTCATTATATGAAATGCAAGGACAGTTGTGAAGTTCATTAATTTGCTCTTTATTCAACACTACAACCTCAAGAATCTTAATTAAACATTTTAAGTAATATGGACAGGCTGAACAGACTCTCGACAGCTCCCTATACCATGGTTAAAGGCACAATTTGCTGTACTGGTGTACTACATTGGGCACTGAACTCATTGGAGTACGTACCAGTCCAAAACATGGAAACTCATTCCAGTGTGGCCACATCCTAGCTGTGTGACTGGGCTAGGTTATTACCAGTCTAATTTCATTCTTCTATAACCTCCTCCCCAGAATTCATTCACTCCCAAGATGACCCTCTCCCTCTCCCCTTCATGACGTGTCAGCCATTTAGATGGCCGACTTCCATCCCACATCAACTCTGCCTATCTCACACTTACAACATTATTCTCCTGTTCCCTGACTCGTCCTTCTTGGGGTTCACCACACTGTCCTCCCAAAACACACTTTCTTTAAGGATCTACCTATAGGATCTCCCATACGCTCATCTCTAGTGCCTAACTCACTGCTAGGCTACACATCAGCACTGCAATACGTGTGTATCACCTAGGTAAGTGATTCAATGCATAATGTATAACTCCAGCTATCAAATCTTTTACGGATGACTTTCAAATCTGTATCTCTACCTCTGCTCTCCATTTCTCTTCTAAACCCTAGGACCACATTTCAAACTACCATCTAAGTATTTCCACCATGTTCTTACAGTAGCTCATTTAACATATCCCAAAGCCAACCTCATTGTCTTTCATTATTAAACCCATCATACGTTACTGTTATTTCTGTTCTTCGGAATAGCTGTTCTCCTAAGCCACCCAAGTTCAAAATCAAAGCACACCATTGCTTCTAGTCTTTATTTGCTCTCAATCCCCATTTCTGGTCATCCATGGAACCCAGTCAATTCTACCTCCATTCTTCCTTCAGTGCCCTAGTTCAAGTTTTCATGAAGTCTTATTGAACTATTAGACCACTAATCGATCTCTCATTTCTAATCTAAGCACAAACCATTGCCAGATTCACATTCCTAAAGCATCAATCTGATGTCACTTCACTGCTCAAAATCCCTTCAATAGTTTCCAATGACCTCCTGAATTAAATCTAAATTTGGCATTCAGAGGCTTTCTGCAACCTGGCACCAGCTATCTTTCCCTAACCCCATCTCACACTCCCTTTCAGCTCTCCTACCTGTAAGCCTTGATTCATGTGGCTCTCCCTCAACCTGAAATATCCTTTCTTCTCACCTCTTTCTTCCCCATGTTTTCAAAACTTGGTTTAAATGTAGAGCCTTCTGCACTCCAACTCCCTGTCACCTCCCTTCCTTACGTCCCCCCATGGAAAGACAGAGAGGACAGTGATCTGAAAACTCCTTATCCAGTTCTTTGCTGTGGCCACCCTCATACCTGCCAGGGCCCCACAGAGAATATGAAGAGAGGAAGACAAGACAAAGGAGCATTCCTTGTTGCTGCCCACAGCTTTGACCTCGCCCCTGATGTGCTCTCACTAAACTGGGTGTCATTCTCTCCAGCCTTGTTTTGAACCTGAAGGACTCATTCTGTTTAGGCCAGTGGTTTTCACATCTTTTTCAAAAAGCACTTCCTTCAAAGAGAACCCTTTGGCGATCCAATATATAAATGTGGAGCTTCTCTAGCTGAAATGGTAGAGTGCTTTGGGAGCTAGCACCAAGTCAATGTTATAAAATGAATTAATTCTGATCAGTTATTCCATTAAAAGTAGATTATATATTCACTTTTTTTTTTTTTTAAGTCTATCCTTTTCTTGTTCCTTTAGTTCATGAAAAGTTCAGGTCACAATCTTCAAGGTGATGACCTCATTTAAAAAAAAAATCCTAAAACCTTGAAGAATATTCAATTAAAGCATAATTCTGTATGCACTCACCTTACGAAACAAGGATAAGAAGATGTAATCATGGGTAAATTAATATGAAAATGGGAGATCATTTTTGGTTAAAAAAAGGTGAAGGAAAGTTCTGCTACTACGTTAGTCTGAAAGTCTAACTTTCTAGACCTGATTCATGCTACAGCATGAATGGAATAAAATGCTTGAGGAATAACATTACAAGAGGAAAAGAAAACTGAACGAGGTGGTTATTTAAAGAATCATCAACTTGTTTTCATGCAAATGACCAGAATAATGAAATAAGCAATCCTGCCAACAGGACCTAGAAGCAATTGCTTTTAAATAGGATGCTTGAAGCATTAACCATCTAATTCTAGAAGAAATTGATTAACTAATCTCTTCTTTCTCGTGAGTAATACCAATCATATACTATACATTAATGCACTGACAAAATTTGTATTTCAAAGATATAATTTTTCTTGAATATTGCTATCAAATCATTTACTTGACAGTAGGTTATGCTGATAAAGATATATTTACCAAGATTTATGGTAGAAGGAAGGTTTAATGACCACAACTTGAGGGATTCCCGAGAAGACAGTCCCTGAAAAAATGTCTACCCAGAAAGGGGGGAAAAATGGCACACAGTAGAAATCAAGGCAGATATGTGATTCCACTCAAAACCTCAACTAATTGCAATAATCCACGCACAATGCCCTAGAAACGCAGGCTGTGTAACCTAAGACAATACAGAACTATATAGCTACAAGGGAAGCATCGATAAAAATGCTATGATTCTCCATAATTCAAAGCATTTAAAGCACCAAACACAGACTAGGCAAGATGCATGCCTTAGGCAGGGAGGAGAGAAGTCTAAATGGATGGATGTGAATATGAAGGAACACTTTAGAAATAGGCCATAAAAAACAAGTTATGATAGGTCCTCCTCCCCCTCCCAATACTGTCAGGAAGTTAGAGTTATTGAACAGGTATCGCTTATGACAGTGAGAAAAAGGCTGGCTACCCCCTCCCCCTAAAAACGCCTTTACAAGGTCACAGATATATCAGTGTCATAAATGCATTTAAAAAATATTACAGCAATAAACTCTGGTTAGAGTGGGTTCCACCTCTATGTTCACAGGAAAGAACAAACTCCAAACTTCTCCTAAATTAAAAGATGATGTTAGCAAATTCTCTTTTCCCTTGGCCTGTGTAGGAGATCTCTCCCATCTTCCATGTCAGACCCACAGGAAACCTTACTGTTTAAAACTAGATCTGCCATAGGCAAATAAGCTTAATTTGGCCACACTTTAGCACCAACTACAGAGTCACACAAACAGTGGCGGCATCTTCAAAAGATAGACTGCCTTACCCATCTCATTTTTTTTTCAACACGGCAACAAGCCATTTCTCACGTTTGATGCAACTATCGAGATCTATTTTTTGATCCTGTAGCCACTGACTCCACATATATCTTTATTACTGTATAAGAAAAACTGTTACCCTGAGGTTTAAATTTCCCTAAGTTCACCATGCCTGAGAATATATCCCCATTTTAAGACAAGACTCTAAGGAAAAGTTCACCATGCCTCTCCTGAGAATATATCCCCATTTTAAGACAAGACTCTAAGGAAAACTGAGGAAGGGCAGATGACCTCAGAGATAAGTTTCTTGGTTTGCTGCCTCAACTATAAAGTGCAACATGGCATGACAATGACTCAAAGTCCAGCCATCCCCAGACTGCAAGGTGATTAAATAAATGGAAAGAGGTCCTCTTCTCTGGGCTGGTAGTCTAAATCTCTCCAATTGCCCAATAACCAAGTATGAACAAACACACTAGACGTCAGTCCTTCAGGCTATGAAAAAGTCAAGCACATGAATGGCTCTCCATCCATTAAGAGAGAACAAACAACTTCTACTAAGAATTCTCATTCTAAAAGCTGATAATAAGACAAACAACAAATGAAATTCATAAACACAAAGACCTCTTGCAAATCATATACCCCAACCACCAGTATTCAAAACAAAGGAGAAAAGATAGGCTGTATACATATTGGAAATCAGATAATGTAAGAAGAGAGTAAGTGAACAAAAAACTTTTGGAGTGATTATCTTCACACTGGTCTTCAAGACTAACTTACTATCATGTTCTCTGTTCACACGTATGCTGAAACAGCTACAAATGATTTAATGGGCAACAACGCATACCTAATTTCCAACCCATTCATTCCTTCAACAAACATTTATTGAGCACATACTATGTGTAGAGCATTGTGCTCTATGCTATTGAGGATACAAAGATGAATAAGAAGTACTCCTTCCTACAGAAAGACTAAAAGACACATACCCATGAGCGCATGTCGGCTTAGAAGAAGGTAGGAAGTGTTAAATATCATGGAATGGCTAGAGAAATTGTAGTGGAAGCTGAAAAGCCATTACATTCAGGTTGGAAATTGCATCAGATCTGAAAAAGAAACACTGTATTGGATCTTTATGTATGCATTGGATTTAAACTGCTGGTATGGGAGACCAGAGAGTGGAACGTTTCTGTTGGTGGAAACAATTGGACAAATATAAAATGCACAGGTATACAGAAAGAACTCAGGGCAATCCTGAGAAGCATGTTTAACAGGAAGGAAGCAGCTAAGTCGGATAAAGCCCTTTAGGGAAGTAAAGAAGAAAGACACAAAGAAAGGGCACCTGAGTGGCTCAATCAGTTAAGTGTCCACCTCTTGATTTCAGCTCAGGTCATGATCTCAGGGTCCTGGGATTGAGCCCCATGTCAGGGTCCACGCTCAACACTGGAGTCTGCCTGAGATTCTCTCTCTTCCTCTGCCTCTGCCTCTCCTGCTTGTGCAGCCTCTCTTTCTCTCTCTCAAATAAATAAAATCTTTAAAAAAATTAAGGTACCTACCCAACCTGAGAGATCACAGTAAGTTTCCTTGAGGAATCAGTGCTCGAAGTGGATCCCAAAAGTCTTATTAGAATCAGATGTATCAGACATATCATGAGAAAGGAGGAACACACACAAAAAACAGAAAGGCCTGAGAACACAGCAGATCCAGGACACATTTACTTTGGTAAAGCAAAGAATATGGTGGGTGGGTAGCACCTACAGCTAGTCCTAAGAAAAAGAACATGGTACACGTGGCTGGCACGAAATGGGCTGGAGAGGAAGACAGAGGTGACGAAGGACACTGTAGGCCACAAGGAAGGAGCTTTGTCCTCAAGGGGCCAAGAAGACATTTAAAGATTCTAAGCATGAAAGTGACAACTAAATGTGTATTTTACAAAGATCTGTCTAAAGCCAGTGTTTGGGATGCATTATAAAGGACAAGACTAGAGGTAAATGGATCAATTAAGGGGCATTTCTATCAGTGTAAAACTACTTTCCTCATCTGTAAAATGTGGATAAGGGGAAACTAAGGCAGTGAAGGTGGTGAAATAGAGTGAATGCAAGAGATAAGCAAGACGTTGTAACTAAAGAGAGGTGTAGGATGAGGACGTACTCTAAGATGTCTCTCAGATTAATTTAACACCTGGGGTGGATGGTGGTACCCTTCCTCAGGATAGGAGACACAAGACAGAGGGAGGTTTGAGGAAGAAAGACGCTAGGCTCAGTTTCAGACATCTTGAATTTTAGAAAAATACAGCTAAGTGTTTAGGAGTATAGATATTGAAGACAGACCTCATTCTGCTACTTCTTGCTTAAGCCTCTTGGACAAAGGGTCTACATTCCTCTCCACTCCCTCATCTGTAAAATGCAGTAAGAGACGTAAATACTCACAGGGTGATAATAAGGATTAAATGAGACCATGAATGAAAACACTAAAAGAACAATAGTTGCTATCACTACCTTTTAAAATTTATTCTGGTCCCTTAATATTAATGAGAACATTAATTGTTTTGAGCTAACTAGGGAACCCCTAGACTGAGATATCCAGTAGGCAGTTTTATAACATGATCTGACATTTAAATGCAAAAGGCTGTGTATTTTACAGTAAGTAAGTACACCACAACTGGGGGAGGTGGGGGGAGAGTGGGAAGAATGGGGGCATTGAGGCTTGAGATACAGATTTGCCAATTACTGGATGAAAAGAAGAGTCAAGAAAGACTGATGAGGAGCAGGGCAAGTCATGGTTATTAAACATCACAGACACGCACTTAGATTATATGGAATGAGGCAGTCCCTATTTTGCTGCAAGTACCTTGGTGAATTAAATGAAAAAGCAGATAAAGAATTCTTCAGGGGTGCCTGGGTGGCTCAGCTGGTTAAGCATCTGCCTTCGGCCCTGGTCATGGTCCCAGGTCCTGAGAATCGGGCCCTACATCAAGGTCCCTGCTCAGTGGAGAGCCTACTTCTCCCTCTCCCACTTCCTCTACTTATGCTCTCTCTGTGTCAAATAGTTAAAATAAAAATCTTAAAAAAAAAAAAAAAAAAAAAAAAGAATTCTTCCAACAGCCCAAAGAGAACTATTCCCCTGGAAGGAAATGAAAGAGACATGAAGATAGAAAAAAAAAAAAAAAATTAGCTTCTAAGTAAAATAAAGCCAAACTGGTAGAAAATCATCAAAATAAATATGAGACCCAAGGATTTTCCAAATAAGGAGAAAGGGTATAGGCAGATGTTTAACATGGCTTGTGGAAAAGAATTTAAAAAAAAAACAACCCACAATGCTACCATTATTTTTTCAAAAGGAAAACCAGGAAGGCTCTGAGAAAGGAGTGAAATTGGCTCCCATGGGAAGGTAGGTGGGAATGTACCAGAAAACACAGGCAAGGGAGTAAGACTTCTTTATATCATTTTTATATTAATGATTTACATGTTCAAAATACATAATTAAATCAACAGGTTAAGAAAAAAAAAACTAGAATTGAATATAAACAGAAACAAATGATCTTAACTATGTATTTCTATGTCTAATTGATCCACCCCCCACACACACAGAGGAAAGGAACTAACTTGTGAACCTGTAAACACACTACTCTGTCTAACCTCTGTGGGATCTATTTTAAAGGCAAAAAGAATGGCAAAGGGTTTTAAACTTTATTTGGTAGGTTTGTTGCCTAGGGGGTGGTCTTGGTAGAGTAATTTCAAATTTTTTTTGCATTAATTATAAACCATTGGCATGGCTGGAAAGCAAGGCTCTCGCCATGGGGAAAAAAAAAAGACACAAAAAAGAACAGGAGGAGAAAATATTGGGTTATCAGACTGGAATTGACATATAGAGAGACAGAAAGGTAATTTATAGATAGATAATTTACATATATAATTAAATGTACAAAGTTATATATAAATGTTTATTAAAATATTACTTTAATATTTATGTTAAAATAATATAAATATATAAATTTATTATACATAGATATCCTAGTTCTGTCTGCTGACACAAGAAGTCAATAGCAATGAGCACACCTCCTTTGTATCTAAATACCACTCTTCCACTAAAAGGAGTCAGGACTTCTTAGAGAAATAGCTGATTCCAGGTCTGGGGCAGAGAAAATACAATGTGAGCTTCGACATTTTCTTAGGACAGAAAATAAGAAAGCACTTAAGAATTAAAGAAGATGTATCAAAAGGAAATGAGAGCCAGACCCAAGGGTTCCCACTGGCCAAATACAACATAATGAAATATATTACACTGAATTTTCTCTTTCAATCTATGAGTCCACTGTGATTTTTGTTTTTATTTTTATTTTAAGATTTTATTTATTTATTCACAAGAGACACAGAGAGAGAGGCAGAGACATAGGCAGAGGGAAAAACAGGCTCCATGCAGGAAGCCCAATGTGGGACTCGATCCTGAGACTCTGGGATCATGCCCTGAGCCAAAGGCAGACACAACCACTGAGCCACCCAGGCGTCCCCACCATTGTGATTTTTAAAAAAAAGAGGAGAGGAAGGGGAACAGTCCTTCTTTACACAAGAATGCTTCTACCACCCAATGTGGAGAAATGATAGAATCAGAAAAATCACCATTTTGTAACCACCCGTGTAATACTTGATTAAGACAAGGTTTATTGATGCAGCCAAAATCACTAAGTCAAGTGTTTTTAGGGTACAGGATGTCCAATCTTAAAATATCCACAAATTATTAATTACAAAGGGACAAAATGGAGAACTCTGTGAATCCAGCTAAACTAAGTAACTCAACTTTTATTATCAAACACGAGATTAAACACTGTCACCACTAACAGGACAAACTGAGGTAAGAGTATTAGAAACTGACAACAGCTCTGCAGTGCTCCAGGCTATGACTGTTATCTGAATCAAACAATGAGGAAATGATCAATCTGTAGAACTGTGGGACATTGTACAAAACATTGCTGTGGACTGAACAAAATGTCAACACCATCAGAAACACCCCCTACTCCTTTAAAGAAAAAAAAATGGAGGACAAAGGAATGCTTCTAGATTTTCAAAAAAAAAAAAAAAAAAAAAAAAGACAGAGAGAGAGAGAGAGAGAGAGAGGGATGTGAAAACCAAATCCAATGTACAATCTCCTCTCCAACGGATACTGGATCAGGGAGGACAAAGAAACACATATAAAGAGCATTAATGGAACAACCAGGAAGATTTGCATATGGACTAGGTATTAGATTTCTTGAACATAGTAACGGCACTGAGGTTACACAGGAAAATGTCCTGATTCTCAGAAGTTGGAGCTATGTGGTGGAGGACTCAAGGGCAAAGTGCCACTATGCGCACAACTGGCTTCCACGTGGTTCAGAAAAGAAAAGGAATAAAAGATATGTGAATATATATGACTCAGAGACCTAGATAAAGCAAATGGGCAAAATGTTAACATTTGACGAATCTAGGAAGGGGTTTACAAGCATTCTTTGTAATGCTTGTAATTTCTTTTAATTTTCCTATGGTTTAAATTTTCTTTCCAAAATAAAAGTTAAAAAAAAATAGACTACAACTTTCTGGAAGACAGGGACCAACCTAGCAAACTATGAATGTGCCTAATTCAATGCCTGGTACAAAAGCAGATTTAAAAATAATTTTTAAATTCTTATTTCTCTACCACATGCCTTACAGGTTAATTACAGAACATACCAAGTTCTTGGTTTAAATAGAGCATATAAAATAAAAGAGGCTGAGTAAAAAAGTCCTGCCTGTGTTTAAAAGCTCCAAAATTTGAGGTTCTAATCACTGCCAGTTTCTCCAAGGAGACTGGATGATTCTATTTACTTCCAAAGAACGTTCGGCTCCAGGTGGGATCTTACTGCCACTTTGTTCTTCAGTCTCACCTTAAAGAGAATTGAGTACATCCTGAATTAATCCTTTCAGCAGAGTATTTCTCAGTATTCCCAAGCCTGATGACAGTAAGAGTCGCAGCCAGAGTCATAACCCCTATTAGTAGGTAGCGGCTGTTTTCCTAAGAGCCATACATATAACATACTTTCTTCTCAAGTACATTCATACATATGACCTTATTTTATTTTTTAACACCCTGTAAGGTAGGTTGTTTTTGCTGTTTTTAACTCCTGAGTAAAGCACTAGGTTTTACTATTCTGTAACCTAAACTGGGTATTCCGCTTGCCAACCTGGCTCAGAGATGGAAGAGATTTGCTTCAGAAAAGGGAACTGAACAGCAACGAACATTCATGTGATTACTAACAAAACTGAAAGAAAGGAGACAGAGGTCTCTTCACAATGATGTGTGCTCACAAGATATGCACAAGGAAAAGTGAAGTTCAGTGTCATTTAAGCTAATCTGTACTTGAACCTTTTAAGAGATAAAACCATTTGAGCAGTAATTTAGTACTAAATTAACTTGGGTTTTTTTTCCTCCCTATCTATGAAGTTTTCACCGTTTAAGTAAGGGTTTCTGCAAGAGGAATGAAGCAATGCTCCTTTCCTATTCAGAAGAGAGAATCAAGCTGATGACTTGTAGTAATATCCGGGTGGCCTGGCTTATTACAGGTATATCCATCCAGCAAAGAGCCAAGCACATACCCCATTCGGACAACCTTTTTCCCAAGACTGTCCCCAGATACTCCATAATAATCTAGTGTTTTCACATCACTGAATTATCATGCTATATAACCTCCGACTAGCAAGCTCTGAACTCAGCAGCAGAAGGATGCCAGACCAAAAATAATAATAATAATAATAATAATAATAATAATAATGGGAAAAAGATGGCAGATAATATTACCAGATAAAGGCTTTGAAAAGATTCCTAGGATAACAAGATGAGCAGTTAGACTGAGAGGTTTCATTTTTTTCTTAAGCCAGTGACAAGGCACCCTCTATGCAATCAACAAAAATGCGACCCGTCCTGATGCTCAAGATGACTGAGCTGAGTTAGGCAGCAACGTCTGAAAAGTCAAAGCTCTTTAAAAAGCGGGCTAGTAAAGGCCTGGGTTTTAGCACACTGCGCTTCTAGCTCCCCAGGGAGGTACTTCTCAGTAACTAGACATTCTGAACATGAGCACCAAACACTTTTCTAAGGTGGTATATCTTCTGGACCATCTTCAGAGGGGTACATCTCATTGACTCCAAGTTAGTTGCTCCCTCTCACTCTGACCCAGAATTCTGAAGTCTTCCGACTCCTCAAGACTTGACTTTTTGTCTAAAAGCCTTACTTTGCCGGCGTGTCACCTGCTAAGTCAGTCACACCATTTTCGTGCTATGGTAAGTACCCGTATTTGAACCTGTCCTACCAAAAAGACGTCATGCAGTCGGCACACTAATGCTTAAGATTTTCATTAAAAGAATGGCCACAACATCTGCACACTTGAGCTTACTGTAAAGAAACATACTCTTGTATATACCTGTAAAGCAGAATAAGAGAGGTCTGTGTCGGGGTATAGTTTAGATAAGCACGTATTAATGAAACGGAAGATGCCAAGGGAAGAGGCTTATTCGCAAGGTAGGCAAGGAGTACCAGCAGGCTTCCACCTAGAGAACAAAACAGTCAAGTGAGAAAACAGGTGAGAGAGCAGTTTCGTGCAAAGACAATGAGCTGAAGGCCGAGAGCAGAACCCCTTTTTAACTCAGTTTAAGGGAGACCAGGACCAGGCTAGAAAAGTAGTAAGAAAGAGGGGCAATCAGAGTAGGAGGGGTAAGAAAACAGTTAACTAAACAGGGTGGACTACGAATCAGATGCAAGAAGCAGGAATGCAGATTAGGTGTTCTGGAAGGGCAGTGCCACAGGTCCTGCTGAGAAAAGAATCACAATGCAGGTAGGTGGACTTGACATCCTGACTAGCCGGTGCCAGGGTCAGGGGAATTGGCTGGGAAGCTTCTGTGAGTAGAACATAGTTTAGAGAGGACATCGAGGCTTCCAGAGAATGTCAGGGAGAAACAATCAGCCCCGTTTTATTTCGGTCCAAGAGTGAAAGCTAAGGAGGGAAGAAAAAAAGAAAAAAAAAAATGACTCCAAATTTCAGGGCCTTGGAGACCAGGACGACGGTGGTGTCATTTGTGATAATGGAGACTTTGAGAAAAGTTGATACCTATGGCAGAAAAGATGAAAGGTTCAGTTTCTGACATGTTAACTTTTATGTTCACCGGGGCCAAGTGGCGATGCGGTTCTGACAACGGGAGAGATGGGGCCGGTGAACCCTTTGTTTGCAGACAGGTCCTCCCTGTCCCCTCCGGGGACCTCATAACTCCCTTCCAATGTGACACTGCGGTCCCGTGCAGGATAGCTCAAGAGCGCCTACCTTACCCAGGAAGCTTGCCAAGAGCAAGCTACTTCTTCCAGGCATTTTTAAAAGTCCATGTCACTGGAATATCATCTTCAAACACTGAGTAGCATTTAAATATATATCACAGTGCTTTCGTTTCAAGCCTATTTAACATTTCTGAAATATCTAGATCAAAATGTTGGGTCAAATGACTATATTCCAGTAAAATATCTACTAAAAGAAAAAAATTTCCCCACCTACCCACATCTCTCTTAAGATAATCACCCCATTCAAGACACCTGTCAGTCATAACAGATTTTTTTTTTCCAACGCTGTTTTCTCTCAACCTTGCTGCCAAGTTGCTCTTTTGAGTAATAATAAAGGCCACACGTCACTTTTGCGGTGCATGTATATAAATACTTCCAGCTCTCTTTCTTCTAACCCTAGTTCAAGGCCAACTGCACCAAAGCTTTTGAGAACCAGCACTGGAAGATCTTCAAAGAGAAACTGCCCATTAACCACAACAGCAGCTGCTGGCTAGAGCCTGCAATTTAAATCTCTGAAAAAGAAACTGTGGCTTCTGAAATTTAAACAAGGAGGTGCCACTTGTAATTACAAACATTCCAGTGGGTCCCTTCCCTCATTGATGGTTTCCAAACAAAGGCTTCTTATTCGTTTTTTGGTGGCGCTCCCCAATCCGTGAATGTAGGCATTCCTTTGTGCTTTTCTGGTGCCGTGGCCAGCTCAGAAGAGGGGCGCAGGAGGCAGGTTTTTACCTGGCCAGGAATGTTCAGACCCCTCAAAACCATCTCATGTGTAATTACTCGTTTGGCTGGAAACCAAAAAAACCAAATGCTTCACATTTATAGTCCACATTAAATACATTTGGGAAAGAACCTCTTAACACAGACACACACATACACACACACACACACACACACACACCTTCACATTTCACGAACCTTAGAAAATGGAACCAACCTATTTTCCCATAAACCAAAGAAGTTCAGAAATTAACCCTGAAGCATTCCAGCATTTCTAACTGAAATTTAAAATTCCTAATTTAAATCAACAGGGCAAATATTCAGGAGTAAAAATAGTAACCTTTTCTCTCCCTACCACCCTGTACCCCCATCCTACAAAAATAAGCCCCAAATACTTACAGCTTGTTGTTTGGGTTTCCCACACCAAAGAAGGCATTTTGTGATCACCTCGGTTACAGATTACAGGCTGAAATTAGCATTTAGCCAGTTCGAAATGAGAAAAGACATTTTTTTAAGCCATATATTCACAAAACGCAAAGGCATTTACACCACAGAGGCATTCAAAGATAAATACACGAATGAGGTATCTCACAGCCATCAAACTAAAATAGCCTTGCCTACAGAAGTCCTCAGATGGAGAGTATTCATTATGAGAACAACTGGAAATGGCCAATCTCGCCATGGGTGCTTTCCATAGTGCGCCGCAGTTGAGGGATTAGCTACAATTACGGCATATTTACACAACCATATTTACACAACAATAAAACTCATCTTATCCGATCCAAACAAAACCTTGCTCAAAATAAACCAAACCACACGAAAAGGTCTCAGGCAGTAATCTGCGCTCTGGCTTCTCTAGTTTCTGCCTCGGCTTTGCACCACTATAATAAGCCTTCACCCTACCTCAGTAAAGCATGGGTAGGGCCACAATTCTGTATACCAGCTGAGAAAATGTATATTCAGTTCATGATACTGTGATTATGGGGTTGGGGGGAAATGTATCTTATAGAGAATCTCTCTAAAGTAAATTATGGAACAAATGACAGGACGCCCAAGATTTGTTGAAACTAATCTGGGAAATGGGGAGGAAGCATACCGAGGATAGGCTGACCACAGGTGGAAAATTTACTGAACTGGGTGATTTGCACACAGGGTTAATTATGGCATTCTTTCCGCTTTGGCAGATATTTGGAAATCTCTGGAATAAAATGGAAAAATAAAGAAAATAGAATCAATGTAAAATAAAGTCATCTTGTGAAAATAATTTTTTTCTTGCTTTAAAAAAATGTTCTCAGACTTTTCACTGCTTACATGAAAAGGGAAGAATGCCTGGTGAGAAAATCAAGACCTGTCCTCGTTCTTGACTTAAGGATTCTTCCTTTCTTCCTTAGTTACGTGGAACTAGGTCTACTGTTAATATGAATCCTCGAAAAGACAAATCAAGAGCTTAAATATCTAAAGCTGAGGCTCCTGACACCGAGTTTTCACACGTCTGACTTATGACAGGGACACAAATCCAAAAGCCCTCCCCTATGAGGTGCCTTGGATGACATTCATGTGGTCACTGCCAAATAAAGTCCAGAGGTTTCAGTATCATTTGTCAACACCAAAGGCAACCTTACCAAGAACTGGTTCTTTTATCTCAGAGGTCACTCCTCTGATCCATGGGTTTATTACCCAGAACAACAATTAATCTTGCTGTCTTCACAATATAAACTAGACCTAGCCAAGATATGGTCTGCCCGTGATCCACATGCCTCACTGGGGCATCCCTGCTGGGAGGTGGAACAGGGCTGCTGACTCCACATAAAGGAACCTGCTGCCCGGCCCGGCTGCATCACCCGCTCATCCTCAGTTCCACGGTCAGCAGGGTCCTTCCCCCTCTGGGCTCCGGCTGCCTCACTACAAAATAATGAGATTTCACCAGACAATTTGTAGCATCCTTCCCCTTACAAAAATTCCACGATTATAAGACTCTCTAGTTCCTCAACAGGTAATAAGAAAAAGGAGCTTTGGTGTTATAATCGTACATTTTCTATCATATGCATTTCAATGTGAATATGAATATTGTACTGGGTGACTTTCTGTATGTGTGCGTCTATATGTATACATATGTGTGTGTACAGATGTATTTGCATATACCCACTGACGGTTACCATTAGGTGCCTATATGGGACTAATTGCTTCCAACTCAAAGCAGCAAATTTTCAATTCTGCAACAGATGTCGCTGTGTGATTTCTCCTTTCTATGCTGGATTTTCAGCTAAAAATGCCCAGCGTAATGGTCAAGTACGATTCTTCCCAAGAAAGAGATATAGCATTTGAATCCTTAGGATTTATTTCTTATAAATGTTCTTCATAGGCTAGTAAATTTCCATTCAAATCATAGCATAGTTTGGCCCAATTTAAGAGATCTCCCACATAAAAACAGGCCTTTTGTTAAACGTGCACGCGCGCGCGCGCACACACATACACACACACACCCATTTTTAAAATGTAAATTCCAAGTGGCCGATTAGGCATTAAAATGTCACATACAAAAACCCAGAGAATGAGACAGTTTCTATTCACAGCAATATTGCCAATTTTGTAAAGCCTGAAAAATCATGTAGCAATGCAGACCCAGGAATTCTAAAAATTCACTTAGGTCTGAGGCCAAAATGTACCAGGTGTGGGCAAAAGTCACGGTAAAACTCCAAGAGCGCCATTACTGATGATGAAAAATTTGGATTTCAGTTTTTACCGCATCTCTTTAAAAATAAATAGTAAGACTGATATTACAGTTTGCAAGATATCTTACCAATCTCCAATTCTCTATCAACCACTTCTTGACACATGTCAAAAAAAAAAAAAAAAAGTGACATCTCTTTCCCTTCAACCAGTATGTCCTCCAATGACCAGCAGTCTCAACAGGTAGCTAGCACAGTCTTCGGCTGAAATTCAGAGCTAGGAGAAAGCATTTCAAAATCTCTTTTTAAACCTAGGAACCTGTTACCTTCTGGGCTTTTAGAGGGAGTGGAGCAAGATGAGCAGTCAGGGAATCCGGGACCGACTCGGTAAGAATATGAAGTCAGGAAGTGGGAGAGGAAGCGAAAGTGTCCTGCTTGTTGGCTTCTTCCCTGTCCCACTCCCCTTAACCAGGAGGGCCATTGGGGAAAACTGGATAAAGCATGTACAACATCCATATGAATAAAGCTCTTTGTTCCAGAGAACTGCCTGCTCTTTTATTCCCCCCTTTTTCCGTATTTGTTCATTTCAAAAGATTGCTCAATGGGCCTCTTGTTCCTCCAAAACGTCCCAGGCAAATAATGCAAGCTTGTCTCGTCACACAAGTCACTAAATGAAGCCTTGTGCGTCTCCAGTGACACACTGTAAATATAAAGTGGCATTAATGAGGGATATTTTATCAAAGCTATCACAGACAAGTGCAAGTCCCTCCTGCGGCCATTCAATTTGATGCAGGGAAAGGCAACAATAGCAGGACGGCACTTTTGTAAAGTCCCCATCCCCAGGACACAAGCCCCAACAGGTCAAGACAAGCAAAACTCAGCCCCTCGGCTTGCCAGCACCATCACAAACCCCCACCCACCAGCCATCCTCTCTAATGCTACAAAAAGGTAAGACTAGGGCAGTGAGCCACCAGCTCAGGAGGGATGAGATGAGAAGCGGCACCACGCGTGCACCTAAAACGTAATAACAGGCGTGATTTACACGGAGGAGTGAGTCTCCACAACCCCATTTCAGCTGTGTTTCATTAACGTCCATTTAATCCACACACCACGGGTGGGATGGGAGATGCTCTCCAGGGGATGGATGGATTCAGTTACAGGGGAAGACAGAACCAGGACCTACAGCACGATGGCCCCAGATCTCTATCCCAGCGAGCCCGTAAAAGAAACACGCCTAATGAAGTTAGAAGGCAACGCCAACAGGTTTCTCTAACCTGACAGTGGCACCTGGAGGCCTCTGGGAGAAAGCTTAGCTGGAGAGGCTGAAGGAAGCAAAGTGCCCCGGGGCCCACCTGAGGTCTAACTCGGGCAGCCCAGGACCTGGGGGCTAGGCCAAGACCCCTTGCCAATGCCATGGCCAAGAAGC
The DNA here is from genome assembly GCF_048418805.1 of Vulpes vulpes. Lineage (NCBI taxonomy): Eukaryota > Metazoa > Chordata > Mammalia > Carnivora > Canidae > Vulpes > Vulpes vulpes. Next base: position 119,070,560 of record NC_132791.1, on the reverse strand, counting down.
GCAGGAGAGAAAAAAAACAGATTTAAAGAAAGTCATCTCACCCCCTCGCTGCAAATCAAGCCCAATTACTTTCTAATTTGAACACAATCTGATAACCAGCGTACAAACGGATGTACACAAGAGCAAGAAGCTGCTTCCATGGTAACTGGCAACAGAATTTTCTTGCAGCTTTGACATGCACGGTTGAGTTCCAGACCGCTCTCCTTTCGAGTCCGCATACATCCCTCGCAGGGAAGGCAACTTCTCACGGCGAGATAGTTACAAATATAGTACAGTTGCTACTACCCGGTGCCGTCAATGAGCAGGCTCGACAGAGGAGGTACCAGCTAACCCTACTCTGCTGCCAAGCGCGCGTTGCACGGCTCCCATTTTTAGTCAAAAGGCAATATCCCCGACCAGCGCCGTCCCCCCACCTTTTTTTTTTTTTTTTTTGCAGCCAATACAAGTCTATTGTTGCCTCTATTATGCGCCAGTTACCGAGCCTTTACTCACGCTCACGTTTAACTGACACTGGCGCTTTTTTTTACAATGCAGCAGCGCGAGGGATCTCTTTCAGGAGCATTTTATTGAACCCATCCAGTCAGAGACATCACCCGAAATGAAGTTGTAACCACACCGGCAATAGGCTGGACCCAATTATCTCGTAACTCATAAATTAAGAATTCACAGAGGGGAAGAAAAAAAAACACACACACACACATAAACAACATCCGGAGACATGCAGTGGCATGGAAGAAAAAAAAAAAATCCTCAGCTCTGGAACGGAGCTGCTGCCAGATTCCCACCCCTGCACATCCCCGGTACGCTCCCCAAGCCGAGCTCCCTTGCAAGCCTGCCTGGGAGGGGTGGGGAGGGAGCAAGCAACCCGGCATCCCCGGGTCCGGAGCTCGCGCCCCCCGACATCCCCGTTTCCTACAGCGTGTCTCCTGCGGTGTTTACGTAACTGTGTGTCCTCTAGCGTGTAAACAAAAGGCACAGCCCAAGCGGAGAGGCGCCCGGGAGAGGCACGGGGGCCCCGGCGCTGCGCCCGCCGCGGCCGGGGGCTCCGCAGGTGGGGGCCGAGCTCTCCGCGTCCTCCGCCACTTGTTGCTCGCGGTCCTGCGGCTCCCAGGCTGCGAGGAGGGGCTCTGCAGGCGCCGAGCCCTGCTGCATCCCCCCGCCCCCGCCCCCGCCCCCGCCGCGGGCCCCGCGCCGCCCGGTCCCGCCGCCCGCCGGGAGCCCGCAGCGGGAGGCCCGGGAGCGCGGCGGTGGCGGGAAGGGGAGGCAGGGCGCAGGACCGCCGGCCTCGGCTGGGGAAGAGCTCCGGCTCCCTTTTGTTAGCAAAAGCAAACACTGCCCTCTTCTTTCCCGACCGCGCCAACGCGCCCGGCACACGGGCAGCCGCACAGCGAGCTCCTGCCGAGTGCTCCGCGTCCCCGGGGAAGGCGCCGGGCGTGCAGAGCCGCCCCCGGGCACATCCCCAAGGCAGCTCCGCGCACCGGGGCGCACCGGGGCGCACCGGGGCGCCCCGAGGCCCGCAGGGTGCCCGCCTGGCCGCAGAGGCCGCGAACCTCCCTCCACCGCCGCGGAGCCGCCGGGGAGGACGCGCAGCCTGGGAATCCGGCGTCCCCACGAGCGGCGGCGGACGCCGTGGGGCCGGCGGGCTGCGGGCTCCGGGTCCTGCCCGCAGAGGCGGCGACAGCCCCCCCCCCCCCCCGCGGGGCCGGGCCCGAGGAACTTTCCCTGCCTGGAGCCGAGCCCGGGAGCCCCGCAGCCGGGTGGCGGGGGCCGGGCGCCGGGGGTGCGGAGGGCCGCGATCCGGCCGGAGGGAGGCACGCGGGGCGCGCGGTCCGGGGACGGGGGGGAGGCAGAGCGCGGGGACAGCGGGGGCGGGTCCGGGGACGTCCTGGAGCTCGGGGGGCAAGCACGCTGGAGGCGGCTGCGGGTCAGCTCGGGAGGCGGGGGGCACAGGGAGGCAGCGGGCCCGCTGGAGAGGCGGGGGCGAGCGGCCAGCCCCGGGACGGGAGGACCTGCAAGTTACGGGGACGACCGCGAGTTTGGGAGGGTCCGGAAGGCTGGGGGTGCCTCCGTCCGTTCCCCTCCTCCCCTATTCTCGAGCCCCCGGGCCCCCCGTGTCCAGTCCACTCCGCACCCCGCGCCAAGCCGGGGAGAAAAGGTACGGGCGCAGCCATCCCCCAGGGCTCGGCTGCCACCCAGATGGGCGGGGGGAAGGGGACCCCCGATCCCTCGGCCGCTTCCAGCTCAGCCCGGAGTTTCCTCTCCACGCTCCCTCCGATTCGGATTTAGGAAGTGGGGGAAGGTTGTCATGGAAACGTTTCCCCCTTCCACGGCCCCGGCTCCCGGGGTGCCTTAGGAGATCTAGAGGGCCGACCGGCCGGTGCCCACACCTACCTGTGGGGATCAGGGCCGCGGCGGAGAGGAGCAACAGCAGAAGCCGGAGTCGGAGCCCGGGAGGCGCCGCCGCCGCCGCCACCGCCGCCACCGCCGCCGCGCACTGGGACCCGCTCGGCAGCACAGCACTCGCCATGTCGGGCACCTGCCTCAGACTGGCGGCGGTGGCTTCCTCCGGAGCCCGAGCGGACAGCTAATGAGATGCTAATGACATGCGCTGGGGGCGGAGTCCGGGCCGGCCAATCACAGCGCCGCTAGCCCAACCCGGCTCTCGCAGGACTCGCCCCCTCCCCCACCCCGCCCCCTGGCGCTGGCGCTCGGCGGCGCGCCCGCGCCACCTGGGGGCGGGGCCGGGGGCGGGGCGTATGCAAATATGTTTATGTTAAAATTCGTGTTCGCTTCCCCGGAATCGGGGAAAAAGTGTTCTCCTGGGCGCCCGGCTCGTGGGGGCCCGGGCTCCAGGGGGCGGGTCTCGCTTCCCGTACACCTATATTAGGAACGTATGCAGCAACCGCTGTAGCCGACCGGCCGCCCGAGGATCTGTCTCCCGCGGAGGAGGCTCCCGTGCCCGGGACACCGGGTGCATCTGGCCAGGAAACCACACGCTGCAAATTTCCGTCACTCACCTTGCACCGAAGGGATAGATCTTTGGGAAACGGGGGCTGCTCGGGAGTGGAGAATGAGAATGCAGGTCCCCGGATTGACAAAACAATCTGGGAGAAGTGCATGCGTGCTTTGCACGTCCGGCGGAGCGGGAGAGCCCGCTCAACAGCCTAGCGGCAGACTTGGGCATAGTTGGGAGAAAGGAACCCGAGTCGGGCTCTGGGATTTTCGAGTCGGTAGCTTTGCGGTATATTTTCCGGAAAGGTAGATCGGGGAGGGTCGGCTCTGGCTCCCCAGCTTGCAGAGGGTCTCCCTCCGGCCTTATATAGATACATGCGTATTTAAATACCTTTGACACAAGTGCAATGATGTATATTTACGATTACACACATCCAACAAAAAAAATCTTTTCCGTCAAGGCTCCTGGGGGGAGGGGGGAGGGGGGAGGGCGGAGGCGGAGGGTGGGGTTGGGGTGCCCATGAAGAGAGGGTCTGCCATCTTCATCCTTGGTGGAAGGGGCTCAAACCCACTCCCTCCTTCTCGACGCCCCAGTCCCTTCCTAAGGCGGCTGGGGACCAACAGGTGCTCCGAGCTTCCCGTGTCTCTGGGAGAGGCGGGCTCTCCCGGCTGAAACGATTTGCTTCTCCGGACTCGCTGTCTCTCCCCGAAATTGCCTCTGCTTTCTTTTCAACCAGGCAGCCGGCTCCCTTGTTTGTCTGCTTTTTAATTACTTATTTTCTTCCCCTCTAGAAGATCGTATTGCGCTCTGACCCTCTGTTGCTCAAGCATCAAATTGAAGGACGAGCCATATTAAGTGTAAAGGTTTATAATAATTTAAGTATTCATAGAATGCAGAACAATAAGATGTAGGAAATACAATTTGCATAATAAATATCAATATCACAACAGCTAAAACAAACCATGACAAATTATCTGTGGCTAAATGACCAAGAGATTACTGAATGTAAATTGCTAAGACTGAGCTGCAGTCAAGAGGAGCTGCACCAAATGACTTGCCTGGCCCTCTGTCCTCGTTTAGCTAAAAAATAATAATAATAAATAAATAAATAAATATGACATATCAAAAAGGAAGTCAAGATCTGCCAACCCACCAAATGAGTTACACTTAAAAACAGCCTCCTTATTATCCATTATGCATAAACTAATTTCAAGACTGCCCTGTCTTCCCGGCCCTGGGTATTCTGCTCCGTAATTACAGGCCCTGATGCATAAACTACAGGCAGTCCTCCAGAACTCAGGAAAGCTCCAGCAGACAGTGCTGCATGAGGCAGGAAACCATCACCATGTGGTCACCGGGATAATGTCCACTCTGCAAAGTCCCATGTATTCTTATCACCCTTGGAGGCACGGCTACCTGGGCAGACCAAAGGCAGAGCAGAGAGTCACGCCAAAATCAGGATAAAAAGTTTCGAGGCTGTATGTATGTTGAAAGCGATGTGTTAACTATAAAATAAGGTCCTATATGCCAGGAACTCTAGCGCCCTAGCTAAGAGTCATATTTATATTTGCTGCTATTATTATTATTATTATTACTAGTCTTGCAATTATTGAGTTTTTATTAAGTATTTTGCATACATAATCTCATTTAATACTTGGAACAATCCCCATGGCACGTACTATTATCTCCCATTTTATATTTTTTAAACATAGTTAGAAAGATTAAGCAATTGCCCCGAGGTCAAAGTTTCTAAGGTGCAGACAGGGCTTGTGCAATTAACCACTATATGCTATATACCATGCCTCAACAAATATTTGTTAAGTGAATGAATAAACATCACATTACAATGCATGAATAATAAGCACAGGATCACTACATTTTTAACATAAGGCAAAAATATGCCAGCAACTGAGAAACTTTTTTTTTTTTTTTTTTAAATAACAGGATTGCATTACACTCCTAAGGAAAAGCATTCCTTATGAGGCTGGATCTCCAAGAGAATCTAGTTAGGCCCCAAGCCTCCCACACTAGGAACACAGTATGGGGACATTGGAAGATGTGGAGTGTTTTCATCTCCCTTCATTCTCTTGGCACATCAAATGAACACCTACTCAAATTTCCAATTGGCAAAGAACAATATGGGACATTTCTGTAGGAAATGCTAATGCTGTGTGACTTACCTCACCAGAGGAATGCAAATAGTGTTAGAAATTCCACCCCAAATTCAACCACCTGTGTTATAAGCTTAAGGAATCTGCACATCCAACTTCCCAGGTCGGTGGGACATCTTTAGCACTGGTCTGCATGGAGAGAACCAGAGCTGAAAACTTAAGATGAAGCTGTTGCTAACCTATACACTAGCCATGCTCCTCTCCCCCCACCTCAGCTCTTTCACACTGAAGATCTCGCCAAGCGATTTAACATATGGAACATGTGAAGAACGTATCAAATTCCCGCAGCCGCTAAGTACAAGTTATGACTACTCTGGCTTTCTCATAGTAAAGCTCGTCATTTTCTGCTTCGTGGACCAGAACTCCTCGCCAACTACAAGTTCCAACATTTTTTCCCCTTGCTACATGGATTTAACCAATTTTGAAAGCCAGATGGTGTTTTTGCCATTTATAACTGATAATCAATTGTTTTGTGAATTTAATTTTTCAAGAAAGAACTGAAATACTTATCAGAATTACAATCTGGGGACTTCTTGTGTTAGAATAAAATTGCCAGAAGCACCGAGAGCCTAGTCCTCTTTTTTTTCCTCTGAGAAAACTTTAAAGAGCGAAAGGGAGAGAGACCCTATATTGTTCGCCTCCACTCGAGCAGCTGAGAAATACGGAACAACATAAAGGAAAAATAAACATTAAGGAAAGAGTCATGTTTTGCCAAATACATTAGGAGATAATCAATGAGAACTGGTAACATGTTGCTTTTTAATATGCTAATTATTTGAGTATCCATGTATGAAAAGCAATAAAAACAAATTATTAGGGAAAATAAAACAATGTTTTGAGTCAGCATTTGCCCTGCTTCTCGATTGAGTACCCATAGGAAAGTGGTTTGGTCATTTTATGGACTGAATGTTTGCATATCCTCCTGACCCACCCCCAACACACCTCATTCCCTTGCCAAATTCATATGTTGAAGCCCTAAACCTTAATGTGATAATATTTGGAGGTAGGTATTAAGTCTAGATGATATTTAGGTTAGATGGATACCATCCAGATGTCCTAGAAATCGATACCAGAGCTCTCTCTCCACATGCAGGCACCGAGGAAAGGTCCTGTGAGCACAGAGCAAGAGGGCAGCTACCAGCAAGCCAGGAAGGGGGCTCTCACCAGAACCTCGCACCTTGATCTAGGACTTTCAGCGCCCAGAACAGTGAGAAAATAAATGTCTGTTATTCAAGCCACCCAGCCTCTGGTATTTTGTTATAGCAGCCGGAGCAGACTAAAATAATCCCTAAGCCTCAGCTTCCATTGTCAAAGGGTATACTGAAATTATAATAAATGTCAGCTTTTAATAGAAAGTCTTCCATAAATTAAAGTAAGCTAGCAGTATGTTAAAATATTGGACTGGATAGACTCTTGGTCTATCTAGCAGGTAGCTCATCTGTACTTAGATTAAGACTAAGCAGCTCATCTTTGGGGGCATCGGTCTATGAATCTTTATGAAATATAAAGCCAGCTAAATCCATACTCCTAAATGAGTAATTAACCACTTTACCCACAGGTTTATTCTTCTAGAATCATGGAGTTGACAGTAAACTTTTGCATAGCGAGACTAGAATACCAGTTCAAAGGAAAGGGAAGTAGGGAAGTACTGACACATAAGCTACACATAAACTGGGTCAAGGAGCGGCCCCGGTGCAGATGGAAGGAAATTTGCTCTGGAGATCTAGTCACAGTTTGTCGTGATCGGGTATCTAAGAATATATCTGGAAATCCATGACTGATCCAAATATATATTCTTTTTTATATATATATATTTTATTTTTAAGTCATCTCTACACCTAACGTGGGACTCAAACCTACAACCCCAAGATCAAGAGTCGCACACTCCACTGACTGAGCCAGCAAGTCACTCCCCAAATATTCAATAAAAGAAGAAAAATGTATAGAGCACCCCAATGGAACGGTCATTGTTAAGTCCTGGGAATACAGAGATGAATGAGAAACTACCTACTGGGAATACCTGGTGGCTCAGTTGGTTAAGCCTCTAACTCTTGATTTTGGCTCAGGCCATGATCTCAGGGTCCTGGGATTAAGCCCCATGTCAGGCTCCACACCCACAGCAAAGTCTGCTTGGGATTCTCTGCCTCTTCTCTCCCCACTCATTCTCTCTCTCTCTTTCTCTTTCTCTCTCTCTCTCTCTTTCCCTCTCTCTCTCAAAATAGAAATAAAAAAAGAAACTACCTACAGGCAAGGAACTCAGAGTATAGTAGGGAAGACATGTATACCACAATTACTATATGTGACGAATGCTTTTATAATACATGCACACAGCCCCTGCGTGAACAGATAAGGGAGGCACCTAAATATCCCCAAGGGGCAGGTGTGAATATCTGTATATCAAGGATAAGTCACACAGAAGAAGGTTCATGAACCGAGTCTTGAAGTTAAACAAGACTCCATAGGACATACAGGGAAACTATTGAGGGTGAGGCAAGGTGTGACTATGGGAAAGGTCATTTGCAAGGCCCAGAAGTTTAGGAGAGAAGCTTCTGGGTGTATATTTGAGAAATGACAAATAGAATGGCTGGATCACAGGCTACCAGATGACAAGTGGCAAAAGAAGCAGCTGGGAGAATGCCTTGATTGACATGCTAAGATGTTTTGGTTGTTGGCTATAGGTAAAGGGAAGCAGTTCAACTAGGAAAAATTCATGGTCAGGTTTACTTACTAGAAAGAATATTCTAGTGGTATCATGTAGAAAAATCTTAAAATGAATCCTAGATTTGTACTTCCAGCATTTGAGCAGATGCTGGTACCATTCCACCAAGACAGGTATCAAGGTATGGAATAGGTCCATCTGATTGTTTACTGTTGTTTTGGGGATGGGCCTTGGGGAGAAGATGATGGTTTCACTTTGGAACAAGTTGGTTTTGAGGTGCCTATGAAGTATTCAACCAGTCAACAAAGCATCAAAAATGCTGATCTGGAACTCAGGGAAGTGACTGAGCCAGGAGTCAAGAGCATGGAGGTGGAAGTTGAAGCCATGGACTTGGGGGGAAGGGGAGAGTAAGTGGGCACCTAGGGAGCATATAGGGAGAGATTTTTTTTTAATGAGCCTGGAGGGGCACCTGGGTGGCTCAGTCGGTTGGGCGTCTGCCTTCCACTCAGGTCATAATCCTGGGGTCCTGCGATGGAGCCCCACATCCAGCTCCCTGCTCAGCAGAGAACCTGCTTCTCCCTCTGCCTCTGCCCCTCTGCCCGCTTGCTCTCTCTCTCTCTCTCTCTCTCTGTCAAATAAATAAATAAATAAATAAATAAATAAATAAATAAAATCCTTTAAAAAAAATGAGCCTGGAAAAATACCAGGCACTGACCCAACCCTTGACCCATAAGCGTAAGCCTCACCCAAACCCTAGATCTGGAAAAGTAGCTTCCTGAACACATGATAAGAAAAACTGAGAAGCAGCCTCGTTATTTTAGAGAAGACCCCAAACATTTAAGGAGTAGCAGTATTTCTGAAAATGGGTGTGAGAAAGAGATAAAAAAAATAAAAAATAAAAATCAGCTAGGAGTACGACTATGATAACACCAATTATTTAGGAAATTGTGGACCTTGAAAAGGAGGGACCTGGGGATAGGGAAAGAAGAAAAAGAGAACTCAACAAGGAAGGGGTAGTGATTCACCATGTCACTTGCTACAAAGAGGTCAAATAAACACATTTCATAAAAGCAATGAAGAGTTGCCATTCTAGATAAAATACTGAGGACCAGTATGTGCCGGGCCTCTTGCTGAGTATAAACAGTTTGATTCAAGTTTGACAAAACAAGGAAAAAAAAGACATGTGCTAATTTTGCTTATCTTGCCAGTGGGGCAGGAAGATGTGATTTGCTAGTGATTTTCTAATATGGAAGAAACAGCTTTGGAGACATTCAATTTCATTGACACTGACAGGCAGCCTTGGGTTGGATAGAGGGATTGTTGCAACTGAGGCAGCTCAACTAATGATCATATATAGACCTCAGTTTTTATTTTTGAACTAAAATATGATTGGTCATGATGCTGCAAAAGTTTTCCCCACACTTTAAAAGTCATATTTTCCTGATATGATATCATAATTGTCAGATCTAGCTTTGTGATAATTCTGTAGCAGTATAGCACAGCTTCCCAGGCAGTGGGATTGCAGCAAGATCCATTAAAAATAGATATTGATATCTATAGATTTTCATAAGGCTGCAAATATAAAATGGCCATATTATGAATATGAGATCGTATCACTCGTGTTGCTAAAAGATGACAATGGTAATATAACTTTTTGTAATATGGGTTGTAAACAGGACAAGCTCAGAATAGAAATTGTCTTGAAAATCTATCTTGCAAGGGCACCTGGGTGGATCAGTGGTTGAGCATCTGCCTTTGGCTAAGGGCGTGATCCCGGGGTCCTGGGATCGAGTCTTGCATCGGGATCCCTGCAGGGAACCTGCTTCTCCCTCTGCCTGTGTCTCTGCCTCTCTCTCTCTTTGTCTCTCATGAATAAATAAATAACATCTTTAAAAAAAATAAAAAAGAAAGAAAAAGAAAATCTATTTTGCAATCCCAAACGGTAAATTTTTACGACACAGCCCACCCTTGGGATCTTATGTTGGTCATAGGGTTTCAAGTGACTCGCAAATTCCTCTTCTCGGCTTTGAATTAGTCTACTTTTGTTTCTTTCCCTTCCTGATTATCCTGCCTGACTAGTAGGCTACTTAGAGTTCTTGTATTTTTGCACCAAACAGTTCAGGTGTATTCATTCATCGAACTCTCAAGTTAAATCAACCCATTGTCTGACACCAAACCCTAAATTTCCAAAGGATTGCATGTAGTTTAGCAATGCATCTCACACTAAAGTCGAAGCCTGCCCAAATCCCATGTAACTCTTTGAAAATGTAGGGGTTTGTCAAAAGGGTTCCAGAAGAAGAATACTCATCTTACTCTTTTGCAGATTTACGTAGATTTATTTTTTTTCCTCTTTTAAATGTGGTTTCAGCTCTCCAAGGATACCCTTCTCTCAGCCAGCAGGAACCCCATGTGGTGCTTTGAATCTCTTCCTCTACCTGTCCCCAGACTGTGAACAACTGAAGTTCAGTTTGTTTAAAGATCGTGTTTTGAAGAAAAGCAAGGCTTAATTTCAGTCTTTTATGTTCGTTGACAGCATTGTCACTTGCTAAGCTATTTCTCTAAGACTTTCGTTACAGTACTAATATCTCTCTATATATTTTATTTATGTGGCTTGGTCTGTGATGAATAACACATTTATGCAAAAATCTCGATATATCCACAAGATGCCAATACACACAGCAGACATACTCTCCTACACTGCAGTTAATAAAATGCAGTAAATAGCATATAGTTTCAGAGGCAATTAGTACAGTTCATGACTTCAATTATATTAAAAAAAAGCCCTTATGATTTCTAATAATTGTTATTTATCTTTCATCTAAAGTGTTCCTCTTGTCTGTGTCAGCTTTGGCCCAGAAATAGCATTGCCAGTGGGGAAAGTATACAGCTGCAGCTTACTACAATAGGATGAGGAAGAGAAATTGAAGATCAGGACCCTAGAGCCTGCTACTTTTCTTGGAGAGCTACTCCATGGGACTGTGGATTGATCTTATTCTGCTATGCTATCCACTCATGTCCTCCCACCAAAGTCAATTACCTGGCTCCTCAGTTCACAGAGCCAACCTGAGGAGTACATTTTCCTTGCTAATGCAGAAGAGGAGAAAATCTCATGAAGTCAATTTGAATTTAGGAAAGGTTACCAGTTCCAAGTTGGTGAGGTCTCTGGCATATTAGTGTCCTAAAGAGGCACTGTGTAAAAGGGGATCATCTTAATCTCAGACCCCGCCAACTCACTTCATCTGATTCCATTCTTGTTTGGGCATGAAACAAGCCCAGAGGAGGGAGGGTCTCCAGGCATTTGTCCAGCCCTCTGTCTCCAGGCAATGCCAATGGGTCCATGTTCTGCTCCTACAGGATTTCTCAAGGAGGCTAACATCCCAGAGGACCTAGAAACATCATACTGGATATTTAAATTACTCTGTCTCCTCTTCTCTAACTTACAAGGCATCCATCACACTTGTGTTCAGGATAACCATGTTATGCTGGTAAGTTACATATGTTCAACATCTACTGCAAATAGAATTTCTGATTTACAATTTACAAAATTATCTTTTCCACCCTCTGGGTTTGCAATGTGGCTCTTCCAGGGGCTCTTACTTTATATGTGTTTTGTTAGGAAGATGAAAAAGAAAAAATAAAAAGCCTTCCTCTTTCTTTTCCCCCCTCCTTCATCAAATGCTAATAAAAACAGCCTTTTGATTTAGAAGGAATCCTATTGAGGACCTAAAGGCATGTCATCACGGTACCATCACTTCTTCATTATCTGATTCTTTTCCCAATTGGCAGCGCTTTACAGAGAACCATATTCTTTCAAAACCAGTGATACAGGGGTATTTGGAATAAACAGAACAGCTCCTAGTCAGTGAATACCTCGGATTGCTATGGATTGTGACTTTTAAAGCCAGTTCCTAGGAACTCAGCCTTTTTATCTTCAAATATTCAAAATTAATTTGCCGAGCCATACAGATGGGCTCTCTCCCCTCACTAAAGCTGTCTTTAAAATCACTGAAGTTTAGACTGCTTTCCATATGGAAACAGAGGGGAGGTTATTTCTAGTGTTTCCTTCTTGTTTTTTAACTATATCATTGATTTATTTATTTTGAATAATTGAGAAAAGAGATCTGTTTTGCAGAGGGCAAGAGGGCTGTAGCTAATGCACAAACATCAAGCACACAACAGTAGCTCAACTCAATTATCTGGGGCCTGGGGAGACTCCAACCTACCCATTTCTGTTTCTCAGAGGCAGGCTAAAAAATCACCCAAATGGAACTGGTTTGCTGAATCAGGTTACAATGGCCAATTCCATATTCTCATTATTTTCAAAAGATTGCTCCTCTGCTCTAAAAGGCATTGCAAATAAACACGAAAAAGAAAAAGAAAACTCACCTTCTCCCTGGAAAGACTCAACCTTAAGGATAGCTTAGCACTCTTGTTCCCTGGCATTTCTGCAAAGCCCTAAAGCTCAGAATTCCTGAAAGGACGCCGAGACAGTAACCTAGAAGCCACATGAAGAAAACTATTACTGTACCTCACTACTCACTACCAAATAGTCTTTCTATTTGAGGTATTTACAGTATTTGTTTAGGACTCTAACATCCCCACAAAATACATCATTTATGGACACTGTGTTTCAGCTGAACCCTCTGCTCTTGAAGGAATTATAATTTTTCTGAAGGTTAGTTGCCCATTCTGTTGACTATTAAGTTTGTTTATGAAGGTGAAAAGGCAGAAAGGGATATAGGAAGCACCAACTATGTGCAAGGAGGTGTGCTAGTTTGCCCTCCATGCAAAATACCTTCTCTGTCTAAAAGCTCTCCTTTTTTTTTTTTTTTCTTCTCCACTGATAAGCATATCATACAAAGGCCCTTCTGGCAGAAAAAATTTGAACTAGACTTATTTTGATCTTAAAAAAGGTTAAGGGGACATTATTTGAATTTTTTTGCTGAGGGGATCCAGACTGTCAAACTACTTCACTGGTAAAAGGAATAATACAGATAAGATCTGCATTCAAATGCTTTATTACTATTTTTTCCTTGGTATATTCAAAATGCGGTTTGGAAACCATCAACAAAATGAAAAGGCAACCTACCGAATGGGAGAAGATATTTGCAAATCATATGCCAACAAGGGGTGAATATACAAAATATATAAAGAACTTATACAGCTTAACAAGCAAACAAACAAACCCAAACAACCCAATTAAAAGTTAGGTAGACATTTTTCCGTAGAAGACATACAGATGGCCAACAGACACATGAAAAGATGCTCAACATCACTCAACATCAGGGAAATGCAAATCAAAACCACAATGAGATATCACCTCACACCTGTCAGAATGGCTATTATCAAAAAGACAAAAAATAATAAGTGTTGGCAAGGATGTGGAGAAGAGGGAGCCCTGATGGTCTGCTGGTGGGAATGTCAATTGGTGCAGCCACTCTGGGAAAGCAGTATGGAAGTTCTTCTAAAAAGTAAAGCTAGAACTACCATATGACCCAGCAATTGCACTTCTGGGTATTCATCCAAAGAAAATGAAAACACCAATTCAAAGAGATACATGCACCCCTACATTCATTGCAGCATTATTTGCAATTGTCAAGATATGGAAGCAACCTAAGTATTCATTGATAGAAGAATGGATAAAGAAGATGTGAGATAGATGATAGATAGATAGACAGATAGATAGATAGATCTATAAATATATTTGATGAAATCTTAGTCATAAAAAGAATAAAATATTGCCATCTGTGACAACATGGTTGCACCTAGAGGGTATTATGCAAAGTTAATAAGTCCAGACAGAGAAAGACAAATACGCATGATTTCACTTATGTGTGGAATATAAAAACCAAAATGGAACACAAAAAGCAAAATAGAACTGACTCAGATACAGGAAATCAACTGATGATTACCAGAAGGAGGAAGGGTGGGAGTACATGGGTGAAACAGGTAAAGGGGATTAAGTGATGCAAACTTCCAGTTATAAAATAAATCAATCATAGGGAGGCAATCTAAGCATAGGGAATATAGTCAATAAATGATAATAACTTTGTATGATGGCAGATGGTAACTAGACTTATCATGAGGATCGTTTTGTAATGTATAAAAATATCAAATCACTATGATGTACAGCTGAAACTAATAGAATATTGTATGTCAATTTTACTTCAGTAAAAAAATGCATTTTGACAAAGGTATACACATTTTAATCAGAGCTGAGAAATATGGAATAAGAGAGAAGCATCAATATTTCCCTAAAGGTTTAAGATAATTTTTCCTAATATCTCTCTCCATGAAGCTCAAATGTTGAATGGACCTGCCTTCTTCATCTTCTTTCACAATTGCTTTCCTGGGTATTTTAAAATTAATCAGTCAAGCAAATATTTATTGACCAATATACTGTATTCGACACTAAGAAAGACACAAAGCTATACAAGACATGATCTCTTGTTTCAAAGAATTTATAATTGAGTTAAAAAGGCAGCATCTGTGAATAGTTAACTAATAGCTCGAGGCAGTAAATGAGAAGCATCTTATATGGACAAGGCGAAGAGCAAGGCAAATACATTAAAATCTGTTAAATCATCCCTTATTGTACAGATAGAGTTACTTCAAAAGCCAGTTTATGTCCTTTATGTGAGTAAAATGAAAAAATTTTATATACCATAATTGAGTATAAATACAACCTAATTCCAAAAAGCATTACTACACTTATACATCCAAATGATACACCTGCTAAAATTGGTGCTGTTCTTCTGGCTTGCCAACCTGAGGGGGAAAATCAGAACTGGATGCTAAATTTGCATATAATTTGAGTTCATATGAAAAAGTCCCCTCACCCTTCCTGCTTTTTTTCTCACTTCTTTGATGCCATTCAAGAGCCTGAAGGAGGGATGCCTGTGTGGTTCAGTGGTTGACTGTCTACCTTTGGGCCGTCTGCCTTTGGGTCATGATCCCGGGGTCCTGGGATTGAGTCCTGCATCGGGCTCCCCACAGGGAGCCTGGTTCTCCCTCTGCCTATGTCTCTGCCTCTCTCTGTGTGTCTCTCATGAATAAATAAACAAAATCTTAAAAAAAAAAAAAAAAAAAAAGAAGAAGAAGCCTGAAGGACATTGTAGTAGTCCGGTTAACAGCCTCCCAGATATCAGTTCCTAATCTCCAGATCTCGTGAGAGTTCTTCACCTTGTATGGAAAAGTGGTCTTGGCAGATGCGATTAATTAAGGTGAGGGTCTTGAGGTGGGAGATTATCCAAACGGGCCTTAAATACAATCACAATGGATCTTTACAAGATGGAGTTGGAGGAGGATTTGACATACACACAAAGGGAGTGATGTGGAGATGGAGCAGAGGGAGCTTTAAAGACGGCAGCCTTGAAGATGGAGAGGCGCTATCATTGCCCAAGGACTAGCAGCAGCCACCAGAAGCCAGAAGAGGCAAAAGCGGATTCTCCCTGGAGCTTCTGGAGGCACCGCAGCCTTGCCAACACCTTGATTTGGCCCAGTGATACTGACTTTGGACTTCTGGCCCCCAGAACGGTGACAGGATACATTTCTCTTATTTTAAGCTGCCAAGTTTGTGGTGATTGGATACAGCAGCCTCGAGAAACGAATACAAACACTAATGTTTATTGAATGCTACCATGGGCCAGTTCCTCTACATGAGACATCTCCTTTAATTCTTGGGAAGTCTGTGTATCATTATTATTATATGGATGAGAAAATTGCAGCTCAGAAAGGTTAAGTAATGCTCACAGAGCTATCTGACTGAAGCTCGTACACTTTCCATGGCGCCATATTTTCTCAGGGCCTTCCCTTCGCCTTGATTGGCAGTCATTCTTGTGTTGGGCTAGGATAGCCCAGCCTGCTAGGAAATGTAACCAGCTTCAGCGCACACACATGGAAATTTCTTTCCTTTTATCTTCTTCCCAGGTTCCCTTTTAATCCAGCACACACACACTCACACCCCGACTTAGTTTAAAACACAACACGACACAACACACATTGCCTTGCTGTGGAGCCTGACAGTGATTTGGGTCTGAGAGTCACCCTGTGGAATAGGCCCTTTGAGCTTAGGCCCTACTAGCACAGGGGAGGCCCATCTCGGGCCCAGATTGAAAAAGTTCCTCCTGGCTGCTGTTACAAACACACCTATCTGATGGTGACATTGTGTGTTGCTAGTTAACGTTTTGGCAAAAGAGGCTTTCTGATAGGGAAGAGGGGCTGACATGGGGAGAGAGGGAATGAATTTTGTCTCTGTTTCCTCTTCCTTCCTTTGATGGCTGCCCCGGCCTTTGAAGTTGGGTAAATACACAGCCTGGTGGGAGGGGATACCAGCTGCCCAGACACCACTGGCAGAAGACGGAAGAGCTGTTGCCTTGCCTCCCCAGCCTGGGAGGTGTGCCCTATGGCAACACTTCTTCCCTGGGGGACTGCACATGGGGAGCTGTCAAATGACAAGTCCCAACCAGTATACTGGTTGCGAGGCCCTGAAGCAGAATCAGTCCTGGATGAGGGTTTCTGATTCCGGCACTGTCTTCTCTGATCATATTCCCCTCTTTGGGTCATCTGTGACGTCAGAAAAAATATCACAAAGGGCTCTCTCTTTCCTTTTGTCTCTTTACCCGTCTTCTCTGTCCCACCTTCTTTCCAAATCCTTTTGCAATTTCAGGGGCCGACTTCTGCCTTCTTCTTTCCTTTCTACTAAGATGTGAACCTCTACATGGCCTATTCATGCCACAAACATTCATTAAGCACCTACGATGTACAACGTGATACGGTAGGGTTTGTGCTGACTTAGTTTGGTGCCAAAGAAGTGAGCCAGACAAGCTGCACAGAGTAGGCAACAAGCAAGGAACAAAGGGCTGTGAGTAGAATCCACTTAGCTTTCTGTACAGGAAAAAAAAACAACTCAACAACCCATACCTTTCAGAGGATAGCTTCCCGCTGAAGCAGATACATCTAGATGCCAAAGAGAGCATCCCCCACACTGCAATAGAACAAACAAAACAAAACCGAAAAACCCCCGGGAGACAGTTCAAGCCTACTGACCAACGATTGGAAACAACCAAATCTGGAGATCAAAGACTAGAGGCAAAACAAAATCAAATGCAAAGAGGATACTTTTGAAAGGGAGAAAGATGGAGATACACCTAGGTCAAATCCAGACTGGGTGAAGGGGTGGGGAGGAGGAACCGTGCTTAGCAATCCACAGGTTAGGAGAAAAAGAAATGATTAAAAAGCATTAAATAGCATGATTAAGAAGGCAATAATCAACCATGAACAAGCTCGAGTAGAAACTTCTGATTTCTATTACTGGATCTTATTAGGTACCACTCTTCTCTCCTTGGGGACTCAACTAAAATCTCATCTTTTTCTGAGAATCGTCCTAGTTTAAGAAAGCAATGTTATTATTGCTATTATGTCTATTAAAAATGATAATAATTCAAATTTATTAAACACTTACCAGATACACCCCAGAGTTTACGCTAAAGCGCTGTATGGAATCTGATGCTCTCTTGTCATAGGGAGATACTATTCTTATCCACATTTCCTTATCCACAGATAAGAAAACTGTGGGTTGGAAATATTAAGTTGTTTACTCAAGGTAACCATTAGTAAGTGGTAGAATCATTTAGAAAGCAGTTAGGAACTCAGACCTAAGTATGTCTAATCCTAGAGTCCATGTTATAATGCTAAATACATAGTAAATAATATGGATGTACACACACATGTGCACAAACACATGTACCCTCATTAGCAGCCTCCTTATGGAGATGCTTCTCTGCAATAGCTCTTTGGTTGTCTTCAAATCCTTGATGTCCTTGGTGATACGCCTTTGGCCAATATCTTTCTGCTATTCTTTCTAGAAACATTGGTCCATTGTCCCAGGATATGGTGATGCTTATGTTTTCCGTAATATAAAATATATTGGACAGCTGGGTGGTTCATTGGTTAAGCGTCTGCCTTTGGCTCAGGTCATGATCTCAGGGTCGTGGGACTGAGCCCCAAATTAGGGGCCTCAGCTCAGTGGGGAACCTGCTTTTCCTTCTGCCCTCCCCCCACTCATGCTCTCTCCTCTCTCTGTCTCAAATGAATAAATAAAATCTTTTTTTAAAAACCTACCCACAAAAAAAAAAAAAAAAAAAAAAAACCCTACCTTTCCTGGGCTGTTTGTCTTAACACACCTTGATCCACCATGAGGACTTTTCTTGAACACTCAGTATAATTCTCATTCTGTCTTTCCCCAAGATAAATTCACAATTTTTTTCTTAATCATTAAGGGTCAAAACCAGAATACAAAATACAAAATACATGCAGGAATACAAGGAGTTCTATTGTCTTATGGGGAAATCCGTAAGTAGGAAAAGTGGGGATCCCTGGGTGGCTCAGCAGTTTAGCGCCTGCCTTTGGGCCAGGGCGTGGTCCTGGAGTCCCGGATCGAGTGAGTCCTGCGTTGTGCTCCTGGCCTGGAGCCTACTTCTCCCTCTGCCTGTGTCTCTGACTCTCTCTCTCTCTCTCTGTCTATCATGAATGTATAAATAAAAAAATCTTAAAAATATTTAAAGACAATGGAAAGCTCAGTGAACGAATGTAGTGTAGTCATTGCCTGTGAGTGTACCCTCCCCAGAGTTAGCTCAATAGTGACTCTCAGTTTTAAACAGGCATCAGAATCAACTGGAGGGTTTATTAAAACAGATTACTGGGCCCCACCCCAGAGTTTCTGATTCAGTAGTAGGTTCTGATTCAGGTACGGGGCTGTAGAATTACATTTCTAACAAGTTCCCAGATCCTGCTTGATGCTGAACTGGGTGACACATTTTGAAAATTACTGGGGTCAAGAAATGGACTAATATACCTATTTTGGAATGGAATAACATCATAACTAGTTCGGATGGCATGGGACAGTGTTAAATGGATATATACATAAGTAATCTCCCAGTAGATATAACTACCCAAAGCATGTTCATTCAGATCATTTCTTTTTATCCTCAAGACTTCCCCATGAGGCAGCATAACATAATGTGTCTAAGACAGTGGACTCTGAGGTGGGACAGGCCTTAGTCCAAATACCCAATCTTCCAGTTATCAGCTGTGCTACTTTGGGTAACCCACAGTAGGCTTAGATTCATTTCTAAAATTGAAAAATATGAGTGTGTACTCTATGGTGTCACTGTGAAGATATAGTGAGATAATGCAGGAAAAGCATTTCACACAGTGTCTGACCTTTGACAAATAGTCCGAGAACACAGGTGTCATTGTCCTAGTCCTACAGCCCAGGCACTGTCGACTTGCTCAAGGACCCCAACCTGCTGGGGGCAGAGCTGAGCCTCTTAATTTCCAGGTGCGGATTCTGGTTTAGGTGATTTCAGCACATTGCAGATTCTGCATGCAGCTTTAGGGACAGTAGTACCTTGGTTAATGAAGCCTTGGGGAATGGAGTCCTTTATTCCACATTTTAAAAGCAAACAAAAAACCCTTCATAAATCATTTGAAGAAAAGCTGCATGTATTCACAACTGCCCATGACAAAAACACCTCTGAGCCCAGATTCTATTTGTCCCTTCCCAGTTGAATATAAATAGGGCTTTTCCTAGGCAAGTCTGGTAGAAAGATGAAGATTCCTCTATTCCACCTCCATGGCAAAAGTCAGGTGTTCCCTTTTCCTTCTCAAAATTGGAAAGGGCCCGCTTAGCAGTCATTTAGCCTTATTGGTAGATTGACTTTAGTGTGAATAAGTTGTAATACACAATCACATTTATACTTCAAGTCTTTCATATTTAATTATGGGAATCAAAACTTTCCTTCATTAACATAAATTTCAGGCGTGAGCTGGCAGACAGAGAGAAATGAGGGAAGTTAAGAGAGCCCTGGGTTATCTTCTGTCTCCCTGTGACACTAAAGAGAAGGATGTAATGGGAACTGTCAGACTCTCCCTTCTCAGTGGCTTGCTGGGAGTGGGACAGGAGGGGTAGAGTGGAAGCTCCCAGAATCGCCATCACCCCCGCCCCCCCCGCCACAAGTTCCTCAAGTAAACGTGTAGGTAAAATCAGTGTGTTGAATGGCAAACAGAATTTCAGCACAAGTCTTCAATCCCCACTCGACCAGATAGTGCCATCTATTTTTTCTTTGGAGGATTTCTAGGATGGTCACTGTTCCAGACCCTCTCTCTGCCCCCAGCTCTCCTTTTCATACCCAGCTACAGATTAGGCTCCTTCCTCCAGTCTGGTTTGTGAACTTGGACAAATTACTTAGCTTTCCTGAGTCTCAGGTACCCCAGGTTTTAAATAGAAATAATGACTCCCTCCCTGGGAACAGTCTGAGTGATCGAGGACTACAGATACGACTCCTAGGACAGAGCCTGCAGCTAGTGGACACTTAATAAATGCCTATTCATTCATTTTGTTTGCCAGTCTGTCATTTGCTTGGTCATTAAGATACACCTATGTGCATGTACCACGAGCCAGGCGCTAAGCTGGCCACTGGATAGACGGTGATGGGCAAGACAAGGTTCTCCACATGAGACATCCTGTCTAGTCAACTGGTCCTCCAACCTGGATATACATCACCACCTCTGGTGGAAGGAACCCCTTTGGGCTTCCCCTGGCCCCACCCTAGGTCTCCCCACTTGGAGTCTCTGGGAAGGAAAACGTTTTAAAATCTCTTCTGATGTTGCTGATGCACAGCCAATGTCAAGACCCACGCAGGGGGTTACATCTCTTCTCTTCCCTTCCCTCAGTCCTCCTACAACATTAGATCTGGTTCATCCCCCTTCCTTCCCTTTGCCCCAGGGAAACAGCAGTGTAGGTTTTCTGTTGCTATTTTATATTTGAGTTAGTTTTTAATATTGTTTTGGTGGTAATCTTTGTTGTCTGGGATCCGGGCACACATCCTTCCACTCCCTATGTATTTCTATGCCTGTAATAAGGTTTATGACAGAAAATTCTGTCAGTGAGATGTGTCTTCTTTGTTAATAATGGTTATGCCAGTGGACTTAGCTGTGTTGGCTGGGTGAGAGCTACTGTTTTTCTAGAGTTCTTGCTTCTTGGGAGCTTGCTGCTCGCGTTCAGGCCCTACCACAATGACTGGCTTCCTTAGGGTCGTATTAATTAATGTAACAAATTGTAGTAGTTTGGAGTTCAAATTTCCCATCTCCATCAGGAGAGTTACTGGTTGGCAAAATGATATCTTCGGATGCCAGAGGCCTGAGGATGACAATGTTCATACCAAGTGCTGTAATTACTATGATGATTTATCACTCAAAAAACCCTCAATAGTACAACCAAGTCCTTCAAAGATCCATCCAATTTAGCTCAGAATCAATACCAAATGTTATCCAAAAGTCAAGTTCTGTTGTAAGACATTAGACCCATGACTGATCGATAGGGAGATAGATAGATAGACAGGCTATGGGTTGGTCAGTTATAATTCTAAGCTGCCGGTCTGGAAAAAAAAAAAAAAAAAAGGAAAAGAAAGGAAGAAAAAGGTTAAAATCCCTAGATTGGATGGAATGAGCTGAAGTGTTTTCAAATGGATTTGAGAAACGGAACTGTTCCCAGGCGGAAAGATAAAATGCGAAGCTGTAGTCAGTCTGGCTTTCTGGCTCGCCTAACCTTTTTACTGCCGGATAATGAGGAATCAGCTATAATTTAGACACAGTATTCTTTTCACAGATTATATTGAGGTTTGGAGGATGGGGGAGAGGAAGGGGAAGGGAGAGAGACTCACTTTATGGCCATGCATCATCATCCCTCTTGGGCAAAAGGGACAAGCATGCCCTCCCCCACGAGACACATCAGGGGAGCGTTGCCCTCTGTGTGTTGTTGTGACGAATTCCAAGTCAAGAGGGTGCTCGAATTGGATTTATTACCACTGGAAGAAAAGAAATTGTAATCTTTATGGGCCCGACGACATGGAGCCTTATAATCAGGGAATGAGGGATCATTTCAAATTTAAAGGAAATTAGATTACTGGGGTCAAATCCTTTAGCAGAAACATCATACCTTCAGAGTGTTGCTCACATATATGACATCCTCTCCCCTTCTCCCAGGTTCTGCATTAACATTAAAGTGTTTTTAAAAAACATATTTAGTTCTCTTATGCAGGGGAAGTACCTTAAAAAGCCAAATGAGGAATGGATGAGAGAAGGGGCATTATCTAAAATAATTCAGTGATGTATGTGCTAAACTGGGGCTTGCGATTGAAAGCTTCTTGGGGTCTCTCTACTTCTTTTCCACTTTCCATCCCTTAGGTCTCTCCAGAAATCGGCAAAGTAATAAAAAGACTCTAGCTCTAACCCAGCCCTGGACTGTGATTCATTGAAAACTAAAATAAAGAACTTGAACCCAATTCTGGTCAGGGAATTAATAGGGTTTGGGAGCACAAAGATGAAAATAAATAGATGACATTTTCCATTCTTCTGCAGGTTCGGTGCTAGAACAATGGGTGGCTGGAAGTTCAAAGCTTTTTCTCTTCTAGCTCCATCAAGTCTGTGAATACAAACAATGATCTCTGCCTTCTATCCAGTGGTCTCAACACACCTTGTGAACACATCTGAATAATTACCCCCATTGCAGAAGTGGGGAACAAGAAGACAATAATTAGGAATTGGGCCAACTTGTTCTCAGCAGTGATGGCTGGAATTAAAGTCCAGGCTGTCTACCCTCCCACCCCATCCCCGCCCAGACTATTTATTTTCAGCCAATTCATCCCAGAGGGACCTTCCTTGCCCCCTTCCACCAGCATCTTCCTTGATACACGAGGGGAACAAGAAGACCTACA